>NC_139219.1:191837865-192187865 GCF_055691185.1 Crinia signifera
TGGACAGGATCTTTTATTGCAACATCTGTATATTATCCAGTGAGTAAAATCTGTCTGCACTCTTATTGGTCGTAAAGTTTCTTTGCAAGTTTATTATGACCTTTATATAATAAATATCACATATATTATATAAAAAATACTTTGTACATGTAATTCATTGTTCTATTAAACTAAAGAATACTTCAATAGAAATATAGTACAATAAATACATAAATTGAACTTTGCTGACTTTATTACATGTACAGTAATGTCATGTGATCATCACAAAAAGTGTAGCAAGGATAAAATAGAATCCATACAGTAATATAAAGCCAATACCAGTAAAACTATATACAAATGGTGATGGATTTTCTAACTTGAAATAGCTGCTAGTTTTAAGAAATTGAAAGTAATATTACAATACATTTCATGTTACTATTTCTCTTCTCTCTCAGGAGACATCAATAGAGTAAAACACAATCTGCCAAAAAATGTTTATTTATTCAGATTCATGCTTTAAAACACAAGAATAAAAGTTCTTTTTTTTTAATTCATGATTTTTGTAAATACAGTTGATAGCACTGGGATATTGGGCCTTATTCTAGATCACTCTTTCTGACAAAATCATTCTTAGATGGACAAAACCATGTGCACTGAAGGGGAGCAGATGTAACATGTGCAGAGAGAATTAGATTTGGGTGAGTTATTTTGTTTCTGTGCAGGGTATATACTGCCTGCTTTATTATTACACTGCAATATAGAGCTCACTTTGAAGTAAAACCCCATCCAAATCTAATTCCCTTTGCACAAGTTACATCTGCCCCACCTGCAGTGCACATGGTTTTGTCCATCTAAGAAGTATTTTGTCAGAAAGAGTGAACTAGAAGGCCCATAGTTTTTTATATTATAAGTAAAATAGCTTTTGCATGTAGCTTTGCTTGTGTGTATATTTATGAACGAATATGCTCTGAGTGAATTTTCCTATATTGCTCCTCTCCTTGGATTCACATTGAGATAATAAATACATTACCTCAGTTTCTTTTTACGTCACTCATTGAATAGTAAATAGAGACATTTAAAAATTATTGCAAATTTTACCTGTCACTTGTGGATCCAACGCATGCGGTCTTTTTCAATACTAGGCGATTGTGCATTTGATACAAATGGGTTATTAATTTAATGGCAATTTAGCTTCCAATTCTAATACGGTTTCCAAAAAGACTATTCAAGACTGCTTTGCTGGCCAAAAAACAGTGATAAAGTTGCAAAATTGCACAATAACAAACCTTGGTTAAAAAAAAATCATCCTTGTGAACTTCAATTATAGCTTTCTAATGGGCCCTACACACATAGCGATGTGTGCAGGGCTACCTAGCAATGCTAGGTCGGGCTGTGCTGCGCCGCTATCGCATAGCACACAGAGATGACAGCCCACACACAGAGCGAGCTGTCAGCTCTGTGTGCTAAGCGAGCAGAGAGCGCCAGTGTTCTCCGGTGGGAGAACCCTGCCGATGCCGAGATTGATGGACACTGTCCATCAATCTCGGCCAGCGATAAAGACGCGCGGGGACGCGCACTGCTGCCGATATAGCCCCCACACATACACCGATGTGAGGGCATTTGCTAAGCGACTTTGCCAAACTAAGCAAAATCGCTTAGAAAATGCCTTAATATCGGCATGTGTGTAGGCCGTATTACTCTCTATTTTATCACTTTTCAAGCTTACATCCGGCTAACAATATGAAATTAATTTGAGCAATGATTGGACCTTTTGAAACTGATGAGTAGAAATAACAGCTGTGAATTATCAAAAATATATCTAATTTATTTTATACCTTTTTTTTTTACTGTTCAGTGTATATATCTAATTATCCATAATGTTGGCCCATTTTGTTACAGAAAAAATAATATGAAATACAATACTCTCACAAAACATTTTCCATTTGCCATAATACAAGCATCCAGTACAAACGATACACCGTTATAGCAAATTGTCCTTACGCTGGCAGGTGATGATAGAATAAGACCACCTTCGGTTCTCTGAAACCAGCTAAGGTTTAAGCGAACCAAGAAAAGTAAAATCCCATAGTTCCCAGATGTCCACCGTATCAGCCAACTCAGTGAATATATTCCAAAATTATTAAGCCTGCTGTCAGTACTTTTGAAACCACAATTTCAAACTATGTGTTTCAGCTTGAACTGTAACTAATTCATCATAATTGAATACATTTCCAGTGCACTTTAAAATATGGCATGATGGAAAACTGGATACATTTTCTCCAAAGGAGCCTTGTACCAACAGAAATATTTGAAATGTACGAGGATGCCTTTTGCATGTTCTTATTATTGTGGGTTTTTTTTATATTTAAACATTGTACATCACTTTTTTTGCTTGTTTGTGTGTCTGGGCTAATTTATTATAGAGCAGAAATAAAATATGGAGCAAACTACAAGTATTTCTTTTTCATCTGCAGATCTGCATTTTATTTATTTTTAAAAGATTTTTGCTAAAAGGTACTTTGTTCAATGGAGTCATGTAGCAAATATTTATTCAGTAATTGAGAAATCTTAAGCTAACGGAAATACTATAATACTAAGGCATATCAAAATAATAATATTAATAATAAAAATGATATCAATGTATTCAATACATTTGCATATGCAAATATGAACAGAAATACTGACAATTTGCAATGCTCTTTTATAAGTATTTTAAATATTTTCAACATGCTATATATAAAAAAAGTAACACAAAACGTACATTAGTAATGAAAATTTTAAAACTTATCATGTGATTTGTACATGTCAATAATAAGATAAAATTGAAGCATATACCAGTATAGCAAGTAAACTAAATAAAAACGAAAACTTGAAAAGAATGTGTTAGAAACTTTTCTGTCTTGGGATTGAGCGGGATGTTTTAGAAAAAATTTCCATATAGCAAATTCAAAGTTTACTTCTGAGCTGCTTCATTTCTTCGAGGAGACATATCTTTTGTAAAATACTATTCTCCAAATACTACATTATAAATCATATAGAAACATTTATATTCAATACCAAAAATGGCACCTATAAATCAATGTTCAGTGTGGAAAACAGTATTAAAACAATAATATGAATTACATTGAAATATTTTTAAATGCTAAAATAGAGTGTCACATGGCACTGCAGGTACTGAGATGTAGAAGCCCACAATAGTTTCTGTTAACCCACTTGATATACTGTAGTACAGCTGGACTCTTCTGCTAAATTAACATTCACATTTAATGTATCACATTTCATAGATACATTATTAGCATGTTTTTGTAATAAATTTCTTCTTCTTCTTCTTCTTCTTCTTATCATTATTATTATTATTATTATCATCATCATTATTTTATTACTAGTTAAAAGCCTGTCAAAATGACAACTTAGTTTTTATCTGCTCCTACCTCTCTGCCTTCATAGCTCCCTCTGTCCACATCCAGGATGTTTGAATCATTTTGGTTTCACTTTCTGTTAAGGAGTAATTTGGGCTGTCAAGTAGTGGTCACTGACGGTACTCCACCTCAAAAAGTTGAGTTTAGCATATATATATATATATATATATATATATATATAACAGCAGGCAAGAAATAGGCGGCCCTCCGAGGACTTCTTTAAAAGCGTTTTGTATTAGGTCAGGACACCAACGTTTCGAGGCTTACGCCTCTTTGTCAAGGTGATGTGAAACAGTGAATGAGTGTACAATACAAAGGCTTACCTTAAGTAAGGTGAGTGACACCGCCCCTCCTTCAGTTCAGTCAGCGCGGGCTTCCCGTCTTCATCCGTGTCGCATAGCACCGGAACTGACTATGATGTCATGTCACTTCCTGGAGATGGCTTGGAGCGCAAGCCGTGGGTTAAACGGATAGCGTGAAACGCATATCACTATGTTGT
Source organism: Crinia signifera (assembly GCF_055691185.1). Classification (NCBI taxonomy): domain Eukaryota; kingdom Metazoa; phylum Chordata; class Amphibia; order Anura; family Myobatrachidae; genus Crinia; species Crinia signifera. The sequence goes on from NC_139219.1 coordinate 191,841,763, forward strand.
GCTGGGTGGCAGACACTTCTTAATGACGGGACAGGCCGGTTGCTGTAGATGAAAGAGCGTTTACATATTAGTGCATAGAGTAAAACAATTGAATAAATAAACAAAAAATACGTGCAGGTAATGATAGTTCACACAGATATTTCGGGCTTCGACCATCATAGACAGGATGCACAACTAAATATCCTCACTAAAGCTAATGGATGCTACAAGTGCATCAAATGTACTACGTGCACAGATATGATCACTGGTCCTGCCTTCATTCACCCTATCACCAGGAAGAAATATCAGATCAATCACATCCTCAATTGCATGTCTGCATATATTGTCTACATTATTCTGTGTCCGTGTGGACTTATATATGTAGGAAAAACTAACAGACCCATGAGGGAACGCATGGCCAATCATCGGTCTTCTATCAAAAAAGCCCTTGCTGGCAGCTCTAAAAATACCGATCTACCAGTAGCAAAACACTTCGCCTTAGCCCACCGAGGAGATAGAGAAGGAAAACTGCTACGTCTGGAAGCTACATGGATCCATCGATTAAATTCGATAAAACCGTTTGGACTCAATGACAAACTGCCTCTCTCAGTTTTTCTATAACCCCATTCAACATTAAGGAACCATAGCATAGTTTATGCCATAGGTTCCCCGTGGTATCCTTGTTCATTGTGTTTTTTTATAAGGTTTTTTGATAAGGTTTATTTTTCTAGGGCCTTTACTAATTTAGTAAAATTCCCAAGGGGATTTAGTAACATCCACTGTAACAGATATGTACAGCCACTACAATATAGCTAATATAGCATTAAATACATTGTACGTTTCAGTGGCCACCCTGCCCTACCTGCATTCTTCCCTCATCCCCCTTTTGTCATTCTTTTGTAATATTTACTTATCACCATACATATTTTTCACTGAGTAATTCCATTCAATCTTGTTCCTCACTCATCATGATTTTTTCAGTCATGTCGTCATTACCTGCACGTATTTTTTGTTTATTTATTCAATTGTTTTACTCTATGCACTAATATGTAAACGCTCTTTCATCTACAGCAGCCGGCCTGTCCCATCATTAAGAAGTGTCTGCCACCCAGCACAACATAGTGATATGCGTTTCACGCTATCCGTTTAACCCACGGCTTGCGTTCCAATCCATCTCCAGGAATGACATGACATCATAGTCAGTTCCGGTGCTATGCGACACGGATGAAGACGGGAAGCCCGCACTGACTGAACTGAAGGAGGGGCGGTGTCACTCACCTTACTTAAGGTAAGCCTTTGTATTGTACACTCATTCACTGTTTCACATCACCTTGACAAAGAGGCGTAAGCCTCGAAACGTTGGTGTCCTGACCTAATACAAAACGCTTTTAAAGAAGTCCTCGGAGTGCTGCCTATTTCTTGCCTGCTGTTATCTCTTATGCTTGGAAGGCACCGGGGCTGTTGTCGGGAGGGGAGAGTGCCGGACCGCACACCACTGTCTATCCATTGAACTCCCCGGAGTTCCCCGGAGTCAAGGCACCCCCAGATTGAAAGGCAACGTCTTGCCTCACTTCGGTGAATTACCCACCACCTCCACCTGCACGGCACATATTCTACACAGCACTGGGAAGTTTTGTAAAGGCAGCATCGCATCTGTAATCTACAACACAGGATGTCTTCCCCGCATATTCCAACTCCCATTTCCATGGATAGAAGCACCTCAGCCAGTATGAGCACCCACACTCCGGGATTCCAAGGTCTCCCTTTGGATAAAAAGGAACATTTCAGTTACTCAGAAGATGAGACAGCGAAAGTTCTTTTTGCACAAAGCCTCTCAAATATGGAAGATGGCCCTAATTCTGAGAATCTATACCGACAATGGTATAAAATAAAAAAACCGGAAGTAGACTTTCTCTTACATGGGATATCACTATCTGACTACCTGCGTGACAGCATGATTCCACGAGGATTCAGAATCCGGAACACCCCCACCATAGGTCGACACAATGTCGACTTTTGCAGGAAATGGATTGGAATCCTGAATAAATGCAGTTATGATCTTATGGTCCTCGTCGTGGAAGAATCCGGTAGAGAATTGCAATTAGCTAAGGACCAAGCAGCCAAGTTTGAATTTGATCACAAAACAACCCTGATAGCAGACAACAGTCAGGATTGGGTTAACAAACTCCAAACCCAAATTGATATGTATCAAAAACAATTAATTAAATTCAAACGTAACAAATACCAAATTGTCAAAGAAGATTACGATCATAATATGGTGTAGAGATGGCTCACAGGTACCGCATCAGAACGCTCCTTTAATCGTTCACAAAAATCACCGCCGTTCCGACGTGCACATAGCTCCACGTCCAGACACACTGCTCACTCATCAAACAGTGACAGTGATTTCATAGTGGAATCGGACGCCCCAGAATCGAGGGGCCCTTTAGGCCCAACTACCAACAAAAAATCAACTACCAGAAAAGCAAGCGGCCGACCACCCATAGGGGAGGCCAACACACGAGGAGCAGCAAAAAAAGCAGCCGGAACCCCGAGTCAATAGTATATAACCTTTCCAATAGAGAGTTCACGGATACTGAGATGCAGATGTTCAACTATTGTTTATCTTTTGTACCTACCACCAAACATAATGACCTGAAGTGGAAAACTGAGTTATATCGTTTTGGGAGACATCTCAGATTGAAAGAACATTTCCAACAGCAACCGTCCAACTTGTCCAACCCCGTACCCGCCCACCATGAGTTCCTAAAAAAACGTAGGGTTTCTACATTTGATCCACCATCCCATAACGCGTCAATTGCTTCCTACCTACGGCTATTAGATGATTCCGTTTCCAGATACCATCTAGCACCCCATCCGACCCATGAGAACATGAATAGATCTCAACAATTTGCCCTTAAACAGCTGGGAGAATACAAAGATGTAACATTCAGGCCAGCAGATAAGGGCGGGGGTCTCATCATTCAAGATTTATCTGAGTATAAATCAGCAGCATACAGACAACTTATGGATGAAACCATGTATGAACAACTATCAAGTGATCCAACAGACAGTTACAAAACAGAAATTGACAACATTCTGGCCAAGGCAACCAGAGAGGGCCTCATTTCACAGAAATTATGTAGCGCATTGACTCAGAAGTCCCCCAGGGTACCTATTTTTTATACGGTCCCTAAAATTCACAAATCCGTCCGAAACCCGCCAGGACGTCCCATCATTAGCGCACCAGACTCCATTTATCATCCCATCTCTCAGTTTTTAGATTCCATAGTTCAACCAATCATCATTCAACAGCCATCACATATTAAAGATACCACTGCATTTTTTAATTCCTTGTCATCTATAACTTGGATTCCAGATGGGGCCAGACTAGTCACCATGGATGTGGCTAGTCTGTACACCAGCATCCCCCAAGACCATGGTCTAGCAGTGATGAAAACATTCCTGATGTCACAGAACATGCAAGGCATCCAATTAGAGCTGTTCATGAAACTCACAAAAAACTATTTTTTGTTTGATGGAAAGTTTTTTCGCCAAAAAACCGTATGCAGCCCGATATCGCCATCATTTGCGAACATTTATATGTTCCAAGAGGAACAGGAGATGTTCTTCAACGATGAAGTAACGTCAAGTAAAATCCTCATCTTTAATAGATACATAGATGACCTGTTCATGGTGTGGGTCGGTAGCGAAGAAGAATTACAACATCAAATCGAGAAGATAAACTTCAGGACTTCTCCTATCAAACTTACATACCATCAATCAACCAGTGTTGTCCATTTCCTTGATGTAAGTGTCAGAATCACCAATAATTCAATACAAACAGAATTATATGTAAAACCTACAGATAGGAACATGACATTGAAATCTAACAGCTTCCATCCATTGGCGTTAAAAAAATCTTTAGCCAAATCACAGATGATGCGGGCAGCCAGAATTACCAGCCAACCAGATCTATTACCAGAGGTTTTGGACACGTTTGTCACCAAGTTTGTGGAAAGAGAATACCCTTTGAAACAACTACAACTACAAAAAAACAGAAGTGTTAAACATGAACAGAGCTATGTTATTGACCAATTCTTCAAAAATGGCTAACAGTAAAGAAGATGAACCAATGCCATTCGTCACCAGATTAACTCCTACCAGTAAAGTACTTCCTCGAGCTACTCGGGCCCTATGGCCCATTGTCAAAACGGACAAACAACTAACCTGTTTTCAAAAAAGACGTCCGATGCTCTGTTACACCAGGGGTCGCAATATTAAGGACGTGATAGTTCACACAGATATTTCGGGCTTCGACCATCATAGACAGGATGCACAACTAAATATCCTCACTAAAGCTAATGGATGCTACAAGTGCATCAAATGCACTACGTGCACAGATATGATCACTGGTCCTGCCTTCATTCACCCTATCACCAGGAAGAAATATCAGATCAATCACATCCTAAATTGCATGTCTGCATATATTGTCTACATTATTCTGTGTCCGTGTGGACTTATATATGTAGGAAAAACTAACAGACCCATGAGGGAACGCATGGCCAATCATCGGTCTTCTATCAAAAAAGCCCTTGCTGGCAGCTCTAAAAATACCGATCTACCAGTAGCAAAACACTTCGCCTCAGCCCACCATAAACTGTCAGATTTAAAACATATGGCCATTGACCACGTACCAACTTCCATACGCCGAGGAGATAGAGAAGGAAAACTGCTACGTCTGGAAGCTACATGGATCCATCGATTAAATTCGATAAAACCGTTTGGACTCAATGACAAACTGCCTCTCTCAGTTTTTCTATAACCCCATTCAACATTAAGGAACCATAGCATAGTTTATGCCATAGGTTCCCCGTGGTATCCTTGTTCATTGTGTTTTTTTATAAGGTTTTTTGATAAGGTTTATTTTTCTAGGGCCTTTACTAATTTAGTAAAATTCCCAAGGGGATTTAGTAACATCCACTGTAACAGATATGTACAGCCACTACAATATAGCTAATATAGCATTAAATACATTGTACGTTTCAGTGGCCACCCTGCCCTATCCGTATTCTTCCCTCATCCCCCTTTTGTTATTCTTTTGTAATATTTACTTATCACCATACATATTTTTCACTGAGTAATTCCATTCAATCTTGTTCCTCACTCATCATGATTTTTTTCAGTCATGTCGTCATTACCTGCACGTATTTTTTGTTTATTTATTCAATTGTTTTACTCTATGCACTAATATGTAAACGCTCTTTCATCTACAGCAGCCGGCCTGTCCCATCATTAAGAAGTGTCTGCCACCCAGCACAACATAGCGATATGTGTTTCACGCTCTCCGTTTAACCCACGGCTTGCGTTCCAAGCCATCTCCAGGAAGTGACATGACATCATAGTCAGTTACGGTGCTATGCGACACGGATGAAGACGGGAAGCCCGCGCTGACTGAACTGAAGGAGGGGCGGTGTCACTTACCTTACTTAAGGTAAGCCTTTGTATTGTACACTCATTCACTGTTTCACATCACCTTGACAAAGAGGCGTAAGCCTCGAAACGTTGGTGTCCTGACCTAATACAAAACCCTTTTAAAGAAGTCCTCGGAGTGCCGCCTATTTCTTGCCTGCTGTTATCTCTTATGCTTGGAAGGCACCGGGGCTGTTGTCGGGAGGGGAGAGTGCCGGACCGCACACCACTGTCTATATATATATATATATATATATATTTATATATATATATATATATATATATATATATATATATATATATATATATATATATATATACAGCAATCCAATAAGGAACGTCACTCCAGGTCTTTGTGCAAACAAAACAAAGATTTACTTAGTGCCTACGGCGTTTCGGGCCAAGCCTGTCTTCAGGACATACTCAGGTCCTGAAGACGGGCTTGGCCCGAAACGCCGTAGGCACTAATTAAAACTTTGTTTTGTTTGCACAAAGACCTGGAGTGACGTTCCTTATTGGATTGCTGTGTATGCATGGGGGTAACCCCATAAATGGACAAGCACCCGTGCAAGTACACAAGTACACAAGTGACATGGTGGACAGTGCCGGACCCTTGTAAAGACTATATATATATATATATATATATATATAAATACGGAGGTCGGTCGGCACTCTGGATGGCTGCTGTGAAGGACCGTGTTGCCTTCCCTGTAGGGGTTAGGTACTGAAGTGAAGAAAGAATGGGCGGCACTCACGGATTTGAGTTCAAAAAACAACTTTTAGTGCAGGTGTCACGAAAACCGACGTTTCGAGGCTTCTTTGCCTCTTTTTCAAGGTTCACACCTTGAAAAAGAGGCAAAGAAGCCTCGAAACGTCGGTTTTCGTGACACCTGCACTAAAAGTTGTTTTTTTAACTCAAATCCGTGAGTGCCGCCCATTCTTTCTTCACTTCACTATATATATATATATATATATATATATATATATATATATATATATATATATATATTAGTATTTATTATAAAAATAATTTAATAGTAGTAGTAGTATTTTATGGAGATGTGAATTAAAAGTGTTATCTTATTCCTTATATTCCATACGTTCACTAAGGAAAATTTATGAATGCTAAAAAAATAAATATATTTTACAGTATATTGTAGGTTTTGCATAAACAAATAAATGGGTCTTAATACAGATGAATACAATTTATTCCTGTAAATATTGACTTCACTCTTAATTTGGCTGTGAAATTTTGTACATTTCCACTGTAAATTATAGCATTAAGTGTCTCCAGCCCTAACTCAACCACACAACACAGGAAATGAATCAACCACTGTTGTTCCAACTATAATAATAGAGTAAACATTTCATGAACTGTGAATTCCAATATAGCACGGAATGGCAAAACACAAGATCACACCTCTGCAAACTGGCCTGTTGTACATCAAACTTTATTTTGGGCCCAGTTTCAGTTATAGCCTTGGACACCCAAAAACCAAACTTCTCCATCCAATGGAGTTCTAGTTTTTCAACAGTACTAATTATACTACACCAGGGATAATTCTGAACAAATAGTTATTAATATGTAATATAGAAGGTAAAAGTTTACAACTATTCATTCAATCACATGTAAACATTTACTCAAGACCTGTCATCTCAGAGATTTATTGTTTTTTGCATGGGGAACTTGTACGAAACATTTCCATTATACCCTTGAAAAGTCGAAGCACATTTTATGTTTTTACCAGTGATATTTGTGTATCAATGGGAAGAATTATATTTCACAAAAGCATATTCACTAACAGGGGAACTGTTTTAAAATCATAAGCTCTAGTGATATTAAACACTATTGAGAATTTGTAAATTAATTCCTTTTTAAGTTTGCATAATATATTTTTAATATACATAATGTGTTACAACAGGTTGAACCACTGTAGAGTAAACATGCTCCGTCTTCTTTCATTCTACTGTATATACTGAACCAATCGTATTTTGAAAGATGTGTTTGCAACCCAAAAGTGCTCCTACTGTAGGTGTGGAAAGGCAGAAATTTCCAGCAATGCCTCGTGCAACACCATAAATGTCACATTAAATCTAATTACAGACCATCATTTATTTATTTTTATTTATTAACAGTTTCTTATATAGTGCAGCATATTCCATTGTGCTTTACCATAGGAGACAGTGATAAAACAAACTGGGTATTTTTTGACTGTCTGTAAATACCGTTTGTTGTATCACTGTCTCCTTTTGTAAAGCGAAACGGAATATGCTGCGCTATATAAGAAACTGTTAATAAATAAATGTACTGTTAATTAATAAATGATAATAAATAAACATAGTTGAGAACAATTATCTCTTTAAAATAATAATACTAGAAGCAAAGATCAAAACGTGCAAAATTGCAAAAAAATAAAATAAAGTGAGTGTTCAGTGAAAGTGACCATGTGATCCTCAGCTCAGCATATATTGCCTCTAAAATTGCTCTTTGCACAGCCTGGTAATTCCATAAGAATATCTGTTTCAGCAAAATACCAGTGACCTGTGCACCCCCTTACTGCTGTTGAGTACATGCTCAACTCTTGCTGTCATCCTGTGCAATGTCCTATTCTCTGCAAATACTACCAGCTTGTGCCACAAATTCACGCACTGTGAAAATGAAGTTGATTTTTCACAATCTGAGGCATACCTTAGCATTCAATCTGTTTTCGGAATTTATTGCACAGCAGTCACTTGCATTTCATTAAGTATTATTTTTTACTTCATTAATTTTTTACTGTACCTTTTTCCAAACATATTTCAAACCATCCGGGTCAAATGAGTTTCCACTTAAGTTCTTTTCCAGGTCATAATAAACCATCCCAAGTGCCTGCAGTATGTAAGCTGTATTCTGCAGCTTGAAAGCGCTGGCACAGTATCAGTCTCTTGGCATTGTATAGCATTAGACAAGTACTGATGTCATAAAAGGGATGCTTGTAAAATCATTCATTTGGCTGGATGGCCAGTGGAGCTGCCAGTAGCAAAGACTGCAAAAATTACCTTTCTTCCATATGAGCTGTTAACACTGTTGTTTTTTTATTTTTAATATATGTACCAGATAGCTATCAACATTTATTTCCCTAAATCTGCGTTGATATTAGTTTGAAAAGAGATTTCTGAATTATACAATAAAATAAGGGTATCTAAAAGTTTTTAATGTGTTTTTCCATTAGATCTGAAAAGGGATACTATTGTATGGGCCAGATGCACTAAGCTTCAAAAGTGATAAAATGGAGAGTGATAAACAGTCAGCCAACCAGCTACTATCTGTTATGTTACAGGTTGTGTTTGACATATGTCAGGCAGGAGCTGATTGGTTGATTGGTTGGTTGTTTATCACTCTCCAAAGTATCACTTTTGAAGCTTAGTGCATCTGGCCCTGTGTATCAGGGGCAGATATGGCCACCGGGAAACCAGGTAATTTCCCGGTGAGCCGGTCCAGACCTAGCCGCTTCCCCACCCTGGCTGGGCCGCCGCTGTTCACCCTTGCTTGGCCGCGGGCCGTGCAAGCACTGCGGTTAGCGACCGCGGCGTCTGTCTGACTCCTGCCCAAAGTAAAGATGGTAGCGGCCGGCTATGACATAATCAATGCCGTGTACGGGTGACCAGGGGAAGGGCAACAGGACACGGCTCAGCTCACCCAGGGGCAGCAGGGAGTGCAGCAGCACCATGGCCGTGGCCCTCCGTATGTGGTGCTGGACAAAGGACACGTCCTCGCTCCCCAGTCAGCCAGACAACAGGTTCTGCACCATAATCCCGGCCGAGTGGAACTCATTGAAAACAAAGCACACCGCGAACACCACGTAAGCTAAAGTGAAGGTAGCAGCTGGACTCTCCATGGCTGATATGGGCAGGTACCGGGCACAGCGCTATGGATCATGGGGATGCCGGGAACTGCAGTCCGTGTGCAGTGAAAGCCTCACGTGATGATACAATCAAGTAACCATGGTGACGGCGTCTAGCTGTGGCCTCCACAATCGTTCTAAAAGCAGAATAAGAACAGATACTTAGATGCACATCCAGTATGCAATATTTTGTTACTCTTTATTTATATTGCATCATTAATGTCTATCTTAACTATTTAACCATTTACAGTGCATTAATACACACATACACACACACACATTAATGTCAGCAGCCTACCAGTATGTTTATTGACAATGGATGGAATATGGAGCACCTGCAAACCCCACACAGTAATGACTTTTGGACTTTAGTTTTTAGCTCCTGGCTCCAGCAATGTGAGGCAGCATCGCTGACTACTATGCCACTGTTGACTGCAAATATAAAATAAATTAAATACGTATAGCATGGATGAGATATAATACTAGGCAGTTACAAAAGCCACACTAACTAAGAAAGAATATCAATGAAATGGTATAAAAAGTGTACATTAAATAGGTAAAGCAAAATGCATAGATACATCTTATATATTATTTTATAGAAGGTGTTTTTTGGTGACAATCCCTTTTTCTGCCTTCATACTTAACCAAAATCAATAAATGAGGTATAATTTTAACGATTAAGGGCCTGATCCAGCAAGGCTTGCTAAGCAGCAGCCGTTCGCAGCTTAGCAAGCCCTGAAACACCGCCCGCCAGAACGACTACCCCTCTCACTGCTGCCGAATCTCCTTTCTAACATGTAAGAGGGTGTACGTGTACATATCCCCTCGCATGCGGCTTAAAGAAGTGAGAAATCATTCAATGGCCGCTCATCATGTGACGTCAGCCCCGCCCCCAGTAGGCATCGTCCGTACACGTTCCCAGGGGAATGCCAAAAATGTTATGGGGATACCCATAAAATGCTGGGTGTTCCCCTGATCCGGTCCCACCGGTCCCCTCTGGAGCCATTCGCTCCTGAGGTCGTCCATAAAATATGCACATGCGCAGACCCCCCACCATCGGAAGAAGGCCAATTTCGACCCTGTCCAATCGGCACAGAATTAGCCCCTACATTCTCCGCTTATGAAGAGTTGTTCATTTAATGTTTGTTGAAAATCAAAGTAAAAATTAAACTTTTGGTCCAAGAGTTTTTTCCTTGGATAGTCGATACGGCGCGGCTAAGATGATCAGTTTTGCTCAGCTACTCGAAATGGCTACAAATTTACCGGTTCTTCTGTTATCCTACTACAATCCACCAACCTCGCTATAAAAATAATCTGATTTTATTTGCATGCAAAAATTTCGCATAGGTCACCTAGTGGGTATATATTGTAAATAAATAATGAGTCAGCTAAAAAATGTAAGATATATATATATGAAGAATGTGGTACAGTACAGAAGACATGCAAATGTGCTGAGAAATGTCACCAAGCAAACATACACAATTTATAAAGTAGATTATATAGATATATATATTTGCTATGGATTGAATTTATGTTAGCAACATCTGTGCAGTACAGAGTGCTATGTAAAGCTTTATTTAAAGGATACATTTATGACACCATAAATATGTGCACCATATACTACACCTATGTGTAACCTGAGCTACAGCATAAGCTGAACCTGCATTGACTGGAATATTTTCTGATCAACACAACTTTATTGACAGTAATTCAGACAATGTTTTCCCACTATTTGCAAAAATGTCAGGCAGTGCATGCCAGGTTTCGAATTGGTATTTGAATTGTAAGGACAGCTTTTCTTGAACAATTGCTCCAATCCCCCATGCTGCAGCCCATCGCCCATCACAGAGGTGAGGAAACTTCCTTCCTAAGACAGAAATCCCGGACCTATTCCCACCCTCTAAACAGATGTGACATTCCTATGTTTTCACAAATGAAGGCTGTAAACACCCCCTCCCCACCCCCTAAACAGCAGCAGACTGTCAATCACTAACAGTGTGATGCTGTGCTACTTCTGTCGTTGCAGGACCCATTCACACACATGAATTGCCCCCATTATGCCTGATGCTGCCTCTGTTTGGGGGGCAAGGACAACAACGTGGACCGTTCTAGTCCCTGTCACTCCTGTTTTGAAGGTCTGCTGAGGCCAGGGTCTGAAATGCAGATTTCATGGCCTCAGCTGTGGCATTCCACTGATAAGTTTGGAAAAGCTTCAGCATATTACGAAGGCCAATGGCTGCGACCATAGCCACTGATAGTTGCCATGGTAATCTTTGTTCTTCAGACACTTCTTGTAATAATAGCATATTAGTTGTACAACTGTGCAGCCTACCAAGCAGCTGTGCAATACATACAGTACAGCTATGTACAATATAGAAAAAAGATAGAGAAGGTGTAGACAAAAAGGACAAACTGAAATTAATAGACAAAAAAGAATATCAGCAGTCATTGATCCAAAATTCACTCTAGTCAATCTCTTAGCTCTAGAATCCACAATGCAATCCCTCTAGGACAAATTACTAGCAATATAGAAATTCTGCACTTTCCACTTTACCTTCCTAATGCTCAAATAGCCTCTCATTTCAATAATAAAAAAAATGGTAACATAGAAATATTCAGTGCAATGTAATATCGTTGCACTCTTGATCTGTCAGTGGGTACCACAGGCATTTGAGTGCATACAATAAAGTACAAGTCCTCAAACTCAACATTTTCAAAACAGAATTAATTATATTCCCACCAGCCAAGAGTAGTTACCAACCTGATATCTCTATTACTGTTGAGAACACTACAATTAATCCTGCTCCACAAGCTTGGTGTTTAAGTAACTTAAAACAGCAATTATCAACCTTTTTTGATTATCGATGCCCTGTGACATGTTCCTTGGCACTTGCAAATGCCCAGTTCTGTCCATGCTGGCACCGTGAAACTACACAAGTACCTTTTCACATATACTGTAGCTCCTCAAATTGCCTGGGCATCACATATTTATTTTACACCCGAATGTACCTATTTAGTCAAGTAGATTCTTAATAAGAAGTCCAATAGTTTTCTGTTGGTCCAGTTTTCACATACACCTTTACCCATACATTAGGCTAAACTAGGAATTATCCATTGGATACTTAAAAATGGTTACCCAAAAGCACCCACATATAGGGTGAGATTTAATAGGATGAGAGATTCAGAAAGTGAGAGATTTGGTAAGAAATCTCTAGGTTTTGTAAAGTGGCAATCAATTACACTGCTTAATTATATTGGTTTTGCAGTGTAAATGATTGCCGCTTTAAAAAAAACTGGAGATTTCTTACCAAATCTCTCACTTTCTGAATCTCTTATCCTATTAAATCTCACCCACAGAGTTCCCAGCATTGACATATTACCCAAATTGGTGTTCAAAAGCCAATGCAATAAATAGATTACTTACAATATTACAGTATATCAAATGATAGATTTTTAGGACACACGGAATGGATTAAAAAACAAACTGTTATTTCCTTTCTCTCTTACTCTTATTATAAGTAATTGTTACTGCATTAAACAATGTTACACAATAATTTTACATTATTTTTACATCTCGTCATTATATAACATAAATCTAAAAATAAATAATAAGTAAATCAAGAAGAGAAAAAATGAGACACATTCCTCAAACAGCTATTATTATTATGATAATTATTATTATTATTATTATTATTATTATTAGAGAAATCTTGAAAACATTTTTATTTTCTTACCATATTAGGCAGCAAAAGCCTTTTGACATAGAGCAAAGAACAGATGTGTACAGCGCTATACTTGTTTTTCTAATTATATCACAATGTACACATCAATTGTAGCCATTTAGAAGAATATGGGCATTTGCACTTAAATATAAATTAAGTCCATACCATACATCTTCATTCTTTCATTGGAGAGAGTCTAGAAGTAAAATCTAAAAATAGTCCAAACAATCAACTAACGTCTGTTAAATGTCCTTAGTCCAATTCTAAAATACTTTTAGCAGCAGTTATCATACATGTACAAATAATTGCATGATAGAAGTGTAGCTGCTGTTTTACCTTAATAATCCCTTAAACCAGGGGTGGCTATCCAATCAGAGGCAGTGATCTAAAACAGGACATAGACATGTACAATATGAGCGGTGAGCAGACAGTAAGCCATACTACAAAGATTATTTAGAACATACGTTAGAGCAGGCATGTCCAACGTTGGCCCTCCAGATGTTGTGAAACTACACATCCCAGCATGCTTTGCCACAGTTTTGCTATTAGAGAATGCTAAAACTATTGCAAAGCATGCTGGGATGTGTAGTTTCAAAACATCTGGAGGGCCAACGTTGGACATGCATGCGTTAGAGCATACTTTGTATTTTCCATTTTTTATATATCCATTTTAGATTGTTGTCTTTTTCTTTGTTTTGGACATGCATTTGTGGATGTGGGCACCTTCATTTGTGGAGAGGGTTTCCCCTTGTTTTTATCTATTAAATTATTACCAAGTCACCAAGAATATATTTTCTGTGAGTGGGGTATGCCATTTTGGTTATACCTATCATGGCCATTCTTACACCTGCCATAGAAAGAATAAATATACCTTAATATGTTGTCTTGTCCCTTCCATAGAGGTGAGCGAGGTATGCAGTAAAGAAAAACCATCCAGTCACCAATATAGAATCCCTATCTAATCCAACGTACGTGATAAAAGGATGATAACCAATATTTTATCATTAATCCTTGTTTCATTCTTGTTCTTCTTTTTCTGAATAACACATCAGTCATTGGACGGAAGATCCTCAAATTACCTTTTGGGCATAAGGAAAATCTTCCCCGTCACATCTTCAGATATTGATTCACACTTCACTTCACACCAGAAGAATCAACAACACTACTAACTCTAAGGGACGTACTGTATCCACTTTACGCTTTTCTCACTATTGTTTTATTATTTTTTACATTTATTTACTCACTGCGCCACTTGATCACATCAATTCCAATTCTTTTGGTTGTTGTAGTTTGTTTAGGTGTGGTGACATCTATTGTAGACTTTGATAGATTTACAGGCAGTACTGCGCCCGAATTTTGATTACTATCATTTTTGTACTCAATTAACTATGAGGCTGCCCTGCTCTGTTGGAATAGCAACAGTCAAATTTGGATCCCACTGTGCACCGCACAGATGCTGTTGTACATTCAGGTGCCCCTTCAGGGCTTGGAGCCCGGAGGCAGGTGATTCCATTGCCTTGGAAAGTTACACCCCTGTACTCACACATAGCAAACATGAACACCCCTAGATTCTCCACAGCCTTCATGAAGCAGTGAAAATAGTGGAGAAGTGGGCCAGTGCTTTGAAGTATCATTTATCAAATGCATTCTATAAATTCATACATAATAGGCAACTTCTACACTGGCTCACTTCTCCATTTCTTTTCTCTGTTTCATGAATATACCATATATAATTGGATACTGATTTTTCTGTTTTAAATGGGACACCTCTACCTCTTTCCTTAAATCTTTTGAAATATTTTGATTTCAGGTGCCCTTTCTTAAAAAAAATTCCTGTTGACCACCTTTAGTAGATGTTGAAGTGCTATCATGACTGGCAGCAGCCACAACACTAGCATTGTGTTTCTTCTCCTGCTCTTCTATCAACTGATCCATATCGATTCACAGTACTATTAATAATTTTGGCACCTACTGAACATTATTTACAGTGTAAGTGTTTAAGTACAGTGGCTTAAAAACACTGCACCCTTTTTTGTTTTTGTTTACTGCAGTAATAAATTATGGTTATTATTATCTACAGTTATTTTTATGTACAGTGGCTGAGCAATAAAGATATTTAATTTGTATTTTTTGCTGCAGCCTATAGCCCTTCACTGATGACACTGAGTCTAAAGCTGGGTACACATCTATACAATCCCTGTTTTCTTGCGACCGTTTGACTGACCGTAGACACGACCGACCATCCATAAACACCAGCTGATAACGGCGTACACACCTGTACAATTTTACTTGCGACGTCCGATCTACTCCCGTCCAAACAGTCACAAGAAAAAGATTGTACCACCGTACAAACTCTCTCGATTTGGACTATTGACTCGATATAAATAAACAAAAATTATCATAATGGGCTGGGTTAAGGGAATACCAAAACAAAGAGGCGTGAGCACAGAACCGAAACAAAAGTTATTTCCTTTTTTACATCAGTGCTGGTTGTGCAGAGAACATGTACATTCGTTCATTCGTTCCGTTTGTTTTCTACCACTTTCATCATGAGCTTAAGGAAAAGAAAGGTTCATGCTTGCATTCTTGCTGCTATGGCCACAACATTGCAGTCTATAAAAAAAAGGAGCAAGACTCACAGCTGCTGGACCAGGGACTGGCTTCTGCGGCCAGACACCTTCTCCCATATGCCATTGGTACAGGAGATATGTCTGAACAACCCCGATGACTTTAGGAATTATCTTCGTATTGATGACCCTACCTTCATGAAGCTTCTGACACTAGTTACCCCTTTAATCCAAAAAGGGGACACCTATTTCAGGAGGCCTTTTTCAGCTGAGTAGAGGCTGGTGGCAACGCTTCGTTTCCTGGCTACTCGGAGGACCCTTGCAGATCTGAGGTACAGCACCGCTATATCCTCTCAAGCTCTGGGACTAATAATACCTGAGACCTGTGATGTCATCATCCAAGTTCTGCAGGAGCAATACATGAATGTAAATATATGCCAAATAGTATACATGCACCCCATCCTTATAGCAGTTCGCCGTATGTCTGTACCTAGTCACCCTGTCGGCTGACTAAAATTTAGACCCTTACCACCCATATCTGACCATCGTCACCCTGCCAGCTGACTAAAATTTAGATGCTTACCACCCGTATCTGACCATAGTCACCCTGCCGGCTGACTAAAATGTAGACGCTTACCACTCATATCTGACCATAGTCACCCTGTTGGCTGACTAAAATGTAGATGCTTACCACCCATATGTCTGTCCCTAGTCACCCTGCCGGCTGGCTAAAATTTAGACGCTTACCACCCGTATCTGACCATAGTTACCTTGCCAGCCTACTGAAATTTAGACACGAACACCAAATAATATTTTAAAAGTAAAATGTTTTATTATAAACTTAACAAACTTGTAAACATTTAGAATATAAATATAAAAACTTTATAATAAATATTGAAAACTAAACTACATATTTTTTACATGTGATGGTATGTCATGGTGGGAGGGGGATGGGGTTTCCCACAAACCCTGGAAGGGACCACTGGCTGAACCTCCTGCCGGTTGCTGCCGTGGTTGCGCAGAAGTGTGCGCATATCAAACTGGGGATAGTGGGGATAATGACCTTGGTGATACATTTGGTGGAGTGGTACTGGGGCAGGGCTGATGGGTTGGAATTCAACCCGTGGCATAGCGGGGTAATATATTAGGCGAGTTTGTCGGGTAAGGGTCCCAACACTGGCCCTCTACAGGGTGTCACTGATGATCTGCTCAGCCTCTGCCCTTGTTGCAGGATCAAGTTTTCTCAGTTTTTTGGGCAACTGCGTTCCCCACGTGGTCCTGCTCATCCTAATCCAATGCCATCAGTCAATTGACAGACTCCAGAATCTGGCAAGTCATGACCTCAGATGTATCTGGTGTCTGCCTTGGCCTTTTACGGCCTCTCCTTGATGGAGCTTCAGGCTGCTGCGGGCTTGCTGAGCGCTGGGTGTGGGTGTAGGCATAGAGCAGAGGAGGGGTGAAGGCAGCTTTGACACCACATCCAGTGTCGGTGAGCACTCCTCTTCCTCAAATAGAGAAGGCTGTAAAACATAATGTAACAACAAAATCACTGATTTGGGTACTTGTTTCCTAGCACGGCCACAACGATCATGATCGTGGGCATCGTGAGGAAAAATCGGGGGCATCGCGGCCATCGCAAGCACTAAAAAATCGGGTGCGATGGTCGCGACGCGATGCCCGCGATTTCCCCATAGGAAACAATGTTAAATGGGTCAATTTACCCAAATCATCATAGGGAACAATGTTAAATGGGCCATAAACCCCCCAAAACACCCCTGAACAGTGAAATGTCCCCCCAAAAGTATTTTACGCCACCCCACGATCAACGCGAACCCGAAGCGTGGCGAGCGCAGCGAGCCCGCGAGGGGCGGCGGTACGCGTCCTCCGACCTTTTCATACCCCCACTATCCACGTCGGCGTGGAGTTGAGAATAGAATAGTGTGGCGAGCGCAGCGAGCCACCGTGCCCGAAGCGTGGCGAGCGCAGCGAGCCCCGCGATGGGACGCGGATACCTGTGAAGCCCGCGAAGGGACGCGTTTACCTGTGAAGGTATCCGCGTCCGCTCGCCACGCTTCGGGCTCGGTGGCTCGCTACGCTCGCCACACTATTCTATTCTCGACTCCACGCCGACGTGGATAATGGGGGTATGAAAAGGTCGGAGGACGCGTACCGCCACCCCTCGCGGGCTCGCTGCGCTCGCCACGCTTCGGGTTCGCGTTGATCGTGGGGTGGCGTAAAGTACTTTTGGGGGGACATTTCACTGTTCTGGGGTGTTTTTGGGGCTTTCTGGCCCATTTACCATTGTTCCCTATGATGATTTGGTGAAATTGAGGTAGTTAACATTGTTCCCTATGAGAAATCGGGGGCATCGCGGGTACATTGAGCCATTTAACATTGTTTCCTATGGGGAAATCATGGGCATCGCGTCTGGACCATTTAAGGCTTTTTTAGCCGCATACGACGCGACCGACGCGATTTTGACTATTTTCAATGCATTTCAATGGGAAAATCGGGGGCATCGCGTCGGTCGCGTCGTATACCACTAAAAATGACACACGATGCCCGCGATTGTGGCCGTGCTAGGAAACAAGTACCCTGATTTGTTTTTTAAAACCTCTTTACTTCTATATTTCAGTTCCATATGACTACGAGGAGTGACAAGCTATTGCCCAAGATTTCAAGGATCTTTAGAATGTCCCCAATTTTGGTGGTGCCATCGATGGAAAGCATATCCGCATCATGCCCCCAGCTAATAGTGGTTTTTTTTTCTACAAGTAGTAGTAGTATGTTTATTTATAAGGCGCCGCAAAGTGTCCGCAGCGCTGTACATAGCAAACAAAAAAAACAAATTACAAGGTAACGTACAGGGTGTGTTGAAAAATACAGTATAAATAGGGGTATAGCTGGTAGAACTAAAATCAGCATCAGTTCAGAAGTAGGTGTCAAAATTGTCGAGGAGACTGAAGATGAAGTAGAGGAAGGGAAGAACAGGACAGGAGCACAGGTGAGGTAATGAGGTAGGGGGAGTACGTGAGGAAGGAGGACCCTACTCATAAGAGTTAACATACTAAAAATAGGTGGGTGGTTGAACGAAATACAATAGGATAAGTAGGAACGGAGGGGAACGGAGGCAAAGAGGTTTACAACTATCAGGGCTTCTTTAGCATTGATTTAATGGCTATTGCCAATGCCAAATATGAATTTATCTTTGTGGACATTGGCAAAAATGTCAGGGTGTCTGATGGTGGTACTTTGGAAAGACCATGTTCCATGACAAACTTAAAAACAATGCACTTCATTTACCAGAGCGGACACAGAATGTGCATGGTTTGAACTTTATTTTTGTGGCTGACGAGGCATTTGCCTTGCACGCCAATGTTGTAAAACCCTACCCACAAAGGTCGCTTAATAGAGAATGCAGAATTTTCAATTACCGCCTGTCACGAGCTAGGCGAGTGGTTGAAAATACATTTGGCATACTAAGCAATAAGTTTAGGATTTTTCATAGTGCCACAAATCTGCGGCTAGATAAAATAGACAAGGTAGTTATGGCCTGTTAAGTGCTGCACAACTATCTACTCAGAAACACACAGTCTGTACACCCCAATGTTTCAAGCATGGATGACAGTGAAACAGTTGAGGAGCCAGTAGGATTAACATGCTTGGAGACCAATCTAAATACAAGAAATGCTACTATGCGTGCAAAATTGACCAGAGAGGAGTACTTACAGTACTTTAATGGTGTAGGTGCAGTGGATTGGCAGGATGACATGATCTGCTAAATTGCTATGACATGCTACCCTTGTACTGTACTTTATTTGTACTTTTTATCTTCATTTTCAATAAATAATTCAAATGTGTGTAATCTGTGTACTTACTGTGCCATCGAGGGTTTCCTCAGGAAGTTCAGGGGTGCGAGGTGTGGCGCATGGGGCAGCCTGGGCCGCAGTCATATTGCCGATGGAGTCCCTCAGCAGCTCTTGTTCCACTGTGAATGCCAGTAGATCATAATACCAGAGCCTGGGCACATAAACTTGGTCTGTACCAGCCCCTGATTTCCTGGTTGCCTCTATTTTGTTCAGCTCCTTTTTGAAGACTGTCCTCATGTTGGCAATCCTTGCCCGCACCCATTCGATGTTCTCCATGGGGTAGTAAGATAAGCTGACCTTCACCAACTCCTCCAGCACTACAGCTCTCTTCTGCCTATTTGAATAATCCCTGTTCCAGAGACAATTCTGGTCTCTGTAGGCCTCAATGAATTCCTTCATGAATTCCATGTTTTTCTCTGCCATTTTTGAAATGTCTGTTCAAAAATAAAACATAATGGACATTAATTTAATGATACACACAAGAAATACATCAATAAAACATTTGTCATAACAACAATAAACTGTGGTTGAGTACGGAAAGAGTGTGTATTCTGCTGTTTACGTCCACGTATTTCTCCAGAATGAAGATTCTTTTGTGTTGCAAGCATAGAAAACCTGTTGCTCGCGTGCAGAGAAAACTGTGTGATTGGTTAATAGCGCTCGAATGTCCTGCCCATGCACGTGTTCAGTGGCACAAACAATGTGCCTACAAGGAGCCATGTACTGCTCTCAGATCACAAAACTGGCTTTTGGCCCTGTATTTGAAACCACTATAAAGACGGGGTACGCGTCAGCTGGCAGGGTGGTTAGGGACAGATACGGCAAACTGGTATAAAGATGGGGTATGCGACTACAGTCAGCTGGCAGGGTGGCTAGGGAAAGTTACGACAAACTGCTATAAAGACGGGGTACAGTCAGCCGTTGATATTTAATACATACTCCCTATTGAATGGGAATGAAGCCATACATATTTCAATGATTATTTCTTTAAATATACATGGGGAGATGTGAACGCTTCTGTGCTGTAGGAGAGGGTGTTTGAGCTTTGGCAGTATAGTCGCAAGAACGGCCAGCATATCGAACATGCGTACACACTGCACTTTTGTTCCGATATGGGCCCGTCCTGTCGGATGAATATTAAACAGCACTGAACCTTCGACCGACCGAGTATGGATGGACAAGACCGTTTTTGGACGTTTATCGCTCGTACAGAGGGATTCGGGATAGCGTACACACCTATACAATCTGGACGGCCATCCTTCCCAAAATGGAAGAACAGCCCGACCATTTTATAGATGTGTACCCAGCTTAAGGGTGACACAGTATCCCGCTGCCTTTAATCACAGTCACAGCAGCTCATAATTACCAGTCATAGTAGCCCTTAACCACAGTGCAGCCCATGTCATACCCTCTCCCTCTAGCATTCTGTGTGAAATGGCGCCCAAACTAAAAGAGGGACATTTGTTGAAATGTTTTGCCTCATTTTCGTATCTGAGCCTGGCGGGAAAAACCGAGCCTGGACCTGGAAGTACTTGGAAAATAGAAGTTCATGTGGTTTCGGTTTCCAAGGACAAGGAACCACACATCTCTAATATCTCTGTCCAATACAGAGATGTCAAATTCTTCCACAAATGTCAGTGACAATATACTTTTCTGCAAAGAGTGAATAAAAATATCTAATGCAAATAGATGACCATGAGTTCTATACTATAGCTAGGGTGGTAATGAATAAAGTACTCAGCTGGAGCTCTATATAACCTTCATTTATTTTGAGACTGTACGAACAATTGCTGTTCTATTTTTATTACCAGGCTTAGGAGGTCCAATCCTACGCATCATTTTCACCTGTAGCAAGACTAGATCTGAAGCATAATTGCTCAGAAAAAAAGTTTCCCTGTGCATTATTGTACTGATAGTATTCTAACAATTTCACATCTTGTTCTACTTTCATGGCCATCTAATTTCACTTGCTTCTATTAATTGAATGTTTGCATTTCAATTATCTTAATTCTAATTGTTATATAATCTGTTTATTAGCAGTTAAAGGGGCTAATTCAGCAAGCCCCCTTGATTAGCAAAAATGACTATTAGGCGTTTTCTGCTAATCTGCACAAGCAAATGCTCCCACATTCAAAGTGGGCAGCGATTCAGCATTTTTTGGAGCATTGATATAGGTTTGGGGGACGCGATCCTCACAATGCAGGTGTGTCTGGGCTGTTTGCGGGAAGTGGACCAGGGCAGCTTCATGATGTCAGAAGCTGTTACTGTAACCCAAACCATGGTGGCTCGCAGGCAAGGACCCGGCATGTAGAGCAGCCTTGTCCTTTGCTGGGCAACCGCTCGCATGCTACTGTAAGGAGTTGTAGGTTTTGCCCATGTTGGGAATGGAGCTGAAAATGTTCTATGGCCAATTGTGTTAAGTACAGAATCTCAGAATGAACTTTGGAGTGCTGTGTGGCCAGTGCCATGTGGGCATGCACATTAGGGTGGACAATCCTGTTATTGGGATCTGCAGGATTTAGGCCCAAAACTTCTGGGAATTCGATTGGGATCAGTTTGCGCATGCACTGTTAGCCTATGTATGCTGAGCACCAGCAGCTCTCGGTTTAGGTGCTACCCAGCAACCTGGTTGTGTGACTGTGTAATGTGATGTGATAGCTCACACTGTGCAGCCATGCACCTCCCTGCGTCTTCAGCAATGCCTGTCCACTTAAGGACAATTGCACAGCAGTTCCTGATGTGGCATCTGAACATCAGTCCTGGGAATCCCAGGATTGTTCGTTTTGACAAATTTGCCCGGCATTGGCCCCCTGCACCCCACACACAAGTGTATGTACTGCCAGGTCCCATGCCGGACAAGCTTGCTAGGTTCCCAGCATAATGATTTTGTAGTGAAATCTACAATATAAGAGAAGTTATATGGCACACATGGCGGCACCCCTGAATTATATGGCACATATGGCAGCACCCCTGGTGTATACTGCAGACATGGCAGCAACCCTGGAATTATACGTCACATTAACACACCTGTAATGATACAGCACACATGGCGGCAGACCTGAAATTATACAGCACACATGACTGCACACTTGGGCTGATATGGCATACATGGCAGCACCTATGGAATTATACAGCACACATGATGGCACACATTGAATTATTCAACACAGTTGGCAGCACCCCTGCAGTAAAAAAAAATGTTATTTTATTTTTTTAAATCTTTATTTTTTTTTAAATAAAGTGGCCTGTTAGTAGTCCCCACTGCAGCACCCTTAGTAGTCCTCAAAAGTAATCCGCCTTAATATTTCCCCATAGTAATCCCCTTAATATTTCCCCATTGTGGGCTCCCATGGTAGGTTCCCCACTGCCCTCCCTGCAGCCACCCCTACCTCAGCAGACAGCAAGGACTAGTCCGTGCTGTCTGAAATTACAGCCAGAAAGAAAATGTCACAAATCACTGGGACTTATATAAAGTCCTGGTCTCACGAGAATCTGACCGCGGGATGATGACATTCGGCCTCGTTCTGGATCTGGAAAACGGTGTGGAATGTCGAGCCTTCCGCAAGCTGGCCTCAGTTTAGGTAAATTCAGGGGGGGTTTTTTACTGCAAGGGTGCTGCTAAGTGTGCCATATCAGTCCAGGGCTGCTGCTAAGTGGCAGTATAAGTCCAGGGGTGCTGCAAAGTATGCATTATCAGTCCAGGGGTGCTGCTAAGTGTATAGTATGAGTCCAGGAGTGCTGCTAAGTGTTTTACATCATTCCAGTGTTTGTGCCGCACACTTCTGTCACACCTTAGTCATCCAGCTGCTTCGGTGCAACCTTTTGGCCCAAAAACAATACTGTGAGGCTTGAGGTGTTCAGGAATGAGTGGAAATGAATGTTATTGAACATAATAATAATACTGCATTAACAACAAAAAAAAACCTTTGTGATTTTAGCTGTTTATTTTTAAATACAAATCCATAACCAAAACTCGAAATTGGGTTTTAGCAAAACCAATTCAGATCCAAAACATGATGGGAGATCCAGATCCAAAACCAAAACACAAAACAGGAAAAGTGTCCGGTGCACACCTCTACTATTTATTAACGCTTGGATGGAAGAAAAAGTGGACATAGATAAAGCGCCTAATTCAGACTTGATCGCAGAGCAAATTTGTATTCACAATTTGCAAAACCATGTGTACTGCAGGGGGACAGATATAACATGCGGAGAGAGTTAGATTTGGGTGGGGTGTGTTCAAACTGAAATCTAAATTGCAGTGTAAGAATAAAGCAGCCAGTATTTACCCTGCACAGAAACAAAATAACTCACCCAAATGAAATCTATCTCTATCACATGTTACAGTTGCCCCTTCTGCAGTGCCCTTTTTGAGTACAAATTTGTCCTTTGATCAGGTCTGAATTAGGCCCAAAGTACAAGGCAACCAGCTCCTTGGCAAGGAAAAAGAGCAGCGCTACAACTACAATGAATAAGAGGACTTGGGGCTACCAAACAGCTCCTTGGGGCTGGTTGGTAGATTATCTCTGTCCACTTTATCTTCCTCCAAGATTTAGTAAATAAACCTTTATATTGTATATTTCATTAATAATCAGCTATATTAAAATATTTGAGAATTCATTGGCTTTATTTGCTATTGTCAATAATATCTTTCAACAATCTTAAGTCATTTATAAATATTTATATGCAAATCCTAACATTACGCATTTACCAGATGAAAATATTTCTCTCAAACTCAACTTAAGTGGGTGTAACTCACATTATAAGCTGTCAACACACTACACTTACTATGAGAGCATACTTGGTCTTGTATTGGCCGCACCATGGGAAACATGAGAACCCGATAGTAGGAACATAGTATTGTTCTTTACAAGAAAAAAATATTCTTCTTATTCTCCCGGTGACAGATTTGCTTACTTATGCCAGCATTAATTCTTTTGGATTACAAATATTGAAAGTTTTTGGATTACAAATTTAAATCCATGTACTTTTATGGATTCAACATACAATAAGTATTATATATTAAAACTTTTAGCAAATAATATTGTTTGTTGTTTATATTTCGCCCACTATAAAATCTTTAGTATTGTCTATATAAGGTTTACTATGACCCTTATATTTAGTTTTTGTGTTTATATATACTATGTATAGAAGATTACAATAGGGTGTTTCATTTTATTATGCTATTGTCTTTTGTTCTTTTGATAGTCCAAAGCATTCCAATATTTTCTTTTTTACTTAGTTTGCAAGCACTATAATACTCAGGAACGCACAGCCAGGTTCTCATGTGTTATACCATACAATGGCAAATTCAATAAGACAAGAGCTGTCTTACACTATGGAGGACATTCTGATCTGTTCTCACCGTTAAGAATTTGCAACAGTGAGCGATGTTGATGGGCTGCGCATGCTCAAATACGCTTATGTGCATGTGCAGGCCATCTATGTCAGCAGATGCAGAGACTTGTATAGTCGCCAGTCCGTTCACATGGATCAGTGTGGGAGGGGCCATGTGGCCGCCGACTGGAGTCACGCCCATGGGAACGCACAGCATTTCATGGGAGGCCCCATGAAAACGCTGGGCTTTCCCATGGTAATTCACCCGTGACGCGGGTGCCGGGGGTGGGCAGCTGACATCACTGAATGTCAGTTGCCCGCTCTCTTCCTATACCTAGGTGCCGCATATCTAAATCACCAGAGAGTGACTTAGATTTGGGAACGCCTTAGAAATCAGCTACGACCATCGAATGATTTCGTCCACGCACTCAAGCTGTGAATGGATGTTTATGTAAACATCCATTCAAATGCGTGCAGGTGAAATCAGCAAGCATAAGTTGGGCGGGTGTTCAAGTGGGTGCGGGTGGCATTTAGTTGACTGGCAAAGCTGCAAATTATATGTATATCCTATATTCAGAAGTCTACAGTAGCTACAATAGTCGGATTGCTGAAAGCACCACCAGAAGGGTCCAGTAGCTTGTGAGTATTTTAACTGGTCCCCCGTATCATGGGCTAGAGTCTATTGTTTGTATAGCATATTTCTACCAAACATAATATTGTATGAGGTGGATAGATATAGGCCCTCATTCTGGTTGACTCAGAGCTTACTGAGGTTGACTGCTGCTCCCCGCCACTCTCCTTGCAACTATTTCTCGCATGTGACCACAGCTGGAGAAATCATTCGATGGTCGCCGGTCATCGAATGATTTCTCCAGGGCTCGCAAATATACAGTAAGTCAGTGGAGACTGACTTTTATTTTCAGGCATCCGGCCGAAGACAGGGCAGGCGGCTGACGACATGTGACGTCAGCCGGCTGCCCCCAGCACTCTGCGTCCTGCCCGAATCCATGGGAACGCTCAACAATTTTGTGGGGATGCCCATGAAATGCTGGGCGTTCCTGTGGGTGTGACCTGAGTCAGCTGCCCCACGGCACCGGGCCACATCGCTAGGTGTGAATGGCTCAGCGACTATGCAAGTCGCCAAGGCCATTCGGCTAAAAACAGTGCATATGCGAATAAATAGTTATGCGAGTGCGCAGTCAAAAGACATTGGTGACATACTGTATAGCATGTATATCAGGGATGGGAAACCTTTGGCCCTCCAGCTGTTGTTGAACTACACATCCCAGCATGCTTTGCATGGCTAAATAGCAAAACTGCTGCAGGGCATGCTGGGATGTGTAGTTCAACAACAGCTGGAGGACCAAAGCTTCCACATCCGTGATGTATATAATAGTAACAATAGTAGCAACATAATGTATATAATAGTAACAACTAATATTATCATAATTGTGTCTGATTGCGTGTCTCTGAAACACTACCATCTGTTGGCAGTGAGTGAAACTACATCTCTTTCTCACTCACACATGCACAAACACAGAGGCAATCACAAGGTAGCAGACTAGCTTTCAAAGCGCTTGCTTTGAGCGGGCTTGCTAGAATAACATATATGGCATATGAGGAATAGTTACAGCAATACGAACAAAGCCAATAGAGATACATAAAGGGACTTATTAATACACAACTAACATGCAGTGTTTTACTAATTGAACCCTTTAACAGGTATACATAAGACACACAAAATAACACACAGAGACTGATTTTAAATCTTTATTATTCACACAATTTTCTTTCTCTTCTTATACACTTTATCTAATGTTAGCAAATATTGATATTTTGCTTTATTATCTTGGATACCGGGCACTTTTTTATATAATAAATAAGATATGTTTAAATATTCCTGGTACTTGTGTAGTTTCACGGCGCCACTAGATCGCATGCGATATCGCATGCGATTTACTATCCATTTCATTACCCCACTTTCCAAGTGGGCATAGAGTTGATTTTATATAGCGTGGCGAGCGCAGCGAGCCTCCGAGCCCGAAGCGTGGCGAGCGGACACGGAATGTATTTGATGGAATTGCATGCAAATGGCATGCTATATAGTCAGTTTCTTTGAAACAACATCCGTGTCCCCTTGCGGGGCACGCTGCGCTCACCACGCTTCGGGCTCGGTGGCTCGCTGCGCTCGCCACGCTATATAAAATCAACTCTATGCCCACTTGGATAGTGGGGTAATGAAATGGATAGTAAATCGCATGCGATATCGCATACGTGGTACTAGACTCAAGGAATGATTTTAATAAAAAAATGTAAATAAAATGTTGGTATTTACTTACCTGATTTGTGGAGGAATTAGTACCTCCTAATGAAATGGTTTCCCTTGTTCTCCTTACCTACATGTATCATATATTGCTGACTATTCAAAAATTGCATTGCCTAGAACTAATGGACAGGCAGACCCCAGATACTGTAACAGGATGCAGTGTAATACTGGTTAATGCAAGTATACTGAAACTAGGACAACCACATCCAAACAGACACTTGCATTGTAGGCAAGTACATGTCTGTATTATACATACAGTGTTGGCAGTGGGGAGAGAGCAGGATCACTAGTAAGTAAGTAAGTAAGTAAGTTTTATTTATATAGCGCACTTTCTCCAACAGGACTCAAGGCGCTTTACAGACATTAAAAATAACAATGCACATACTGCAATAGAATAATTGTCTCTATTGCAATAAATTATTTTATTTGGTCTTGGACCACCAAGAGAGGGCACCCCTGCATGTGCTCTTGTAGACAAAGTTCTTCATGTCTTAATTCTCAAATTTTGGGGGGTTATTCAGACCTGGTCGGTGGGCTGCCCTGTGATTAGGTAATCACTGCCCATGATTTATTTTGGGGGTGTGATAGAGAAATGGCCCAGTTACCAACCCCAAATGTCAGCTTCATGTCAACCAACTTGTGCACGGCCAGTGATAAAAAAGCAGGATTTCAATGCAGAATGGTCTTGCGCATGTGTACTATGTGCCATATGCATGCTTAGTCATTAGATTATTGCCTGACCTGCAAACTCACAGCCTTGTAATCAGTTCCATATAAGCCCCTGGTTTCCTAGGCACCATGGGGTGCCATGAGGCTCTTCCAGGATTGCCTAAAATTGTGGTCAAAGCTATAGGTAAAACCAATGCTAGTGATTGGCAATCTTAAACAATGGACAATCAGAAGCACAGCTGTACACCACAACATAACTGAACCTAAGAATGACAGGTAAGCACATTCAACTTCATGTTTTTTCCCAAATTTATCAATAAAATTCTTTTGCCGTGAACAAAGTGATAATCATCGAGGGCGCCGTGACTGTAGAAATATCAGGAACCACTGCCCTATTGATAAGTGCTGTGTTACAGCAGCTAAATAAATATAATATATATTTATGCTTTTGTATACTACAGTACCTTAAGCTGATAAAAAGAGGTGACAAGAAAATGTCAGGAAAATTGCAGACACGCAAGTTCAAAACCTAACGCTAATGAGGGAAATGTGTTGATTCATGCAGTGCAAGCTTACCATATAATTATCATTTACAATCTTTGCACTGAATTATATAAACAATCTCATAGAAATAAATAGAAATAAATCACTCCTCATTGTTCCTGTAACTGCTATGGCAGTGTGTGGCAAGTCTGTTACCCATGTACAGTCAGAAGCTGAGTAAATATAGAAGTTGTAGGATGGGAAATCAAAGGAAGCAGAACAGTGCATAACTGTAGCTGTATTGACGCCTCTTGTCCCCAAGTGCCATCAACTTCAATTCATCAAGAGTTTTGCCATAAAATTCTAGCTTCACATCAAAGAAAGTAACACAAATTCAAAAGGAATGTAGCCGACTAATATTCCACATATGTCTGGAACAATACAGTCCTGCTGAATTCAAAGTTTACATATTATTTTCGACATGAGAAATTGGCCTGATTTTTCACAATAGATGAGAACACTGCTATTTAATCAAAGCTAGAACAATCTATAAAATGCATTTCATTTGTACAGCTTATTGCTGATTTCCATTAGTGTTATACTACTTTGTCATTTGAACTGTATTTACTTGGCTCACAAATTAGATTTAAATAACAGCTTGTATGCTTTGACAAACACAGAAGAAAAACTAGAAACTCTTCTTAAAAAGAAACTCAGTGGTCATTTGCTTCTGTGAAACACATCCCACAGTACCTAACCTACAAAAAGCACAGGCGCCGGATGACCTCCAGACAGTCAGGTTTCTGAAAGTCAGTAGACCGACATCGGAAAACCTGACGGTTAAAAGCCAGTCAGGATCAAGACTTACAGGGGCTATTCTCCATCATGGGGGACAACGACCCCCATGAGAGAGAATAGAACCTGTGGTAAGTGCAGTGAGCCACTGAGCCCGCAGCGTGGTGAGCACAGCGA
Source organism: Crinia signifera (assembly GCF_055691185.1). Classification (NCBI taxonomy): domain Eukaryota; kingdom Metazoa; phylum Chordata; class Amphibia; order Anura; family Myobatrachidae; genus Crinia; species Crinia signifera. The sequence continues at coordinate 191,871,043 of NC_139219.1, forward strand.
GCACACAAGGGGCTTCTTTTCGCTTACCCTGCTGTTGGAGTACCGGCAGTCGTTATTCCGACATAGGTATAATGACTGTCGGAATCTCGACTGTCGGACCCCCATTCCACACCCAAAAGTACTGCACTATTGCAGGGGCTTCACTCACCTAATGGACATCCAGTACAGCATAAAATATTATGCGCTATAGAGGCATGACAGAAAAAAATGGTGTGACTTCTTCTGAGGGGGCATAGAACTGAGCAGGAGCTGACATTTTGGTGACACCCATGAGCAGCTCTCACACCCCGCACCCCATAGTGTTGCCACTGACTGCAAATTTCCCAGAGCTTGTATAGGCAGTTTTTAATTTTCAGAAGTCAACATCTAAATATAATATTTCTTCACTGTGTGAGGAGTAGAGCTACCCAAATTAATTTATTATAATTCCTAGTTTAAATCCAAATAATCATAATAGGTTAACAATGAGGGCATAGCTGCTATATGTGCAGGGAGTGCAGCCATCCTGGGACCCAGTGCGGAGAGGATATCAAATTCCCTGTCCAAGTTACAGTACATACATTTTTCCCCATTGGGTGGTACAAGGGGCCTCACAAACTTTTGTCTTGGGGTCTGCAATTTATCTAGTTATGCCCCTAAACCTGCTCATTGTAATGTTTATACATAAACTGGAGGGCAGTATAATGTTACATAATATGAACTAGGGCACTGTAATGTGGCACAATATGAAGTAGAGGCACTATAGTGTGTTGCATAATATTAACTGGGGACACTGTAATGTGGCATATATGTATAAGGGCATTACCAATGTTGGGGATATGTGTAAGAGGTACTAATATGTGGCATTATGTATGTATATAAGTTTCATTATTACTGTGTTGCAAAACATGTACTATACAAAAGGTATTAAAGGGGTTGTGTAATGTAAATAAGGAGCGATAAAGTGTGGCTTAATGTTAACATGGAGTAATACAGTTTGGTGTAACATCAAATAGGAGTAATATGGTGTGGTGCAGCATGAATACAGGGCACTACTCTGAGGTGTAACATGAATATGGGACAGTGAGGCACGGGCCTAGGGGCGGCAGCTGCTGGACCCGATCCCTTTCCCCACATTGTAGCACTGCGGATCGACACGGTCACAACGTTTTGCCCGAAACCAAAATGGCCACGGGAGGGCTGCTGCGCATGCGCAGTTGCACGCAGCTCCTCCCATGGTCCTTTGCAGAGCGTGATGGGTCACTCTGTGTATATATATATATATATATATATATATATATATATATAAAATAAGGGGGTGAGGGGCAAAAATTTGTCCCCTAAATCTGCCCCTGACCATTGTGTGACTAATGTTGCAATACTGTGCAAAGTAATTTGAATTGGGGGGTACTACTATGTGGCCATGCCCCTTCCCAGAAAGGAAATGCCCCTTTTTACCCCCAAATATGGGGGTAAGGGCATCAATGTTCTCGTTGGTACCAAAATGAGTATTGTTATGGGTGAGGGGTGATAGGTGTTACTTGTTGCTGCTGTGATCTGTGCTACTGGGCGATAGGTGCTGGGTCACAGGTGAAACTAGAGTGCACCAGACCAAATCTTGCCTAGGGCATCAAATTGGTTAGGGCTAGCTCTGTATAACCCTACCTGCAGCCATACTCCAACACTAAAATTAACTGTCGACATTATGACAGTGTCAGCATTGTGATATCAACATTCTGAATTTATACATTTGCTGACATTTATAAGCATGAACATACAGTTGTGGCTCTTTATTGAGCACACATTTTGCCTGCATTTAGGTAGAGTTGAGGCCAACGTTGTACCTGATGCTAGCAAAATAGGGTTGAAAGCAAAACAATATGCAGATCTACAGTATAGCAACTTTCGTCATTAAAAAAATTGATGATGATAACGTAATAATGAAATACTAAAGTAAGCTTTTTATTGGCAGTGAGGGCAAATGATTGTAACTGCAATACAGGAACTATTTCATTACCTATCAAATTTATTTGAATTTGATGAGTGACAAAATTATAAAATTGGCCTAAATAAGCTAATGTACGATAAAACACAAATAAATACATTTTGGGGGTTATTCTGGTTATTTCTTTCTGATGCAAATTCCCATCCTTGCAAGTGAACCAGATCCCGCCTTGCGAATGGTGGTACGCCGGCCCATTATTCACAATGGCTGCAAACGGATGTTTTACATAAACATGCCACTGGGACCATCCCACATCTTTCAATGGTCACTAACCAATGAAAGATGTGAAAGGTGCACTCATATGTAAGGTTACTCTGAGCAACCTTACATATGCGTGTACGCTCGGGGGGAAGTGAGCGGGCAGCTGACATCCGACACATTCTCCCTCCGTGGGTGTCCACGACACCCCTGGAGGGAGAATAAATTAGTGTGCCAAGCGTAGTGAGGCACCGGGCCCGCTGCGTGTTGAGCGCAGCGAGCCCGCAAGGGGGGGCGATCCACGTCCCCCCCCTTGTCGGGATTTTGGCTGTCGGGATTCCGGCGTTGGGATTCTGAACGCCGGGATCCCGACCGCCGGGATTCAGTACTGAATCCACACACACACCCCATTGTAATCCACAATCTCCCACTCTGCAGCACATTTGAGTAAGTACAGGAGTCTGGAGGAGTCGTAAAAGCTCTGAATATTGGTCTTTTTATACATTGGATACTGTATGAAATACAGTATTAATATTTATTAGTAAAGATTGTCTATAGCTTAGGCTGTTTCAAACATTTAAATAAGTGATCAGGAAAAGGTTAAACATAATAAATAAATACATGCACAAACATACTAGAAACAGTACTACAGTAGTGTACTTTCTAAGCTCACAACCAGAACCCCCCCTGCGTTTGCCTATGCCCCCTGCCCTCCACCCACAAAGATGGATGCGTGACAGAATTTACCCTGCACAGAAACAAAATAACTCACCCAAATATCTCTCTCTGCATGTTACATCTGCCCTCTGTAGTGCACATGGTTTTGTCCATTAGAAAGAGAATTTTCTTTTGCAAGTGAACCAGAATCAGGCCCTTTGAGTATTACTCAGTAAAGTATACACAGGTGAAAGCTTGTAACAAGTAAGAGTAAGAAAAGTAAGGGGAAAAAAGGGAAGGGAAATCTCTGCAAAAACGTCAAGCATATAAAATACCTATACATTTACAAATGACACATTCTTTGATAGTGATCTCATTTAACATTGTAAAAATAAAACTTTGAGAATTGCTGGTTGAGTAGAGTTGATATCATTTTTGGCATGATCTGTAACCATGGATTGCCAGTAAATCAATAAGTGGAATGCTCCCTCCCATCAATAGCTGTCTGAAAACTGCTTCTGTTCACTGGCTGCTGTTTTCTGAATGTCAAAATCATAAGTACCACTGAGAGAAAATCTGAGCACAAAGAACCATTCAGTCTGAGCACATGGGAAGGAAATGCCTGCAAGTCCAAACGTTAGTATAATGTTTCCTTCAGAGGTGCCCGAAGCTTTTTAAGAAAGACAGTTTTATGCTGCTATAAGAGTGTTATATTTGTCATTTAGGAACACAACACATTAGCAGCTTTGAACTCGAAGATACTATAAATATTTAAGTTACATAAGCAGATAGGTGAAAGGATGAATGAAATGTTTACCTTTAAAATATTCTTCATCTGTCAGCTACATAAAGAGTATAGTTGTTAAAATAGGGCAGTCTCCAAAATGAAAAGTAATCAATCTGTCTCTGGGATTGAATGGACAAGTGAAACAAGATACACATTCAGGTGCAGTTTCATTCAGCAAAAATGACTTCAGAGAAAGCTGAAACTTTATTTTCGCTGGACATTGTCATAATTGCTCTATGCATAGTTTATATAGTTACAGCTGTTGGGGAATATTTTACTGTGCAAGTTGGCGTAAAGGCTTTTCAATTGTAATGTGAAAAAGTATGTTTCATTAAAGTTTTATGTAAAGAACTATACATTATAAAACTTGTTTTATATAGAATAGAGCAGAGTTTCACAAACTCTGTCATTACAGTCCAAGTTTTAAGGACATCTAAGCTTGAGTGCAGATGATTAAATCAAATTAACTAATCCTTGAAACTCTTAAATTCACCATCGGTACTCTCTCTCTTAAACCCTTAACACTTAACTTAACTTACTTATCTAAGAATAATGACACGGACACAAGTGCTGGCGTTTCAAATAATGAATGTCAAATTTATTTTTGACAACTGACTATAACTATAAATATTGGTGGCGGCACCAAAGAATGGTCAGAGTAAAGAAAAGGGGGGGGGGGGGTAGGATCCCCATAGCATTCACACACTGCTGGTGATCAACTCTCCCAGCCAACCACCCGGGTCGTTGGTGGCAGCCATCTTCCGTGCAAAGTAGTATGGATCATGACAATCAATGTCGGGAGAGCGCACCCAGTAATCTACACACTATTCCATCTATACAAATGACCGTTCTTTACCGCTGCCCAAAAGAAGAATTAGAGACAGAAAATAGGGAAGGGAGGGTGGGGAAATTTTCCAGAGAGGCAGAACTTCCCTAGTCACCAGACCTTTCTGACCTCACTACTCCTCCCCTTGCACCCATTGGCTGCCAGCAGCAGCACACTCTGCCTGACCTGAACAACTGTTAACAACTGCAGCATGAGAAACCTTCAGTGATGTATGTCACCTCCAGCTTAATCAGCCATCGGTTTTTCTGTACTAGGGCATGAATAACCTAGATTCCCTAGCTGCTTAAAACCAGGTGAAATGCAAGCTTGAAGTCAGCTAGCCAAAAAAAAAACTGTAATTCATGAGTGTCCAGGTTTAAAGGGATAGTATGGTAAGCCTAACTGTGGACCTTTGCAAATTACCACATAATTGACCAAAGGATGACAGGTAGGCACAATTAACTTAATTTAATTTTTTCTCCAAATTTATCAATAATAAACTATTATCCTAGAGGTACAGTAAAAAAAAAAATGATCCTGAACTAGGGGGCCGTGTTCAAGAGTTTGGGAACCACTGAGCTACAGTATCATATTTTATATAGGGTCACTGTGGTATTAAGAGGGAAAAAATAGATCAGGTCATGGGATCAAGCAGCTGATAAAATTAATTTAACCAAATTATTGTTTAGAACAACTTTAATAAAAAGCTGAAGGTTTTGATTTTAAATTACTTCTACAGTTTTTATAGAACACTTATTTTTATAATTACTAAAAAAATCATGTTAAGTTATATTTGACAGTAATTATGTTTATATTTTATTGCTTTTGCTTAAGAGTAGGTGTGTTTTATTATTTGCGATAGCTACACATTGAGTCCTTCTTTATGGAGGTTTAATTAATGTAGGGCACCATTCCAAATCTACTAAACAGTGGAAGACGGTCCAGGGAATAAACCCTAATATACAATGTGGCTTGAAGTAGGGATTTCATATATACACATTTCATGCATTAGAAAATGTGGTACTTGTTTCCTAGCATGGCCACACCGATTTACATCGGGGTGGTCGTGTCGGAAAAATCGGGTCGATCGCATTGCATGCGATTTGGTCGCATGCGATGCGATCGACGCGACCGACCGATTTTGGACCCGATTTTTTTTTTTTAATGAAATTTAAATCGGGTCCCTGGGACCCGATTTTACATTGGATTCAATGTAAAATATTCCCAACCCCCCCAAATGTCACGGCGTACACCCCACCCCACGATAGACGCCAACCCGAAGCGTGGCGAGCGCAGCGAGCCCGCGAGGGGCGGCGGTGCGCATCCTCCGACCTTTTCATTCCCCTACTATCCACGTCGGCGTGGAGTTGAGAATAGAATAGTGTGGCGAGCGCAGCGAGCCACCGAGCCCGAAGCGCGGCGAGCGCAGCGAGGGGACGCGGATACCTTCACAGGTAAACGCGTCCCTTCGCGGACTTCACAGGTGTCCGCGTCGCCACGGACACCTGTGAAGCCCGCGAGGGGACGCGTATAACTGTGAAGGTATCCGCGTCCCCTCGCGGGGCTCGCTGCGCTCGCCACGCTTCGGGCTCAGTGGCTCGCTGCGCTCGCCACACTATTCTATTCTCAACTCCACGCCGACGTGGATAGTAGGGGAATGAAAAGGTCGGAGGACGCGCACCGCCGCCCCTCGCGGGCTCGCTGCGCTCGCCACGCTTCGGGTTGGCGTCTATCGTGGGGTGACGACGGGGACATCTAAAATGTGAAATGGGTCATATTGGCCCATTTCACATTTTTCAAATTTTTTCAGGATTTCAATGTTAAAAAATCTTTTAACATTGAAGCCTATGTAAAAATCGGGGGCATCGCGTCGGGACCTATGTTAATGGTCCCGACCGACGCGATGCCCCCGATATTTTACCTTTCCCGACACGATTTCAATGTTAAAATATTTTTTTAACATTGAAGCCTATGGGGAAATCGCGGGCATCGCGTCGGTCGCGTCGGGACCATTGTTAACGGTCCCGACCGACGCAATGCCCCCGATATTTTGTCCTAGCCGGCCAAATGGACCTGATTTCAAAGGAAATCGGGTCCATCGTATGGATCGTGTACCTTAACTAAAGGTACACGATCCATAAGATTTGTGGCCGTGCTAGGAAACAAGTACCGAAAATGTTTGTCAATTAATTTTATTTTGAGTTTTTTATTTATATCATGCAGCTAGGCTACTTCATTTCTCAGGGTTATGGTTTTTTTCCATCTAAAATACTACTTTATGGCTAACTTTAAAGCTGCATTACCACCTACAGTGGTACTCTCCACTTAGCCAGAGCCTCTGGACATGCTAGATCCACCTGCTGTTCCAGTACAGCCAGTTCTATTATACAAACCAATTCATACCATTACCTCCCAACATAACCCTTTCCAGGTGGAAGGGAATGCTCTATTCCTGGCCTTCTTTCTTAAGTTATGATTGCCTTCACCTGTTCTAAACATATTATTTGGTAAGAAAGGTATTTCAACACAGGTAATGGTCATCAGAAATTAAGAAGAAATTCAAGAAATAGAGCATTTTGTCCCTCCTGAAGAGGGTCATATTGGGACGTATGCAATTTTGTTCACCTTCTATCCATGAAGGAGGAAAGAACGGTGGAGAGTGTGAACCAGAGAACCAATCAGAAGCCACAATATTTTTTTGTAAAAGCTATGAGTTTGTATTTATACTGTATGTATTTAATTATACATGGGTATTTATGTCTTTTGTGTGTGTTGAACTTTTTCACATTGCTAAAAGTATGACTACTGTAGTTCTACTACACATCTAGGCCATTAAAAGCACAGGATGAAAACTGTAACAATTCATTTCACAAAAACTTAAATCTGTCTTGTATTATTGAGTCTGTCTTCATATTGAGTATGATGCTGCTTTCACAATGCATAAACGGCATTGACCCGGTAATTTTAAACGTTTTTAAAAATGGGTCAGACAGCCTTAACCCCTTTCACACCGCATAGCTTAAACGGTAACCCGTTTAAGTGCGGTTTGAAAGGGGTATTACTGTTTCAATGCTATTTTGTCCCATCACTTTTTTAAACGTGTAGGATCCTGCTTTTAACACATTTCAAAATACCAGTTTTCTTTAACCAGTAAATTGACAATGGAGCTTTCACATTGCAATGTGAAAGGGGTACCACATTAATTGCCCTCCACTATAGCTGGTTTCACATTGCAAAAACCTGCTTTTAACCCGTTTTTTTAAACGTGTCTTAAAACGGGTCAAAAGCCAGTTAAACCCATTTCATATTGCATGTTGTAAATGGTATATTGCAGTTTCAATACCATTTTTGTACCTTCAGATTCAACCCGTTTCACCCATAGAAAGCCATACAATGTAATTTTAAATTTTTTTTTCCTGCTTGTGGGCGGGGATCAAGTGTGGTTATCATTTGTAGCAAATACCGTTTCTGAGCTGTTCAGACTGCAGGGAAAACGGCTCTGAAACGTGTAGGATCCTGCTTTTAACACGTTTCAAAATACCGGTATTTTGTAACCGGTAAATTGATTGTGGAGCTTTCATATTGCAGCTGGTACCATTTTAAAGCAGTTAAAAATCGTGTTAAAACTGCAATGTGAAAGGGGCTTTACTGGGGTGTGTGGAATTCAATTGAATATGAGGTTTAGCATGATTAGAAAAAATTATTCCTACAGGTATGTGCGATCTCAATAGCCACTGTTTCCACTTTTTTTTTTAAATGGTTGTGCGGTTTCAGCACTAAAAACCCTGCAACTCGAGTAAAAAATATATTTTTTTAAAATAACACTTACCTGATAGTGCCCTCCTGGGCTCCAGATTGTCTCTCGAACATCTTGCCACTGGGAAGGAGATTCCCAAAGGCTGCTGGAATGCAGTTCTCGTAGTGGCTAGTTCCTGGGGATGGGGGGGGGGGGGGTGGGTTATAAACTATAGGGTTGGCTCACACACACACTGGGTATCACTCAAACACTTATGCACACTTATACACTCATGCACACTCAGACACTTCTGAGTAATTAAGCTCATTGTAAACTGCCACTTGATAAATTAGAGTTAGACCCAGTGATTTTTCCTAAACATTGATGATTTTACAAAAAAGACTCTGGTTGTCTGAGAAATGAGGCGCTACGATTTCTATGGATATCACTGCATCCTATTTTCCTAATTAAATAGCAAGTCCCTGCTGCTGTGGAAAAAAAACTTGCACCATGATTTTTTTTTTAAACATTCCAGCCCACAATTGAATACCCCCCCCCCCCACACACACACACACACACACACACACAAAATTACAGCATAAATAAATGTTTGACATGTGATATGTATCATTCACGGTTAATTTGGTTGAAAACTTGAAACTGAAACTTAGTTTAATAATGATTTACTTTCAAATATTATACAGGTTGAGTATCCCGTATCCAAAATGCTCGGGACCAGGAGAATTTTGGATAACGGATTATTCCGTATTTCGGAATATTTTAATATTTCAATTATGTATTTTGAAGTATCTTGCATGTTTGCTGTATAAACACATAAAATACACACAAATATATTTTATTACCACATAAAATACACACAAATATATTTTATTTGTTCAAAAAACAAGGTTTCAAAACATGAAACAAAATTTGTGTACTATCTCAGATATTGAATTTGAACGCCAAGCAATCATTTTCTTGCACATATATAGTGCCAGTTACATATCATGTCCCCAGTGATGCTGTTACAGATGTCCCCAGTGAGTTTTTAGCAAAAAAAATATATTTTTTTTTCACTTTCTGGAATGTATGGTTTTCGGAATAATTCGGATAACGGATACTCGGATACGGGATACTCAACCTGTATCCACTGTTTCATTTTAGTGATTATAGATCATTTATTTTCAGGCAGTATGTTATACTACATGGTACACTTTGCTATCTGTCTTGATAGGGTCTAATTTTTTTCTAATATTTGGACTGCAATTCTGTTTTTTTGGAAAATGGCACTGAGCATGAATATAGAGTCCAGTGTTTCCCTATTCAGTAAGCAAAAGCAATATAAAACTAAAGGGTTTGGTAATTGGAATACATCATAGAACACTAGCATTCCAAAAAGTAAATCAGGTTTAGTACTTGGCTAAAAGTTTCTAAATTTAAAACTTTCATAAAATATTGACAGTAAAGCCAATGTTTTTTTTCTTTTCATTCCAGAGTTTAAATATAATTAGTAACAGACATTGACATAGCTGAATAAGAAGTAGAATAAAAATAAGCATTTTATAATTAATCTAATGAATGTTTCAATATAAAATGCACTGACATATCTTTAAGAGTTATGAATTATAGGGTACTCTTTACCTAGAACGGCGCCCGTCGCGGGCATCGCGGGTACATTTATGTGTGGCCGCGACGCGACCGACGCGATGCCCGCGATTTCCCATTGAAACCAATGTTAAACATGGAAATCGTGTCGGTCGCGTCGCGGCCGGCCATAAATGTACCCGCGATGCCCGGGACGCGATGCTCCCGATTTCCCATAGGAATCAATGTTAAAAGGCGCGATGGACCCGATTTTACTGTTAAATGGCTCAATCCACCCGATTTGGCCATAGGAATCAATGTTAAATGGGCCACAGAGCCCATTAACCCTTAAATGTCCCCCCAAATTTTTAACGCCACCCCACGATCCACGCCAACCCGAAGCGTGGCGAGCGCAGCGAGCCCGCGAGGGGCGGCGGTACGCGTCCTCCGACCTTTTCATGCCCTACTATCCACTACGGCGTGGTGTGAGAATATAATAGTGTGGCGAGCGCAGCGAGCCACCGAGCCCGAAGCGTGGCGAGGGGACGCGGATACCTTCACAGTTATGCGCGTCCCCTCGCGGGCTTCACAGGTGTCCGTGGCGACGCGGACACCTGTGAAGCCCGCGAGGGGACGCGTCTACCTGTGAAGGTATCCGCGTCCCCTCGCGGGGCTCGCTGCGCTCGCCACGCTTCGGGCTCGGTGGCTCGCTGCGCTCGCCACACTATTATATTCTCACACCACGCCGTAGTGGATAGTAGGGCATGAAAAGGTCGGAGGACGCGTACCGCCGACCCTCGCGGGCTCGCTACGCTCGCCACGCTTCGGGTTGGCATGGATCGTGGGGTGGCGTTAAAAATTTGGGGGGACATTTAAGGGTTAATTTGGCCTATTTGGCCCCAAATCGGGTCCATTGAGGCATTTAACAGTAAAATCGCGGTCAATCTGCCGTTTTAACATTGTTCCCTATGGGAAAATCGCGGTGATCGCGGTCATCGCGGGCATCGCGGCCATCCCGATTTACCCGCGATGCCCGCGATGACCGCGATTTTTACCCCCGACGCCCGCGATTTCAATCGCGGGCGCCGTTCTAGGTAAAGAGTACCAATTATAGTACCAAACAAAGCTTTTTTAATCAATTAAATAAGAATATAAATAAATTGCATAAAAATATATTATAATAATTATACTTTTTATCTAAAAGCGTAAAAAGAAAACTCTCTTTTGCAACATTACTAAATTATGTTTGTATAACAATATCCACTGTGTACAATCTTACATACTTTGTAAAGAGATTTTTGTTCAGACATAATATAAACACAGCGCCAAGGAGACACTTGCTCATTTACAAGTGCCTCCGCTCAACGCACATTGGTGCATGCCGTTAGAAGCACCCCCTGCTGACAGGCTGACGCGCCGGCTCCGGGGCGTACAGGAGAGACACTGACTGACGGCGGCTCCAGAGACACGCTAAGACAGAGCGGCACGGACACCAGGGACAAAGTGCTTCCCTTGTACAATTGCACACCCGGTGGAGATCAAGGACTTGATCCCCGGGGTGAAACTAGAGGTATTTCACTGTCTCCCCCTCCTTTTCTCCCTTTCCTCTCCCTCTCTCTTTGACACTTAAGTATTATCCCTCAACTATTCTTACTGACAACAGCCAGATTGCATGCTGAATGCCGCTCATCCTCCACCGATACAGTTACTTGCAAGTGGGGGACAGCAGTGCACTCCAAAACCTAGCACTTAAGCTGAGCCTATTCCACCAATCTCCAACATATTTTCATCCCAAAGGAGAAGGTAGTGATTCACCCTGCACTGGACATTTCTAATCAGGGGAACACACCCCACCCTTGGGACATCAGTTTTCTATTTCTCTTTTCCTCTCTCCCTGTACCCTGCACAACTGGGACTCGCTCACCCGCAATACCTCCAAAGCCCCCTAGCACGATTACATGCTGAGGGAAGCTGACCAAACTCGGGCCACCTGAGTAGACAGAGGGGGAGACCCCACTGAGGAAAAACTGTGTACCCCTATTTGGTCATAGGTATATATAGCTGGGTAGCAGCGGTCCCAAAGGGTACAACCAGGGAGCACAGGTCTGACTTTCCACAATACCTTGAAGGCCCAACTATTATAGATGGCAGCTGGTATATCAGATGGTGACGAGTAGCAACGAGGGAGACCTCATTGCGAGAATTCATCCTTTCCAAATATACTATAGGTATATAAAGTTGGAGAACTGACACCTACGAGGAAAAAAATGTCTCTCTTTTTTTCTTGTCTTCCTCTCCTTTTCTTTCTTTCTCCCTTTCTGTCTTTCCTCCTCTGTTTCTCTCCTCGCTTTCTTCTCCTTGTATCTTTCTCTACACTCACTCCCTTTGGGGGAGGAGACAGTCTTTCCCATAAATTCTAACTATATTTTCGCTGGTTTCTATCAGTGTGTACCTTAGACCATCACTGTACAGATTGGTGTACCCAATCTACTATCGTATGATTTTAGTATTTGAATACCATTCAGAAAACTCTCTGAGACAAGTGATAGGCTCTCAGAAATATCATGACTTGGAATTTATATTAGGCATCTGTAACTCAAACAGTAGGAGTGGCCAGAGGGGATTGTGATATTTAGGACAATTACTGTTACAGGGATATCTGGGCAATCTACAGTGTTTTTTATATATATCCAGTTGCATTATAACTGAGTTAATATGTACAGACCTGTTGCTATGATCATGTGTTACTTATAACTGACTAGTGTGTCCTTATTACAAACAGTTAGCCAGGGCATTACAGTGCCCATTGGATATACCGACAAATTATCCCGCAAAGTTACAGTATCTGCTGAATAAAAAGAGTGACAGTATTTGCCGAATAAGACCACAAAATTGTTCCTCTATGTCCATGCTGTCACATGCTTACTACTCTGTGATTCCTATCTAGTACCGTCTACAGTTGAGTCATTGTAATTTTTGAAGAGCATCACATATTGAATTGTGAACTGTGATCTCTGCATAGACACACCCACTGCCTATTTGGGGTAAGGTGTGTGCTGTCCTCAAGGAGCATACCACTATTTGCTCTACAGATTTAAGTGCTCACTTTTGAAAAGCTCTTCAAAAAACGTTATGTTATATGTATCTGTCTGGTTGTGTTTGTTTGTCAATGTTTAGTGCCGAATTTTAAATAAATTACTAATAAAGCAACCTTTTTAACATTAAATCCATACATACAAGATTAAAATATTGTATCACTAATCTTATAAAACAACCACTCTGTGATTAGGTTTCCCTTGTAGTTCCTCCGTGCTATAATCTATAGGACTTTTCACAAATTATTTGTAATTAAACTTTTTTCAAGTAAGAGTGCCCCAACAAAGAGGGAGTCTTTCCCTTCTTCCTCCAAAATAATATAAACATAACCAACACCAAGGTATTGAGTACTCATATAACATGATTCCCCAATATGTAGAAGCACATTACCAGTCTGGGAATTATGTACATTTCTCTGTGAAACCTTGACCATAAAAACCTTTCCTAACTAGATAAATAACCTGTGAGTCACGCATCAGAGATTATAAGAAATTATGCATAGGATACTTAGAAACAGATGAATAATAGTGGAAATGAAAAATTTAAAAATGTTGACTATTATAATGCCAGAAAGTTTTCTGTATTTTTTGGGGGGATAGGTGATAGGGGAGGAACCACAAAAAATGCAAGCTTCAACTGACTTTGAATAGAACATCTAAACTATGTAAAATACCATTAACATTATCTCATAGGTGGAAACTGATTTTCTTGCTCTTCAAGTGGCTATTTTATAGGTGTCACCTTACAAATAAGTGCTACCACTGTTGTTTTTCACAAGGAGTTTAACCATGGATTGGGCAAATTGAGAAGTTACTATGGAGACTATTAGTTATTAGTATTCGAAACTTGTATTTTTTATAGTCAATGCTGTCACACTCTAACGGAACTCATATGGAGGTCGACTTAGACATTAATTAGAAATTAGATGTAGTCAAAGGAACTAAACAGAGATTTTGACCTGTGTTCATTTGTATAAATACTATACACTGTTAGCTGTTTCGTTATTGGTTTTCCCTATCTTCAGCCATGAATAATACATGAACATAAATAACGATGTCCAAGAAGACATTTGGAGCAGTCTGTAATATATTATATTTTTGTTAATGATATCAATTAAATAGAACATCTGTTAAACTAGTTTTTGTTTACTTAGTTACTATAGTGAATGCATTGCATCATTCCTTAACCTACCTCTTATTTGAGGGATCTGGCTTAGTATTCTGTAAATAATTACAACTTAAATTTTTTATTGTATCCCTCTTAAAACTGAACGCTATACTTTTAAATCTGAAATATATTGGGAAAACTCACTTTCAAATACCTCACTTTCCTGGGCTTAAAAGAGCAGATGTGGTAGGGCATCTCAGACATAAGTTAATGCTCTGAGCTTCTGCCGGAATGGTGTGTCCAATATCAAAAAGGATTTAATTGAGTAAAGTGCATCTTTAAGATAAATAATAAATAAATGAAAAGCAAGATGGTGGATGAGCTAATGCAGGCCTTCAGAGAATTGGGTAAGTTCCCAATACCGATCCATTTTAATGCTGATTCTGCTTGAGGTTCTCCCAAGAGTCCCCCAAGAGAACACAGACCATCCTCCAACCCTGTGTCCATCTGGTCAGTGACTATTTTTGTACCTTTTTCGGCAGGCTGTAATCAAGACATTTTTTATAAGGGAAAACATTGACAAGGTAAAACCATGACTTGTAAATTATTGCTACCTGCATGTCTCGTATCAATCGATTGCAGGATAGTTTCTTTCTGTCATCAGTTCGTATGTTGAATTGCAACCAATGTCCTGTCTTAGAAATAGTTCTTACCATTTTCTGTGTTGTATATTGAATTTCATTTAACAATTCAGTTCTGACTTGTTTAATGACAATAAAGTTCTTCTTTGATATACGCCCCAAAAATGGAGTTGTCTAAGTGTGGAAGGAGGTTGCTGGTAATTTATAAACAAATATATATATATATATATATATCATGCAGGGGCTTGGCACTCCCAGTAACTTCAAATAACTTGCGTACGGTGCCTTCACAATGAAGTCATATAATGCAGGAAGGTGCGGCACTCGCACGACGAAAAAAGCAATCAAATAATCACTCGGTAAACAAGTTTGCTGGTCAATGTTTCAAATGTATTCCATTTGTCATCAGGATAAGCATACAGTGAATAAGACATACCTTTATAGATGAACACATACAGGGGATTCAGCGTGGTGGAACGGAACAAAGGATCCGCCCATCTGCCAAGGGAGATGACGTCATCAGAAAGCAGCCTCTCGGCTGTGTCTGGACGCTTACAAGGGTCACCATAGTAACAAGAAAAAACTAAAAAGTAAAAAGAGGATACAATACGTCAATACAGAGAATGCAACTAATGGCAGTTTACAGAATAGTGAATGCATAAATATGCAATACAAACAACATTGGTAATAAAGCATTGTCATACATAGCGAGAACGGCGCTTCAGCGGAACACTGACAGGGGCAGGTTTTCATTCAGACCTTTGGGGGATACTGCGTCTAAGCGGTGAATCCAGCGAGACTCAAGCTGGAGTAGCTTTCTACCGTGATCGCCTCCACGGATAGAGATTGGTATGCAATCAATCATCCTGTACCTGAGGCTGTTGAGTGGATGTTTACATTGCGCAAAGTGACGTGAGACCGGCTGATCACTATTGCCGCAAAGCAAGGCTTGTTTTATGGAGCTACGGTGTACACCCATCCTTTCTTTAAATTTGCGTTCCGATTAGAAAAGTAATCAGCCTGATGGTCAGCAACATGGAGTCGCGGCCCCATGCTGAATAGGTAGGGGCCCACTTTGGGGTCAGGACCCACAGTTTGAGAACCGCTGATGTAAACAGTCACAAATGACACATGCAATAATAATTCAGCAGACTCCTAACTTATTTTGGACATTTTGAATACTTAAATTAAAAATATTTTAGTATTGCGTGTTAGTATAAAAATGCAAAGGTGCAATTAAAAAAGTTTTAATTGGAAGGATTTTGATTTTGCAGAAGTACTGCAATAGACAAAAATAGAAATTCATGAATTTCAACCTAAGTTCTAGATGTGTTGATGCAGAAAATCATATTTTTATAATTTCTTCTCACAGTGTGAATAAACATGCTTCCTGGACCCATAAATGACAACCTGGACAGCTGTATAGATTAATTACCCCAAAAGTCATACCTTACAACTTTCCAGGAGCGGTACTTGCTGCACCATAGAAGCATCTGTGGCAAAAAAGGTGAGAGAGAGGTGGGGCCTCGGGTAGAAGGCATGGCCGAGCACCGCAACTGCCTATTTGCATCATTTTGGAGGCATACCCAGCACTCCTGGGGTGGCTGAGCAGCCCCTGACTCCCACCCCGCACTGTATTCGGGTGTGGTATGGGGGCTTGACAATCGGGATCCCGAAGGTCAGTATCCTGACAGTGGAATCCTGAGTGCCTGTGCTCTGAAAGGGGGGCGAGCGCAAAGAAGCCCCTTGCGGGCTCGGTAGCTCGCATCGCTCACCTCAGGTTCTATTCTCCCACTATGTGGGTCGTGGACCCCCACAAGGGAGAATAGCCCCTGTCAGTCGGGATCCCGACTGTTGGGCATTTAAACAGTCAGGATTCCGATTTTGGAATACAGACCATCAGAATCCCGACTGGTGGGCAGTCATCCAGCACCCACTGTATTCAGCAATCACCAGTGGTGATCGTGGGCTCTCCCAACCAGGGACACTGAGACCTGCGGGTAGGACAGCAGGTCTGCAATTAGTGGGATTGTCCCGCTGTAATTGGGACAGTTGGGAGGTATGCAAAAGCCCCTCTCTGTAATGCTAATATGCACAAACTTAAATGACCCCATCCAAAAGGATTTTCTTTTAACAAAATTTCTAAAACCACTTACAAATCCCATTGCGTCTAATTTTATTTTTTCTGTGCATTTTTGTTTTGGTTAAGCCAAATGGCTGTGTCTTTATCCAGAACCTTTTCATTTCAGTATATACAGTGACACATTAACACTATTACTTTCTTTATAAATATAGAAATGCTGAAATAGAAGCATTACTGTAGTTTGCCCATATGTGCACACTTCCAGGAGCATGCTTGTTATAAATATATCAAAATAAGTACAGTAAATGGAAGGATTCCTGTGTCGTATTCAAGCTACAGAAAGAAAATGAAGACAGTTTATTTTGGCTTTATTTCTGGAAAGCGTGCCAAATTCCATTCTCCAGCCAAATGAAGCATTGCCAAGAAAATGTAACCATCTGCATGACCTTTCTATGTATATGTTTATTTAATCATCTTCTCTCAAACAAATTACCTTAAGCAGTAAATTTCATATGTGATAGCTTAATGCAAATGCATTAATATATTAATATACAGACATATTAACTTGTAAAGCTCCCCTTAGATTTTCACATGATACGACTTGCTGTAGAGTGAGCTAAGTTTTTTTTCCTGTACTACAGTATATACAGGTAGCAGAGCTGTTACAAGGGCTCTCAGGACCTTGTGCTGACTTTGCCTCCTTTGCGTGTGATGTCCCACACAGGGGACAGGTCATCGGCACCTGGATACTACAGCACAGTGGCGTAAGTTCATCCCAGTTGCCCGTAGGCAAGATGAATATTGGTGCCGCCCCAAAACACACACACACGTTATAAAAAAAAAAATATATATACTGTATTTTCTGGCGTATAAGACTACTTTTTTCCCCTGAAAAACATGCCTCCAAGTGGGAGGGTAGTCTTATACGCCGGGTGCACTTATATAACAAACTCTATATTTTGAGTGGAAATGTTGGGGGGTCGTCTTATACGCCCAGTCGTCTTATACGCCGGCAAATACGGTATATAGTGTCTGTTATGAATATATATTATATACTGTATATATATATATATATATATATAGAGAGAGAGAGAGAGAGAGAGAGAGTGAGAGAGAGAGAACATATATATTTCAGAACTCAGCCACAGAAGCATATTTGATTGCTTTCAATTAATGGATTTAAACTGGCAGTGGTGGAGAGGTGCCCCCTTGAGAGCAGGAGCCCGGCGGCAGATGACTCCATTGCCTCCCAGAGTTCTGCCTCTGCTACAGCAGTCTCTGCTGTAGTAGGGGGAAACTGCAGGGGGCACTTCACCAGTGCTAATTCCATGCATCTTGCATTCCAGAAGCACAGGCAATGAGGCAGGTGGTGCTATGCCCACAAAGCCTCTGAGCTTGGTGCTGCACACCACATGCCCATATGTGTTATGGCACTGCCATATGGCATTATCAGTCATCAGCGGTCACTAGGCGAAGACATATTTATTTTACAGGCAATTTTAATGTATTTATACACTCTTATTATAAGGTTTAGCTTCAATATATTATGATTTGCAGTTCCATGGGCAGGAGTTGGGCTAAATTATGTCATCCCCATCTTTAGCCCTGCCCCCTCTCCACTGTGTTAAAGTGTTTTTATCTTAACCCTGCCTGCTTCGCAGTGTAGCAGGCAGGATGCAGTGGGATCCAGGAGAGTCCCCTTCACAACCAGGGCTGTGGGGGTTACCCCAAAAGTTTTTCGTCTTCTGCAGCTTCAGGAGGGTTAGCTTGCATTCCTGATTGTTTAGTTAAGTATTTCTGCACTTGTAATTGGAAATTCTGTGGCAACAGTATCTGAGATTTTTATAAGTCAAGGGGATACTGGGGATGCGGCAGCTGTGTGCGATCTCAGAGGTTTTGTAAAGCGCCAGTCATTGGAGTTGCATAGCCTCAGAATTGTCAATAAAAATGGATGGGTGTTGACTAGGTGGTGAGAGGAAGGTGGCTATGTGGATGCACAGAGATAGTACATCTAACAGGCGTGTTATGGGTCGCTGAACTGGACTTAGAGATATGCTAGCTCACATTGGAGGCCATACTCCAATGGACAATATGCACCTAATATGGGTCTGGTAAAAATTATAATGATGCAATTAGTAGTTGTATCCAGTGGATGCTCCAGTGTGAGGGGTGCAACACAGTTCAAAATCCAAATAGGGGAGGCACAACAACTGCCACCAACTTTCATTCCAAACTGATTCACTGACAGTTGGTGGGCTCCCCTGTTTGAATTTTGGACAGTGCTGCAGCCCCCACCATAATGGAGCCACCATGGTTGGATAAAGATGCACTAAGCATCTTAGCCCCTGTTTGTGAATATACAGTATTAGAGTGAAAGACATGCTAATAGGACAGGATGTGTGGGAGTACCCTTGAAGACATTCAGTACATAAAATGGACTTGGAAAATTAGGTCTCAATTTACCATGTCCACATGGACATAGTTTGAGCAGAGTGATTTTCAACTAAGTCCATGAAAACAAAACCCGAAATAAAACAGCGGCACGTTGGTCTCTAACCTGGTTTCTGCGCTCAGTTTACACCTTTTCCTAAGTCCATGAAAACTCTCGGTGCCCACTCCAGAATGCCACCTGCCTTTCAATAAGGCAGCGAGCGCCCAGTGAATGCAATTTCGCCAAAGGCGCTCGCTGCGTGTGACTGCACATGCGCATTAGAGCCTGGGCCATTTTGCATATGATAACTGAGCTCTATAGTGGTTTATTATAATAAAATATTAATATTTCAGCTGCTTTCTTTACTTTTCCAAGTTATACTGAATTAGAAAATGACTGAAATCCTCCAGCAGCAGGCACTAAAAATGGATATGCATGAAATTAACAAGATCACAAAAATGTAGCCCAAGGATTGATTTGATTAAAGTCTGGTTGTCAGCCTTTCTCTTTGAACTGAATGAATCACATTAATGAATCTACAGCAATAATTATGCACAATGAGAAACAGAACTGCTAATACAAGAACATTACAATGCATGTCATGAATGGTATGATGTTTATCCATGGATCCACTTGGTTAAAACCAGGATATGTATGTTAAGAGCTTGTATGTTCTACCTGTATCTCTGCGGGGTTTCTGCCAGATGCCCTGGTTTGACCCTATAGTCCACAAACTTTCCAGGAGGTTAATTGACTACATGCTTCATAAATGGTTTGGATCCTATTACTAGAAAAGCATTAAATAATAAAAGAGCTGTTGCTGTTGTTGTTTTAAAGCAATAGTTTAACTTAGAGATTGAGTTGACTGCTACAGTAGATGGATGCATTGTGTGGCCAAGGGATGCCCTAAGTCTAAACTCAGTGATGGAAGTTAAGTACAGCATTTTGAACTGAGCCTCAAGTTACATAGCAGCAACCCTGGTACACATGTACCTGAGTACCCGAGGGATAGCACAGCAATATTTTCTTTCCGGTTGATCCCTACTAAAAAGTTTGGGCCAACCTTTGTAGGTCTTATATTGTAGCATTATGAGTTGATCCATTCAAACTCTTATGGACGTACTGTAGGGGTTAATGTGTAAAGCAGTGGAAAGAGTGGAGAATTGTTTCAGTTGAGAAGTTGCCAGGGTAACAAGTAGCTCCTATGTACAGGTATATGTTTATGGAAGGTAAATGTTACTACAAAGCTGACTGGTTGCCATGAGCAACTTCTCCACTGGCTCACTTCACTCTTTTTACTGCTTCATACGTCTACCCCACAGTCTTTAATATTCTCCACCTGCATTGGGCAGCCTATATGCCATATGCAAATGTTATAACTGCTAACCTGGATTGGGCACACAGTATATGAGGAATCATTTTGCCTGAACATTCTTACTTCATGGTTGATTTCTTCTGTCTGTGGTTCCCGACTGGAGTCTTTGTCTTCTTGATTGTCGAGTGAGGGGTTGTATAAAATACGATATTGGGGTACATGCATGAAGCAATGAATAGAGTGGGGAAGTGGTCCAGTGTAAAAGTTGCTCATAGCAACCAATCTGCTTCAAGTATTTATTAAGTACATTCTATAAAATGATAGGTACAGATGTGTCCTGTCACAACCTCGCTGTGTAAAGCAGTGCTCTGCAACAGGATTGTAATGTGTACACATCGCTGTATGCGGCATGACTACACTGAATGCATAGGGGGAGCATGGCACACATGCAACCTGCTATGCCGCAATCTGGAGATAATTCAGACCAGCTCGCAAGGCTGCATATAAAGTACGCCCCTACCACCTGAATCCCTTTGGGACGCTGCAAGTGGATGTGTATGTGTATGCATGTGCCCACACAGAGGAGAATTCGATGGTTTCCCACCAAATCCAATAATTTTCCCCGTTTGCTATAAAAAGTAAACCAGAACTTATTATTCATTTGATCGGAGATGACCGAATTGTGGGTGGGCACTGATATCATGTGATGTCATCCCCCTGAGCAGGCAGGGGCACACCTGCATTCGCAGGGGTACGCCCACCATTTCTATGGGCGCGCCTACCATTTTTCTGGGCACACCCATGAAACTCGGACCCCAGCAAACGCCCCCTGCCTGTCACTCAGGCTATGACCGCCCTGGCAAATAAATTTTTCACCAAAGTCACTCGCTGCGTGGGTTTGCACATGCACAAACCCCGACCATCAGAGACTAGGCTGAATTTGGACCTGCATGAACAGATCTGAAACGGCCTTCCTGTGTGCTGTAAAATGGCATATCTGTAGAAGCTGATTGGCTGCTGCAATGCATATGCATGACAGCCACACTGTTAAAAGGCATATCTGTCAAAGCTGATTGGTTGCTATTGGCAACTTCACTGCTTCACTTTTCCACCCTTGTCTGCGGACTCTCACAAGAACTTTATTCCTTCATGCTGTCATTCTTTCATGAGTTTAGTTTGATCAGTATCAGTTTACACAATAAGAAAATGGAGAGTAGCAGGACAGCAGCCACATTGGGAGCAATCAGTAAAGATTTCTGTACCCATTGCATGATAAATTACAGATTGATTATCCCCTATCCATACATCTCTTATCCGAAATATTCAGAAAACCGTAGGTTTTTAGAATATTCTTTTTTTTTGTTACCCCTGCACCTTTTTTATACTTACCTCGTTCCTGCATGTCCACGGTGGCCATCGGAATCCTCTTCAGCAGCATCCCCAGTCCCAAGGAAGCATTGCACGAGTGCACTGGTGACGTCACCGGCGCACCCATGCACTGCATCCTTGGGACCGGGAATGCTGCTGAAGAGGCTTCCGATGGCTGCCGTGGACACCAGGGAACATTGTGGACGTCAGGGGACCATTGGGGTACCGCCAACATTCCAAAATTCAAAAAAAATCCTTATCCAAATTGATCATGGTCCCGAGCATTTCGGATAATTTGCTTTTCCTGCTTCTAACCTTGGCATTAGTTATACTTTGCAATCTCCAAAACATTGTACTTCTTTCATAACGATAAATAAGAGCAATCCTAACTGACAGTATACAGCTATCTGCATACCTACTTATTCTCCTAAAAGGGCCAGGAGGCTCCCAAAAGTTGGGTGACCCCCTGGACAAGGGTCAATCTGTCTATCGAAGCCTACCACCACCAGATGGTAGGTGTCCACTTACCCAATGAAATGGGCAGTCTGGATGACACAGATAGTGCGATTGACTCTGGAATGCGCATCACAGCCACACCTTCTACTGTGCAGTGCCGGTAAACTTGGCATTGCATAGTAGATGGGGGTGTGTCCACGTAATGTTTAAAAAAAAAATTAAACCAAAGCTTGATGAATTAGACCCAAACTCAAAGCATTTCTAGTATTACTTTTTCTGTCATGTGCTTTTCAAACTGGACATGCAAACCATCAGCAGTGTGTACAATGTTAAAGCTAGTTATACAGTTGTACTGCAGGAGAGCCTTTTGTTATGTGCAATGCTATTGGTATACTTTTGCAAATAGGAATGAATGGCACTGCTGCATATTTTGACCTACTGACATTTACTTTGATTGATGGTTTTCCTCCAGGGAATACATGAGAAATTAACTTCATATAGGGTTTGGTTAGAATGCTAGTAAATCTAAGCATAACAAACAGCAGCCTTCATTAGTTTAGCCACGGGACTCAATAGATTTACCTTTAAGAATAATTTATATACAAAGCGAAGAGTCATAAACCAGCATAGTATTATTCCTAATTAAGTTTCATTCAATGTGTATTGTGTAAGTACTGTTTTGACCTCACATGATTTATGTGCTATTGCTTTGGTTTTCTGACTGAAATTGAAATTTAGAACACCTGGATGTCCAAAGGCACTATGACTGAAGGTGGTATTTCTGCATAATATATATTAAAGAAAATACTACTGACAAAATAGTGACTTAAACCTGTGCGTTTGATAAAACAAAAACAAAATATGATGCAAGGGCTTTTAAGGTGATCTTATTCATTTGATTTAGCTAATGTATACCAATCTTATTTGAACACAAGCTCATTTGTTATCAAAATTGCAATATGCAGTTATAATCCCGGCGGTCAGGAAAAAGTGATGATGAATATGCCCCTTGGTGCTGGATCTAATTTCGGGATGTGGTCAGTATACCAGCAGTCAGGATGCCGACATCCAGAACACCACACATTGGTGGTTATTTTGGTTCACTCTTTCTGACAAAATCCTTCTTAGATGGACAAACCATGTGCACTGCAGGGGGGCAGATATAACATGTGCAGAGAAAATACTGGCTGCATTATTTTACACTGCAATATAGATCTCACTTTGAAGTAAAACCCCACCCAAATATAATTCTCTCTGCACAAGTTACATCTGCCCCACCTGCAGTGCACATGGTTTTGTCCATATAAGAAGGAATTTGTCAGAAAGAGTGAACCAAAATAACCCCCATAGTAACATAGTTATTTTGAGGTTAAAAAATAGATTTACATCGATCAAATACAACCTTTTGTTTTTTTTTACAGGACCTATTAGAGCAGGGGTGGCCAAACCTGTCCTCAAGATCTACCAATAGTTCATTCTTCATGTTTCTCAGGCAACCTGTGGTTCTAAAGCAGGAATGAATGCAGCATGTTTGAAAATGTGACAGTTAGTAATGACTACAGGTCACCCAAGTTTGGCCACCCCTGCATTAGAGGGTATGTTCTAGATGTGGTATCCCTTTGTTTCAAATATGGGCAAAAATAGTGATTATGGGTTGTACCCCTGAATGTTTTTCTCCAGTATATATTTGTCCAACCTTATTTTAATTGTATTAAACGTGTCTGCCAACACCACCTCTTCTGGAATAGAGTTCCATAGCTTTACTGCCCTTACCAAACACAAAAAAACTTTCCTTCTAAGAGTACAGAGTCTTCTCTCCTCTAGATTTAGTGCATGCTCGTGTGTCCTAGTCTCCGATCTCAAAGCAAAGAGGGTGCCTGATAGTTCTTTATATTGCCCCTGATTTGTACATGTTAATCATGTCTCCTCATGTCTTGTTTCTAGTGTAAACAATCCTAATTTGGTTAATTTGTCCTCGTAGCTTAAAGACCATTCCTTTTGTTAGCTTGGTTGCCCTTCACTGGACTTTTTCCAGTTCTATAATGTCCTTTCTGTAGTGTGGGTTAACACCGGCACTGGAACTTGGATAGTGATGATCATACAATACGATATCCCAGCACTCAGAATGACAGCGGTCAAAAGACAGACCCCGACATTCCAATATGAAGAATACCAACAGGGGCTCCATATGTACCATAACCCTATCCCCCTATCCCTCTAATCCTAACCCTGCCTTGCAGCAGTCTAATCCTAACACCCACCTCCCTGGCTGACTAACTCTAACGTCCCCCACTTGCAGTCTAACCCGAAGTCCCCCAACTAGTGCCTAAACCTAGTCCCCCATCCCCGGCATGACCCTGAACTGCCCTGGCATACTTATGTTCAGAATGGCAGCTGTCGGTTCTCCAACATCTGCTTCCTGATATTTTCTAAATTCCGGCACCAGTGTTCATTTCTACAAAAGTCGGTGAAAATTAACATCTTCACCTACTTTTGTAAAAGTATTCATCATAAAGGTAGATAACTCCTACTTAGCTTTCACTCCTGCTCTGGCCGGGCATGGATTATTAACTTGACAGTTACCTATCAACGCTGATCTAACAGACTTAGCTGTGTCTGCAGCACGCCCTGCCAACGGTCAGTGAGAATGGCTTTTCATTGAGCCACTCTGTCATCTCCTTAGACTTTTACTATTTTTATGTAACTTGTTTTTACCTTTTTGGCTTAAAATATACCCTTTTTATGAAGCACCTGTGTACTATGTCGTGGAATGAAAGATACCTCTTCGTGCATGCAGACCCTTAGACAGATCTGATGTGATGCCAAAACAACTTTAATGGAGGTATTGATTCACTTGAAATCAGCAAAATATTTTATTAATCACAATAAAAATGCAGAAGATGATATATATTGCATTGTATATACCATTTTTGACTGCACTAAAAAAGGTTAGAAAAGATTAACCAGTGGCAGTTACAGATGTTGGACTGCAGCACAGTTCAAAATTCAAACAGGGAAGCCACACTGACTGCCACTCCAAAAACTGCCAAACATTGCCAGATGGTACTCACTGACATTTAGTGAGGATCCCCATGTGCTCCCAAAATGTAAAATTACCCTGTCATCCGGTTTATGTGTTCCATCAACAAATGTGTTGTCTGTTTTAGATTTTCTTGAATAAATGTGAAATGAAAAATCATCAGCCTTTGGGCTTAATGTATGTTTGTCAGGGGTACTAAGAGGGGAGAAGGGGTTCTAATTACCCGTACCCAGGTCTGATGGAGGGGCCCTGGTCCTCCCCCATTTACCAGGAAGCAGGAGCTGCAGAATCCTTTCACCTGATGCCAGCACCTGTTGCTGTGTGCTGGGGTGCAGTGTGGCCAGGGAGCAGGGCTTGATTAAGGGTACCAGCTGCCCTGGGTTACTACAGAAGTGCCCCCCCCCCCCCCCATACATTGATTATAATTTTTATTATCTACTTGCTCATTGCCAGGGGTTACATGCCCATTTCCAGGGGTTACATGCCCATTACCAGGGGATATGCATTGCCAGGGATTACATGCTCATTGTGAGGGGTTACTTGCCTGGGGTTACATATACTTATTGCCAGTGCCCTTATGTATTGTAGCAATGTGTTGAATTCTATTTTGTGGGATGTGAGTATGAGCAAAGGGTGAAGAAAGTGTGTGCACATAGCAGCTTCCTGCACTGTATGTGAGTGCACAGTGGTGCCCTTTTCTCAAATTCTCCAAAACCTCTAAATATGAACAGATGTTACATCTTCCTGCTGGAAAGGTCCTTTCTACGAGCATGCCAACTAATGTACTAAAAATGTTTAAACTTACAAAAGTGACACCTATAATAGAGTCCTAATGAGGGGAAAATTGTGGAAAAGTGGAATGGAATAAAGGAGCTGATCATAAAATACTGTAATACTAATTTGAATTTTCATGTGACATTTTTACTTTATTTTCCCTAGAGCATTTTCCAGATCATTCCCAACCTAAACGCCATGAGCAGTAGCGCACGCAGGGGGGGTTTCTGGGTACCCAGAAACCCCCCAGGAGTCTAAGGCTGAAAGCTGAGGGTGTCCTCTTTCCATGGGTACAAGAATTGTAAAAATCGGCCCTTGGAAACCGGAGATATCTGACTTCAAAGCAGTGGTCCCCATCCAAGCCTGTTAATTGCTCTTCCCAGTCAGATATTTAAGTTTCTTTCTAACTTAGAGTTTTTCTGAGGGTATACTCCAAAAGCTGGGACTCTCCTCCTTTGAGGGACACTAGTAGCTTGTCTCTACTGTTCCCAGGACCAGAGATATCAGCCTTCCAGCAGCTGGTTACTGCTCCAACTCCACACACCTGGTATGTAGTTTTATATACTCGTTGGCAGATTGCTCTGCCTCCTGAACTCTGATCCCCTAGTCCCCAGTACCATTTGGTAGATGGGATTCTCTAGTTTTTAATTAAAATCTAAGAAATCTATTTCTGGGAACTGGAGATATCTGCAGTCAAGCAAGCTGTCCTCCTACCAGATAATTATGAATAATAAGCCCACTCCACTATACACCCCTCCTCTGCATATTAAACATTCTCTACCACCCTGGAAGTTATGTATCAGGGCCCCTTTATTCAGCCCAATGCCCCCTTCTCCCACCCCATCTCCCACCATATGTGCAGTAAAGGGGTAATTAGTGGAAATTACTGATCCAGGCCCTACATGCTGAGCGGCTGATATAATACCCCCTACCACCTGCGGGACATCAAAGCTTCCCCCACCCCTACCACTGGAGGATCGGTAGGGGCCCCAATACATTGCTATTCCCAGGGGCCTACACTGCTGTTGATGCCCCTGTATGTATGTATGTATGTATATATATATATATATATATATATATATATTTTTTTTTTTTATTATTATCTATATACATTTGGTCTATCTATAATACTTTAACTGACCCGGCATATACTGGGTCACCTAAGTGTCCATCTCCGTGCTTTGCTCCGCCCCTCTGGAAACCCCCTTCTGAAAATCCTGCGTTTGCCACTGATGAGTCCTGTTGGAGAAAGTGCGCTATATAAATTAAACTTACTTACAATATTTAAGCATAAATAGATTTTACAATTTTATGGAGGAGTTTCTAAGCACTAAATAATATAATAACTAAGTAGAAAATATATAGAATATACAATATATGCATTACAAATATATATATATAGGTATAGGGCCTGAATAGGTCCAATAAGGGCGCTCACCAGTTGAAGAAAAGTGATATTTTATTATATCATTAGTATCCAGTAATCAACACTTCGATATGATGGCCTTTATGAAGACGCATCAATTGACATCCACACATCTCCTGAGATAGAAGGATGTGGAGATGTGTGGATGTCAATTGATGCATCTTGACAAAGGCCATCATTGGCCGAAAAGTCAACCAGGACCCTTGTCCTTTGCTGTATACTCGGTGATGTATGAATAAAATGAACCTTTTCTTCAACTGGTGAGTGCCCTTATTGGACCAATTCAGACCCTTTACAAAAATATATATGTAGAACACGAACTGTTAACCTATACTTCGTAGCTTATGTTGACTAT
Source organism: Crinia signifera (assembly GCF_055691185.1). Lineage (NCBI taxonomy): Eukaryota > Metazoa > Chordata > Amphibia > Anura > Myobatrachidae > Crinia > Crinia signifera. The sequence goes on from NC_139219.1 coordinate 191,898,907, forward strand.
TTCCCTAGATGATTAGTGACAGGTGTGTTGGTAACTGCCCACCTTTAAAAGCATAGTCTGCTGTGAGCTTTAGACCAGATAGCATGCCTGGAATCAAACATTGATGTGATAGCTATGTGTATTGTAGCCATTTTCAGCGATAGTGTTAGGACCTGCAGAAAAGTTGGGTCCCGTGAAGGGGGCTGCAGGCTTAAATGCATTGATCAATTCATGAACTAAATCTCCACTATTTATTAATATCAGTTAATTTAGTGTGTGCAGAGCCCCCTACAATTTCTGTTTAAACAATGTGGTCACAAGCCATAGGGTATCCCAAAACTAGTATTTAAAGGGAAAAGGGGTTTTGGAATTGCTTCTGCACCAGATATATGAAGGTTCGTTGTAATAATCCCCAAGTATTAGTTTCTGGGTTAGGTTACAGTACAACTAAAATTGGGGGTGCTGCCAAAGACAATAAATGGATACAGGAGAGAAAGACAGAAAAGGATTGTCTTTTTTGCTGGTGCACTTTAAAGAGAAAAAGAAGAATACGTAAAATATACCTTTTATTTTTATATTGTTAAAACCGTTTAGATGAAATTACAAACCACACAATTAAATTTAACAAACATTAAACAGTACAATAAAATGAGAAGCACGTGTTGTGTGAATAATTATGTTGTTAGATTTTACTACGCAGTGCCCCAATGTTGTTTAACAAAAATATATCAAATGCTGTCAGGGCAATGACAGCTGTTGGTTGTAGCTGAAGCTGGTGCCCTCACGGCTTAATGGAAGCACAGTAGACGGGAACAAAGGTGCAGCACTCAGCTGTTATATCAGCAAAAAAGGGCAGTACAGTGTCTTAATATCAACTTTTCAGTACTCATTTTATTGGCAGCATCCTGAAGATAGTGCCAATAAAACAAGCACTGAAACATTGATATTAAGACACTATACTGCCGTTTTTTTGCTGATATAAGAGCTGAGTGCTGGACCTTTGTTCATATATATATGGCCTAGCGTCGTCACCTGAAGGAAGGAGAGAGAGTGTAACCAGCTCCAACACTTAGGTGTCTAACACCTTCTCTACGCCATTTCAGTGCGGTTCTCAACCGCCCACTGTGGTACGTGATTTCATCCACTGTTGATTTTATTGTGCCATAATAAATTCTTTTTAACGGATACATGCACTATGGAGCGCCTGTTTTCATTCAATTTCTAGAGAATCCACCTGCTGAACACAGGAATACCCACCAGGGTAGAAAACAGAGCTGCCGGGTTTATCAATCACCTGAGTGCTGAACTTTAAACAGGACTGACCTGGACTGTGGGACGATAAGTTCCTAATTTTATTTCCATTTCTTCTTTCATTATTTTTTACGCACTGTTGCTTTCTGGAATGGAATCACCAGCCCCTGCAAAGAAGAGGCTGGCTGTATCTGTATATAACTGAATATAGGTTCTGTGGGGAGCGTTGTATTTGATATATTTATATACTTTCTGCTAGAATAAAAGTGTGGAAAATGATTGACTTGCTCATGCTGAGAATAAAAGGTGAAGAATCAAGGATTTTGGCCTCACTAAAATAGTACCTCATGGCATGATCCACTGCTAAATGTGCAATATTGCTATGCGTTGGAAATTCTGAAAGCTTTGTCATCTCCCGAGGCAGCTCACATTAAAATGAACACCTAGAAATACTTCACTTGATCTCAATAAGCTTCTGCAGCCTAAATTACTGGAATAGTTATTTAGCATATGACATTCCATTAATGAAAGGAAAGCCCCCCAAGGCCACATGGCAAGGTTCATTTTCAGGTGATGAGTGAAAATACAAGTTTAAGCAATACTTTCACAGGTCTCACACAGCCACATCCATACATATGTATTTCCATCGTATGGTTAACATAACTTTTATCGAAAATATTTGGACACTTGAAGCCTTAAAAGTAGCAGATTGATCATCAATGTACTGTATGATCAGACAGTGTAGTGACTCTTTCTTGGTCTGGTGAATAGTTTCTGGAAGCATGAACTGACATGTCATTTCTGAAAGCTGAAGAAAGTTATAAAAGTTACCACGGCAATGTATACATAAAAACACATACAGTATGTGTAATAATCAAAAGAGACGTTATAATATACTATAATGTTTATAATATGTAAACTTTAGCAAAGTCATGACCCAAAAAACTGGATATGGTTTCTTTTTTTTTACATTATTAAGTTTCCTGACAAGTTTAGATTCACTTACAGTACAGACTGACCAGAGGAACAAAATAGATCCAATAATGGACACTGAGAGAACCCAAAGAGGCTTCCTTTGTGTCATATTGCTGAGCTGCAGGGCAATGTAAATACTTTTTCTCATCATGTCATAAATTCTGCGTTGTAGTTTTGCTTTCAATTATAAACTAGTCAATAACTTGTCATCCAAAATGCTTCAAAACATAATTACAAATAGTATGGAGAGTGAGAGAATTCAGATTTATACAATAAAGATCCACAGACGGTATTGTTGATGATGATGATGATGATTATATTGTGGCAGAAAGTTTGGTGGCTCAGATACTGGGAGAAACCATGGTTTAAGGCTCACAACCTGGGTATAGTCCAAAATCCAGGTTATCCAATGAGCACATCATGGACTATGCCTCACATGCTCCAGGAAGTAACTGCCCTATTTAGAGAAACTAAACACATCTGTCGACTTTCCCTAAGCACTTCTTAACATATAGAAAATACTGTGTGCACACAGCAAACAATCAAGCGACCGGCACCGCAAGCACCTTTATGCATACACAGTGGGACCATTGAGCCCATAATAACCCCTTTTGAAAGATCTTTCTGAGGAATGCCTACAACTGGATCTACCCTGTTCGCTATTTTAAAGGATGTCTTCGAACTGTTATAAGGACTGTCCCTTATTATATATATATTATATCATCTATATACTGTATGTATATATGTTTAGTGTCTGTGAGTCTCCAAAACACTGCCATCTGTTGGCAGCGAGTGAAACTACATCTCTTTCTCTCTCACATACACAAACACAGAGGCAATCACAAGGTAGAAAACTAGCGTTCAAACCTATAGCTACATGTTAGATGGGATGCACGAGTTAAAAGCATCCCAGACTACAGGTAGTACGGTTAATACAATTACCTATATAACACAACACATAAGGAAATACAGTACAATCAGGAGTGCATTGCTCACATATACACACACATCACTTTGGATATGAGGAGCAACTGCTGGACCAACAGGCATTTCCTTTAGAAACAATAGATGAGATTGAAAATGAGGGAAGCGGGGGGCCGGACTGTCTCAGGGTGTCATTGTCAGACTTTGGACATAACCAGTTAAATTATCCCAACTTGTCGGATGCTTTTGACAATATAACTAATATAAATGGACAAATAAAGTTTCCTTTACTTCCTGAGGGTACCCCTTACTTTGCCTTGAAAATTTTTTTTTTATTGAGTAGCTTACCTGCGGGGTAAAAAAGTGTATCAGTTGTTAGCAGGGCCGGCGCCACCACTAGGCAAGGTTAGGCATTTGCCTAGGGCGCCGGCCACTGGAGGGCGGTAGTGAGCTGGCCTGGCCAGCAGCAGCAGCAGGAGGAAGCTAGTGCTCCTTTGCGGAGCTAGTGAGTTACAACAACTCACTGCTCCATCCTCTGATCCCCGTACACGGACGGAGTAGATCCTGTCCGACTTGGCGCTTCCTTCTCTTCTCACTGCTGCTGTCAGGCAGCAGCCAGCAGCCACACACCCCCATCTTGCCTCCCCTGTAAGCAGGTGAGCGACGCTGCACTTCCCTGCTGCAGCCTTCACTGGCTGAGAATGATCAGTCAGCCCCGCCCCCTTTCCAGTACTCGGCCTCTCCAGGCCCCAGCGGCGTCAGGAAGACTGGCCTGGCAGCATGAATGACAGCAGAGCTCAGCACACACAGGGCCTGCAGCATGGTCTGGTGAGACACAGACAGAAGAATCTTTCCGGCTGTCTTGTAGGTGAGTGCAACTTTGCTGGGGGGGAGGGGGGATGGGGGAGAAGAGCAGGAGCACGAGCACAGTGTGGGATTGGGAATAGGGTAAAATGCAGTGTGGAAGGGGGGAGTTAGGAGGATGTAGTGAAGTGTGGTAAATGCACAGTGTGTGATGGGGGTGGTATGCACTGTGTGGGGGATGGTAGTTAAGATGTACAGTGTCTGGGATGGGGGTGGTATGCACAGTGTCTGGGATGGGGTGGTATGCACTGTGTGGGGGATGGTAGTTAGGATGATGTACAGTGTGGGGGATGGTATGCACTGTGTGAGGGATGGGGGTGGTATGCACTGTGGGGGATGGTAGTAAGGATGTACAGTGTGGGATGGGGGTGGTATGCACAGTGTCTGGGATGAGGTGGTATGCACTGTGTGGGGGGATGGTAGTAAGGATGTACAGTGTGTCTGGGATGGGGGTGGTATGCACAGTGTCTGGGATGGGGGTGGTATGCACAGTGTCTGGGATGGGGGTGGTATGCACTGTGTGGGGGATGGGGGTGGTATGCACAGTGTGGGGGATGGGGGTGGTATGCACAGTGTCTGGGATGGGGGTGGTATGCACTGTGTGGGGGATGGGGGTGGTATGCACAGTGTGGGGGATGGGGGTGGTATGCACAGTGTCTGGGATGGGGGTGGTATGCACTGTGTGGGGGATGAGGGTGGTATGCACAGTGTCTGGGATGGGGGTGGTATGCACTGTGTGGGGGATGGGGGTGGTATGCACAGTGTGGGGGAGTTAGGATGTACAGTATGAAGGATGAGGGTGGGATGCACAGTGTGGGGGAGTTAGGATGTACAGGATGGGGGTGGCATGCACATTGTGGGGGATGGGGGTGGAATGCACAGTATAGCCATCCGACAATACATTCTGCCTCCTAGACCCATAACCGTTAACCTTCCGTTATTATTATTATTATTATTATTTTAGTTTTTTGGGTGTTTTTTTGTTTTGTGTACACTCTGTTTTGGTTGCCAGGCAGCAGCACCTGAGGTATGCAACGTCACTTTCTTCCAGTAGTCGCTGTGCTGGACGGTTGCGGTTACACGTGTGCTGGATGGGTTGCGGTTACACGTGTGCTGGATGGGTTGCGGTTACACGTGTGCTGGATGGGTTGCGGGTACACGTGTGCTGGATGGGTTGCGGGTACTCTCTCTCTCTCCTTCTCTCTCTCTCCTTCTCTCACTCTCTCCTCTCTCTCTCCTTCTCTCTCTCTCCTTCTCTCTCTCCTTCTCTCTCTCTCTCCCCCCTCTCTCTCCCTCTCTCTTCTCTCTCTCTCTCTCCTTCTCTCTCTCTCTCTCTCCTTCTCTCTCTCTCTCTCCTCTCTCTCTCTCCTTCTCTCTCTCTCCTTCTCTCTCTCTCTCTCTCCTTCTCTCTCTCTCTCTCTTCTTCTCTCTCTCTATCCTTCTCTCTCTCTCTCTCTCTCTCCTCTCTCTCTCCTCTCTCTCTCTCTCCTTCTCTCTCTCTCTCCTTCTCTCTCTCCTTCTCTCTCTCTCTCTCCTTCTCTCTCTCTCTCTCCTTCTCTCTCTCTCTCCTTCTCTCTCTCTCTCTCTCTCTCTCTCTCCTTCTCTCTCTCTCTCCTTCTCTCTCTCTCTCTCCTTCTCTCTCTCTCTCCTTCTCTCTCTCTCTCTCCTTCTCTCTCTCCTTCTCTCTCTCTCTCCTTCTCTCTCTCTCCTTCTCTCTCTCTCTCTCTCCTTCTCTCTCTCTCTCCTTCTCTCCTTCTCTCTCTCTCCTTCTCTCTCCTTCTCTCTCTCTCCTTCTCTCTCCTTCTCTCTCTCTCTCTCCTTCTCTCTCTCTCTCTCTCTCTCTCTCCTTCTCTCTCTCTCCTCTCTCTCTCTCTCCTTCTCTCCTTCTCTCTCTCTCCTTCTCTCCCTCTCTCTCTCCTTCTCTCTCTCTCCTTCTCTCCTTCTCTCTCTCTCCTTCTCTCCTTCTCTCTCTCTCCTTCTCTCCTTCTCTCTCTCTCCTTCTCTCTCTCTCCTTCTCTCTCTCTCTCCTTCTCTCTCTCTCTCTCTCTCTCTCTCCTTCTCTCTCTCTCTCTCTCTCTCCTTCTCTCTCTCTCTCTCTCCTTCTCTCTCTCTCTCTCTCTCTCTCTCTCTCTCATTCTCTCTCTCTCCTCTCTCTCTCTCTCTCCTTCTCTCCTTCTCTCTCTCTCCTTCTCTCCCTCTCTCTCTCCTTCTCTCCTTCTCTCTCTCTCCTTCTCTCCTTCTCTCTCTCTCCTTCTCTCCTTCTCTCTCTCTCCTTCTCTCCTTCTCTCTCTCTCCTTCTCTCTCTCTCCTTCTCTCTCTCTCTCCTTCTCTCTCTCTCCTTCTCTCTCTCCTTCTCTCTCTCTCTCTGACCTTCTCTCTCTCTCTCCTTTTCTCTCTCTCTTTTATCTGCCCTTAGTGGATTATATTCCATACAGGGTTACTTATAAAATGCCCCTTTCACCTTACTGTCTGGGAGGGGTGAAATATGGGGGGGCGCAATAGACTGAACTTTTGCCTAGGGCGCCACTAAACCTTGCACCGGCCCTGGTTGTTATTGCCCCAAGTTCATGTAAGGCTAGTACTTCAAGCAGACCATGCCCAGTCGTGGGCAGGTCCTCTGAAGGTAGAGAAAACATTATAGAGGGTTCAATAGTGATTCCTTTGACTGGGAGTGTTTTCTGCAGTTCAAAGGTTCTGCAGTGAGCACCCTGTGTGCCCTCACTCACATTTCCGAGCCCCTCTGGTGCCCCTGCCTATCATTTCCATACCCTTTGAACATATTGTTATGGATATAGTGGGACCCATAGCCAAATCTGCTTGGGGACACCAGTATTTTCTGGTGATATTAGACTATATCAACAAGGTATCCTTAAGCTATACCATTAAGGAACATTAAATAAAGTACCACAGCCTGAGAGTTGTTAATGGTTTATTCCTGGTTGGGTATACTAAAGGAAAACCTTACTGATTTAGGCACTCCATTTGTATCGAAGCTTATGAAATATATGTGTAGATTGTTGGGTGTGAGAAAGCTAACAACATTAATGTATCATGCGCAGACGGTTGGACTAGTAGAGAGATTTAACCATACCTTAAGATGATACAGTAGACAATAGCCTAGGATAGACGGGACTGGGATCTGCTCCTTTCCACTTAATGTTTGCCATTAGGGAAGTGCCTCAAAGATCCACAGGGTTTAGTCCCTTTGAACTTTTGTTTGGTAGACAGCCTTGAGATGTTCTTATAATGAAGGAGAGTTGGGAGAGGCAGTCAGTCTCAGAACCTAAAGTGGTGCAGTTTGTGTGCCAGCTGTACCAACACATTGGTCAGGTATGGCCGCTTCTTCAACAGAACATGCACTTTACTCAAGTAAGCAAAATAAATATTATAACAAAACCGCAGTTAATCATTCATTTAAGCCAGGTGACCAAGTACTAGTACTAGTACCAATGCATGAAAGCAAGTTGTACTGTATGCTCACTGGTAAGAACCATACAAAGTGATAGAGGCAGTAGGGACCATCAATTATAAAGTTTGTCGAAAACCTGAGAAAATCTATCACATTAATTGTCTGAAGCCTTGGAAGGGGAAAACAACACAGGTCTCTAATATAGCCATGAAGATCCGAGATGTCTGGTAGCTATAGAGAGGACTTGGTATCCGACTCAATGGCACCAGGTTGAGGAGCAAGTAAGGCATAACCATGGTGTCGTTACATGCCCGCCCTTATAATGCCCAGGCAACACTACCAGAATATGGCAGGTTACCCCAAACACGGACTTCCTGTCTGTCAAATTGCGAGCAAATTGTGAGCAAATTGCATTTAGATCTGTATGCATGCGCATTCATTCGACAATTTAACATATTGCAAATTCACACATCAGTGTTCTGGTTATATGTTGTACACCACTGCTCTGAGTATATTAGCATGAAAATGCTGTTTTTACAATGTAACTATTAAGTACAGTTAGTACAGTAAGTTCATGTTTTAAGTTCATGTAACAGAATGAGTTTGGTGATTACTTGTGGAATTCACTCAGATTTCCATATCGTATGTAAGTGCAAAAAGATAATTGCATGCATATATCATGTTATCTTTTATCTTTTCTGTTTTTTCCTTTAAGGTTTCCAGACAGGAAAACATAGAATTAGGATTTGGCTACAACAGTAAGAAACTACAGCTGTGGAACAAGCTGCCAAGAGTGTGTCACCGTGGTTTAAAATGTAAGCTAATTTGAATAGAATTAATATCGGGAATACTTTTATTAATACTGGGTATATTGAATAAAAAAAAGGGTCTTCCAAACAATGAAAAGCAAGAAACGTTTGTTTATGTGCCAGTTAAAACAACTACATATTTTCCTGAATTATTAATTGCTGACTTGTATGAGACAATAATGCCTGTTTATGATTTGCATTCGAGTGATGGTGAAATGGCTGATCATTAATTGCTGCTTATGGTGGTGGAAAAAATCAGTTCTCACTTGGCGATTCCAAGTGGATGCAAGCCCTGTCGGATCTTGTATGATTTGGACGCAATGCCCCTTTCACGTGGTTCGGGTGCTTCACACAGTACACTGGAGAGTTAGGGAGTGGGTTGCAGTATAACTGTGATTAGGCAATGAGGACTTCTCTGTCAGTGATATCAGTTATATGAGTTAAAGGTCTGTACTGTAGGCTGCAGCACTGAGCATGTGTCAGTGTTAAGCAAATCATCCATATAAAAAAACCCTGTGTGTTCATGTCCGGACAGGTTCATACACAGTTTAAAAATAATATTCACTAGGTGCCACCCTTACTTACTAAATGTGTTGTGAATGAAAGTAGATCAATAAGGATTCGTCAGTAGAGGAGCATAAGCAGCAATCCAATACTGTACAAGTGCTATGGCTGCTGCCAGCAAGGTTACTGAAAACTTTGCAGGGCCAGGTAAAAGAAAGGGCCTGGCCAATGTGGGGTGCTGTGGCCAGATCCTTCAGACTAAAATATAATACATTTTATTTTATGTGTGGCTGCACAGGGGGGCACCAGGGTTTGTTTTGGTGGGCATCAGCAGCAGTAAGCAAATGCAGGGTGTGTGCAGGTGCAATCGCTCCCACACGTAGGGAGAAAGAAAACTGACTGCTATTGCAGCTGAGTCTCTCCCCATCCCAGCAAACATCATTAGTCCCTTTTGTCTTTCTCTCCCTGCACTGCTGCTCTGTGTGATGCAGAAAGGGAAGGAGAGGAAGCAGGTAATGAGTATCCACAGCCCCCCCCCCCCCCCCCCTCGGTGCCACTGGCAGTCAGTCATTATAGTACGTCAACATCCAATACAGGTGGTCCAGGAGACACAAAGGGACTGTTTATTGGCAAAAAAACATAATATTGCCAACATGCCTCCTATTACAGTGGCATGTAAAGGCCCAGGCCATAGACCTTGTTTGCAAGTGGTGGTCCTGCTAGTGATACTGCTGTTTTATACATTGAAAGAATGCTTATTACAGAAGCCAGTGCCAAACACAGGCATCTTCTACTGTAACCCTTATATGGTTGTGATAATGATGATGCAACACCTTCTCACCTCCATGTTACTTAATTTGCAGTGAGTTATATATCAAAATGTAATAAAAACCTGGCAAATAAAAATAACACGCCATCTATTATCAGTTACCAGCAGGTTGGACCAACACATGCAATCTCTACCACCAACACCATCACTGGCAACCTCATCATTCATGATCAGAGGTAGACCTTCCAACAGATTGGCTTTTGGGTGCCCCAAAAACTCAGCACTTCAGCCATGAAGGGGGCAGCCCCTGATGCTGTGGTGCTTGTTTTGTGTTAAAATGTGTATGTCCTTTTTAATCTGAACAAAATGGTGGGTGGGTTGGAGGCCCAAGGACAATTCCATCTTGCACTATTTTTCTTTTCAGAATGGGTCGTACTTTGGGAGGTATTGGGAATTACCTTTTTTGCATATGCATTTTTTGGATTTGCTCTAACACATTACTAATTGGCAAGATATTTACAAAAAGCCACTGCTCTGTTGCTTAGTTTAGCCAGCCAGCCTTTGGACTATATTGTTAAAGAATATTGTGATCTTTGAGGTGGTCAAAATTGACTGCAAATTTAGTATTATTGAAGTTAATAATAAATGTATGAACAAAAACACGACCACATTAGATTTCAGTTTTTGTTAAAGGGGCAATCATTTACACTGCAAAACCAGTTTGATTTTGAAGTGTCAATGGTTGCTGCTCTAAAAAAAACTTGTGATTTCTTACCAAATCACTTTCTGAATTTCTCATCCTATTAAATTTCACCAATATATAGTGTGCAGGTGTGGCCAAAGTACCAATCATCTCTGAATTAGCCCTAGTGTTAATAGTAAAAGCTACAGACAAATGACTTATTTCTACAATATAAGCATGCACAGATTTGTCATAAACACACCAGAGAACTGTGTTATAACAGTATTAATAAATGCTAAAATGTTTTTTCTAATACTCAGTTAAATCTATTTACACACAACCACATAAAGAGCAAAGTAGAAAAAGAAAAATTGAGAATATATAGAGAATTTGAGAACTGGAATCTCAGATTGCCTCACTTACATCCAAACACCAGAGATTGCCTAAAAAGCCACTTAAAGATGTCCTCCTACAGATATAGTGCCTCTCAGCCAGCGATGGGACGTAAATTTCCCATTAGGCTTGTGCCTAGGGGCAGCACTTCTTGGTGGGCGGCACTGGGGTGCTTGTTTTAGTATGGTCAGACCAAAAGGTATCTGCTACTGCAAAACATTTCTTGCCCCTGATCGCTATGCTGGTGGACTTCAACTTTCTTATTATAGTAAATACAATACTACTGAATTGACACACCATGCAAATATTAGGCAAATGTAGCTTTTTGATTTTTCATGTGTTTTGCTTTAAAAGAGCATTTTCTAGGCTTGACTAATACTGTAACTCTTGTTTTTCACTGCCAAAGATTTTCATTAGAGTAAATGAATTCCTTTAGACAACATTTGCACTTGACATAATGTAGAAAAATAAACAAATAGGTGAATCTGAAAAAAGAAAATTCCAGAATGATTGTTTACATGCAGTTTAAACATGTTATGGTTAAATTGTAAATTATACAATTTTTTTTAATAGGTTTATTTTTACATTTCGTTAATGGCCGTACATAAAAGACAGTGTACAGCATGTTTATGAACTGAATGTACTTGTCATAATAATTAAAGTTTTAATCGCCTTATTGTAAATAAATCTGAGAAAAGCGAAGGAAATGCTCTGTGCTGGGGCTACGTAATAATGAAGGAACTAGTAAGCACAAAAACTATTCAAAGCAGTTAAAACCTAAATACTTTATCAGACTAAACCAGTAGAGCCGAAACAAGGGGGGAGGGGGGTAATAATACCTCAGGGATTGATGGAGCGGCCCAGTGGGGGCCCCAACTTGTGCTTGGGTCAGCTGCTTAAGTGGATATTGATTCCTGTTGAATACAAACTCCCACTGCCCTCACTACCTTGTCTCCGTTTTACTTGCGATGCTGTGTAACCTGGTGCTCCTTCTCTACCATGTAACAGCACTATAAAATCACAATGTATATACTATTTTTCCTAATTTCCATGGATACACAACCTCATTTAAGTACTAGGGCTCTCTACAGCCCTCCACCACACATGATGGAAAATTATTAGGTGCCCCTCTAGAGTAAAGGGCAAAAATCCCTTTACTTTTTAAATAAAATATAAAATGTAACTTTTAATTAACTTCATTAATATATAAAGTATATATATATATATATATATATATATATATATATATATATATATATATATATATATATATATATATATATATATATATAGATATATATATAGAAGGAAAAAAGCCGGCACTCTCCTGCTTGTAAAAGGTTCTTCAAGATCTTTCGAGATTTAATCTAGTCATCCTGATATCTTTTACAAGCAGGAGAGTGCCGGCTTTTTCCCATATATATATATATATATATATATATATATATATATATATATATCGGAAGATCCCTCCCTTTTTGGAGGGTGGGAAGTGAACACTCTCCTTGTAATAATTGAAAAAAAGTCACTGGGGTTGTAAAGTCAACAATAGATAATTTATTCCAGTGTGTACAATTCCATCAATGCCCCGACGTTTCGGTCCACAAACGGACCTTCCTCAAGGAGCCTATAACACAATATATATACAATAAATATCACTCAAGTATAATGCTAGGGTACAAACATAGCAAATTACATCAAGAGTGCATTGCATAAAAAGAAAAAAAACAAGCAACATACTTTTAGATGGTACATCAGCGCATAAAGTATCCTATGCCTCAGCCCTGGAGGATCTGGAAACAGCCACATTCAAGTGCTGTCCAGGACTAGCTTATATACCTGGCTAATTGAGGAGAAATGGGGCGATTTTGGCGCCAATTCTGTGAATCAGTGCGATGCGTCCGCGCACTTCCGGTAAAACCGAAAGTGCGTAACCCGGAAGTGAAGCCGGTGGAACGCAACGGTGAGCCGCACAGTCACCGAGGATATCGGTACTGTGCTAGGGCTCCGAGTTGACAAAGTACTAGTTGCTATATACAGCGGGCAGCTAACAAGTACATAATATACCTGTTCACGCATATTTATATGGAGTTAAGAGAATCACTGTGTGGTGTCGATCACGGGGCAAGATGGCCGCCGTATGGACCGCAAAAAAGCTCAGATGGAACGCAGATACCATTAGCGCCATCTGGTTGTCCCTGTGTATATGGCAAGTTTATATATTTAAATGAATGAAAAAAATATGCTGTTTTAAAGCTCGCTGAGTGTATTAGGTAAAGCATAAGCCTGGGGGCAGATGGAAACATTATTTTATATAAACAATAAATATTAAATAAATAATTTTAAGACAATATATACTGACATATATTCAAGTAATTATTGTTACAATTTTTATCGCTATAATTTTATATTGTTTTAATGAATTTTTTTATGAAAAACTTTTATAATTATTTTAATTTTTATTTTATGCTTATTTTATATATGTTTTTTAATTAGTGAAAAAAATAATGAAAAAATAGTAAAAAATATTAATTTTAGAGATTCACAATACATTTGTCGGTATAACATGTAAAACCATCAGGGAAAGGTGGTATATATAGAACAATGATTCCATCACCAAAATATCCATGGATTAGTCCACTGAGATTTAGTTTTAATACGAGATACCGCCTAAAAGGTGGCAACCACGTACTGACTGCAAACATAATTGGGTGATGGGAGCAAGAGGGCAGCATAATTGATAAATGCAAGGATATTCTAGGCACACATTCTGTGAGCCGAAGCATTTTTATCATAGGCGAAATGGATAGAAAGGAAAACAAAAAAAACAAAAAACAAAACACAATATGTAAAAAAGACCAGAAAAGCTATTCAAAAAGACATAGAAAGATAATCAAGATGCTTTAAGGAAGATGGCCAAGGGATTATTCTCATTGAGTCCCCGTGGGGATAGAGTTCCCAATGAGTGGATCCATCTACATTCTGCTTTGCGAAGGAGTAATCCTCTGTCACCACCTCTTGGTGGAGGGGGGATCCAATCAATTAATCGGCACCGGAGGGAGGCTATTTGATGTCCAGCTGCTAAGAAATGCCGGGGAATTGGCAGCTCGGCTTTTCCAGATTCGATCGCAGCCCGGATGGAATTGCGATGGTTTGCCATCCTCTCACGGAATTTCCGAGTCGTCATCCCCACATAAGCAAGCCCACAGGGGCAATTTAGAAGATAGATGACATACTCCATTTGGCAATGCAAGCGATAGCGAATTTTGATTGCTTTTCCCGAGTGCGGGTGTGGAAAAGTTGGACCTTGGACCATACTGCTGCAGGTAGTGCAACCAGCACATTTGAAACAACCAGGTTGTTTGGTGTGAAGCCAGGTGGTCTTCAGTTCGGCATTGGGACTAAGGGTGGGCCGCATCAATAACTGCTTCAGGTTAGGGCCTTTTTTGTATGCCAACATAGGTGTTTTTTGTTGTTGCAGTTTTAGCGTTGGGTCAGACGATACTATAGGCCAATGTTTCTTTATGCTGTCGTGGATGGAATCCGATGTATGGTTATAGGTGTTAACGTAGATCATCCTGTTACCAATTTTGGATTTGGTGATTTGGTTATTCATTGAGTGACTTTTAAGAATGTTCTTCCTAGCTTTCCGCAGACATCTGTGGAGGGTCGTGGCCGAGTATCCCCTCTCAGTGAACCGTATGGTCATCTCTTCAATTTGACGCTCCATAATCACCTGATTCGAATTATTTCTGATCACTCGCATGTACTGCGATATAGGTAAGTTCTCCTTTAGAGCTGGAGGATGTTGGCTTGTCGTGACCAATAGCGTGTTCCGGTCTGTTTGTTTACGAAACAAGCAGACTTCAATGCTGTTGTTGGATATTGACACATTAATGTCAAGGAAATTAATGGTATGAGTATCAATAGCATAAGTGAACTTGATAGGACATCCAAGGCCATTCAGATCAGAGACCATATTGTTAAAATTTTCGATGGGACCATCCCAGCACAGAAATACATCGTCTATGTACCGTTTGTAAAAAGTAATAAACTCAGAATATCGTGGAAGGATATGTGACAGCTCGTACTTGTACATATACAGTCCAGCGTAAGATGGAGCCAAATTTGAGCCCATTGCGGTCCCGGAGATTTGCACATAGTAGTTGTTGTTGTACATGAAATGATTACACGTGAGAATGAGATGTGCCAGCTGGATCAAGAAGTCAGTGGGTGGTTCCAGTTGTGCTCTTGAGTCAAGCATTTCCCGTAATACTGACAAACCCTCATTGTGGGGGATGACCGTATACAAAGAGCATACGTCCATTGTGGCCAGTTTAACCGTATTGGTGATGTGCATTTGGGATACTTTCTCAATGAAATCAAATGTATCACGGATGTAAGTGCTACTGGAGGTTACTAAAGGCTGAAGTTGATGGTCCAGGAAAATTGCCAATGGTTGTAACAATGATAGCCGGGCTGAAATTATAGGTCTGCCTGGGGGATTTGAACAGGATTTGTGTATTTTAGGAAGCGTATATATGATTGGGCAAACCGGGTGTTGAACTGTAAGAAAATTAAATTGTTCTTTGGTGAGCCATTTAGAATCGAGCCCTTGTTTTAAAACTGAGTCAACCTGCCGTTTGTAGTCAGGAATGGGATTGTTCCTGAGCAATTTATAGGTGCCTTCATCGGATAATTGACGTTTTATTTCTGTGTCATATTCCTTCCAGTTTTGAATGACCACAGCACCCTCTTTATCCGCTTGGCGGACCACTATGTTGGCATCTTGTTTCAATTCAGTGAGTGCTTTTCTCTCACCAGGTGTTAAATTGTCGGAGCGGGGTTTGCTCGGTATGCTAGCAATCTCGTGTTCTATCATACGGGAAAATGTTTTTATACTTGCATTAGTGGATGCTGGATCATAGGTAGATGGTGGGCGAAAGGTCGTGGATTGTTCACTGAAGGCTACGTCCTTAAATTGCTCTTGCAGTCTGAGTTTGCGGCTGAACTTATAAAGGTCAACTGAGGCTGAGAAGGCATTGTGTGATTGGGTGAGGACAAAGGATAAACCCTTGCTAAGCAGTGAGATCATTTCAGTTGATAATGTCTTATTGGATAAGTTGAAAACTAATTCTGGACTTGTTTTCGATTGCGTTTGCCTAAATCGACCACTTCTTGGATGAGGCCTGTGCCTCTTCCTCATCTGGGTTTTACAGGCTGGGTGTTCTGGCCAGAACCTGCGCCTAAAAAATCTTGTGTGGCACAGACCGGAACACGCTATTGGTCACGACAAGCCAACATCCTCCAGCTCTAAAGGAGAACTTACCTATATCGCAGTACATGCGAGTGATCAGAAATAATTCGAATCAGGTGATTATGGAGTGTCAAATTGAAGAGATGACCATACGGTTCACTGAGAGGGGATACTCGGCCACGACCCTCCACAGATGTCTGCGGAAAGCTAGGAAGAACATTCTTAAAAGTCACTCAATGAATAACCAAATCACCAAATCCAAAATTGGTAACAGGATGATCTACGTTAACACCTATAACCATGCATCGGATTCCATCCACGACAGCATAAAGAAACATTGGCCTATAGTATCGTCTGACCCAACGCTAAAACTGCAACAACAAAAAACACCTATGTTGGCATACAAAAAAGGCCCTAACCTGAAGCAGTTATTGATGCGGCCCACCCTTAGTCCCAATGCCGAACTGAAGACCACCTGGCTTCACACCAAACGACCTGGTTGTTTCAAATGTGCTGGTTGCACTACCTGCAGCAGTATGGTCCAAGGTCCAACTTTTCCACACCCGCACTCGGGAAAAGCAATCAAAATTCGCTATCGCTTGCATTGCCAAATGGAATATGTCATCTATCTTCTAAATTGCCCCTGTGGGCTTGCTTATGTGGGGATGACGACTCGGAAATTCCGTGAGAGGATGGCAAACCATCGCAATTCCATCCGGGCTGCGATCGAATCTGGAAAAGCCGAGCTGCCAATTCCCCGGCATTTCTTAGCAGCTGGACATCAAATAGCCTCCCTCCGATGCCGATTAATTGATTTGATCCCCCCTCCACCAAGAGGTGGTGACAGAGGATTACTCCTTCGCAAAGCAGAATGTAGATGGATCCACTCATTGGGAACTCTATCCCCACGGGGACTCAATGAGAATAATCCCTTGGCCATCTTCCTTAAAGCATCTTGATTATCTTTCTATGTCTTTTTGAATAGCTTTTCTGATCTTTTTTACATATTGTGTTTTGTTTTTTGTTTTTTTTGTTTTCCTTTCTATCCATTTCGCCTATGATAAAAATGCTTCGGCTCACAGAATGTGTGCCTAGAATATCCTTGCATTTATCAATTATGCTGCCCTCTTGCTCCCATCACCCAATTATGTTTGCAGTCAGTACGTGGTTGCCACCTTTTAGGCGGTATCTCGTATTAAAACTAAATCTCAGTGGACTAATCCATGGATATTTTGGTGATGGAATCATTGTTCTATATATACCACCTTTCCCTGATGGTTTTACATGTTATACCGACAAATGTATTGTGAATCTCTAAAATTAATATTTTTTACTATTTTTTCATTATTTTTTTCACTAATTAAAAAACATATATAAAATAAGCATAAAATAAAAATTAAAATAATTATAAAAGTTTTTCATAAAAAAATTCATTAAAACAATATAAAATTATAGCGATAAAAATCGTAACAATAATTACTTGAATATATGTCAGTATATATTGGCTTAAAATTATTTATTTAATATTCATTGTTTATATAAAATAATGTTTCCATCTGCCCCCAGGCTTATGCTTTACCTAATACACTCAGCGAGCTTTAAAACAGCATATTTTTTTCATTCATTTAAATATATAAACTTGCCATATACACAGTGACAACCAGATGGCGCTAATGGTATCTGCGTTCCATCTGAGCTTTTTTGCGGTCCATACGGCGGCCATCTTGCCCCGTGATCGACACCACACAGTGATTCTCTTAACTCCATATAAATATGCGTGAACAGGTATATTATGTACTTGTTAGCTGCACGCTGTATATAGCAACTAGTACTTTGTCAACTCGGAGCCCTAGCACAGTACCGATATCCTCGGTGACTGTGCGGCTCACCGTTGCGTTCCACCGGCGTCACTTCCGGGTTACGCACTTCCGGTTTTACCGGAAGTGCGTGGACGCATCGCGCTGATTCACAGAATTGGCGCCAAAATCGCCCCATTTCTCCTCAATTAGCCAGGTATATAAGCTAGTCCTGGACAGCACTTGAATGTGGCTGTTTCCAGATCCTCCAGGGCTGAGGCATAGGATACTTTATGCGCTGATGTACCATCTAAAAGTATGTTGCTTGTTTTTTTTCTTTTTATGCAATGCACTCTTGATGTAATTTGCTATGTTTGTACCCTAGCATTATACTTGAGTGATATTTATTGTATATATATTGTGTTATAGGCTCCTTGAGGAAGGTCCGTTTGTGGACCGAAACGTCGGGGCATTGATGGAATTGTACACACTGGAATAAATTATCTATTTTTGACTTTACAACCCCAGTGACTTTTTTTCAATTATTACAAGGAGAGTGTTCACTTCCCCCCCTCCAAAAAGGGAGGGATCTTCCGATATGTTTGGGGCACATGGCAAACCATGTTAACCCCTTGTGGACACCCCGGAAATTACTACTCTAAACAGTGAGAGTGCGGTCCTTTTCGACTCTACATTTGGGATGTGACTGATTACGTTCTAATCATACACCTCTCTTGACCTGTCACCCACAAAGCATCAGACCCAACACTGAGATCTGGCTACATCCGCAATCTGGTGTCTGTCACACACAAAGTGTCCAGGTATCAAGTCCACTGCTTCGCGGTGATATTTAATACTCATTACAACATCTGTTTAAAAATGGCTGCAGGAGGTTTGGGTTTCTTGGACGACAATCTTCTTAACCTGGCCGAGACTGGAATAGTCTCACTTACAGACGACGACGCGGACAAAGTCCTTTTCGATCAAACAGATTTCGACATTCTTCCCACCGAGTCACCAATTGATCTTTATGAACGTCTTCTGAAACTTAGGAAGAGAGAGACCGACCTTTCACTCCATGGCCACTTCCTCTCCGAGTACCACAGAAAAAAGTACATACCAAGAGGATTCAGGGTACCCAACGTCCCTACATTAGGGCGTAATAACCCAACTTTTTGCAGCAGATGGTGCGGGGTGCTAAATAAATGTTCCCTTGACCTAATGCTCCTTGTGGTCGAGGAAGTGGGCACTGAATTAAGGAAGGTGAAAAAAACAATTGAAGACTTCGGCGTGGAACACCTAGCTACCATCAAAAGCGAAAAATCCTGTAATCTCATTGATAAACTGAGAATACAGGTTGACAACTATAAAAGGGAACTAGTGTCTTTTAAAAGAAACAAGTTGGCAGTGGTAACTGCCGACTATCAAAATCACACTGTCTATAGGTGGCTATCTGGGGATACCAATACCAGACGCCCACAACGCCCATACCGTGGCAGAAGACAGCCTAGGAATCCCTACAATCTTCAGACTGGTTCGTCGACGTCTGCATCTGACACTGACCAATCCAGTGCCACACAAGATTTTTTAGGCGCAGGTTCTGGCCAGAACACCCAGCCTGTAAAACCCAGACGAGGAAGAGGCACAGGCCTCATCCAAGAAGTGGTCGATTTAGGCAAACGCAATCGAAAACAAGTCCAGAATTAGTTTTCAACTTATCCAATAAGACATTATCAACTGAAATGATCTCACTGCTTAGCAAGGGTTTATCCTTTGTCCCCACCCAATCACACGATGCCTTCTCAGCCTCAGTTGACCTTTATAAGTTCAGCCGCAAACTCAGACTGCACGAGCAATTTAAGGACGTAGCCTTCAGTGAACAATCCACGACCTTTCGCCCACCATCTACCTATGATCCAGCATCCACTAATGCAAGTATAAAAACATTTTCCCGTATGATAGAACACGAGATTGCTAGCATACCGAGCAAACCCCGCTTCGACAATTTAACACCTGGTGAGAGAAAAGCACTCACTGAATTGAAACAAGATGCCAACATAGTGGTCCGCCAAGCGGATAAAGGGGGTGCTGTGGTCATTCAAAACTGGAAGGAATATGACACAGAAATAAAACGTCAATTATCCGATGAAGGCACCTATAAATTGCTCAGGAACAATCCCATTCCTGACTACAAACGGCAGGTTGACTCAGTTTTAAAACAAGGGCTCGATTCTAAATGGCTCAACAAAGAACAATTTAATTTTCTTACAGTTCAACACCCGGTTTGCCCAATCATATATACGCTTCCTAAAATACACAAATCCTGTTCAAATCCCCCAGGCAGACCCATAATTTCAGCCCGGCTATCATTGTTACAACCATTGGCAATTTTCCTGGACCATCAACTTCAGCCTTTAGTAACCTCCAGTAGCACTTACATCCGTGATACATCCGATTTCATTGAGAAAGTATCCCAAGTGCACATCACCAATACGGTTAAACTGGCCACAATGGACGTATGCTCTTTGTATACGGTCATCCCCCACAATGAGGGTTTGTCGGTATTACGGGAAATGCTTGACTCAAGAGCACAACTGGAACCACCCACTGACTTCTTGATCCAGCTGGCACATCTCATTCTCACGTGTAATCATTTCATGTACAACAACAACTACTATGTGCAAATCTCCGGGACCGCAATGGGCTCAAATTTGGCTCCATCTTACGCTGGACTGTATATGTACAAGTACGAGCTGTCACATATCCTTCCACGATATTCTGAGTTTATTACTTTTTACAAACGGTACATAGACGATGTATTTCTGTGCTGGGATGGTCCCATCGAAAATTTTAACAATATGGTCTCTGATCTGAATGGCCTTGGATGTCCTATCAAGTTCACTTATGCTATTGATACTCATACCATTAATTTCCTTGACATTAATGTGTCAATATCCAACAACAGCATTGAAGTCTGCTTGTTTCGTAAACAAACAGACCGGAACACGCTATTGGTCACGACAAGCCAACATCCTCCAGCTCTAAAGGAGAACTTACCTATATCGCAGTACATGCGAGTGATCAGAAATAATTAGAATCAGGTGATTATGGAGCGTCAAATTGAAGAGATGACCATACGGTTCACTGAGAGGGGATACTCGGCCACGACCCTCCACAGATGTCTGCGGAAAGCTAGGAAGAACATTCTTAAAAGTCACTCAATGAATAACCAAATCACCAAATCCAAAATTGGTAACAGGATGATCTACGTTAACACCTATAACCATGCATCGGATTCCATCCACGACAGCATAAAGAAACATTGGCCTATAGTATCGTCTGACCCAACGCTAAAAATGCAACAACAAAAAACACCTATGTTGGCATACAAAAAAGGCCCTAACCTGAAGCAGTTATTGATGCGGCCCACCCTTAGTCCCAATGCCGAACTGAAGACCACCTGGCTTCACACCAAACGACCTGGTTGTTTCAAATGTGCTGGTTGCACTACCTGCAGCAGTATGGTCCAAGGTCCAACTTTTCCACACCCGCACTCGGGAAAAGCAATCAAAATTCGCTATCGCTTGCATTGCCAAATGGAGTATGTCATCTATCTTCTAAATTGCCCCTGTGGGCTTGCTTATGTGGGGATGACGACTCGGAAATTCCGTGAGAGGATGGCAAACCATCGCAATTCCATCTGGGCTGCGATCGAATCTGGAAAAGCCGAGCTGCCAATTCCCCGGCATTTCTTAGCAGCTGGACATCAAATAGCCTCCCTCCGGTGCCGATTAATTGATTGGATCCCCCCTCCACCAAGAGGTGGTGACAGAGGATTACTCCTTCGCAAAGCAGAATGTAGATGGATCCACTCATTGGGAACTCTATCCCCACGGGGACTCAATGAGAATAATCCCTTGGCCATCTTCCTTAAAGCATCTTGATTATCTTTCTATGTCTTTTTGAATAGCTTTTCTGGTCTTTTTTACATATTGTGTTTTGTTTTTTGTTTTTTTTGTTTTCCTTTCTATCCATTTCGCCTATGATAAAAATGCTTCGGCTCACAGAATGTGTGCCTAGAATATCCTTGCATTTATCAATTATGCTGCCCTCTTGCTCCCATCACCCAATTATGTTTGCAGTCAGTACGTGGTTGCCACCTTTTAGGCGGTATCTCGTATTAAAACTAAATCTCAGTGGACTAATCCATGGATATTTTGGTAATGGAATCATTGTTCTATATATACCACCTTTCCCTGATGGTTTTACATGTTATACCGACAAATGTATTGTGAATCTCTAAAATTAATATTTTTTACTATTTTTTCATTATTTTTTTCACTAATTAAAAAACATATATAAAATAAGCATAAAATAAAAATGAAAATAATTATAAAAGTTTTTCATAAAAAAATTCATTAAAACAATATAAAATTATAGCGATAAAAATCGTAACAATAATTACTTGAATATATGTCAGTATATATTGGCTTAAAATTATTTATTTAATATTCATTGTTTATATAAAATAATGTTTTTCTTCTGCCCCCAGGCTTATGCTTTACCTAATACACTCAGCGAGCTTTAAAACAGCATATTTTTTTCATTCATTTAAATATATAAACTTGCCATATACACAGTGACAACCAGATGGCGCTAATGGTATCTGCGTTCCATCTGAGCTTTTTTGCGGTCCATACGGCGGCCATCTTGCCCCGTGATCGACACCACACAGTGATTCTCTTAACTCCATATAAATATGCGTGAACAGGTATATTATGTACTTGTTAGCTGCCCGCTGTATATAGCAACTAGTACTTTGTCAACTCGGAGCCCTAGCACAGTACCGATATCCTCGGTGACTGTGCGGCTCACCGTTGCGTTCCACCGGCGTCACTTCCGGGTTACGCACTTCCGGTTTTACCGGAAGTGCGCGGACGCATCGCGCTGATTCACAGAATTGGCGCCAAAATCGCCCCATTTCTCCTCAATTAGCCAGGTATATAAGCTAGTCCTGGACAGCACTTGAATGTGGCTGTTTCCAGATCCTCCAGGGCTGAGGCATAGGATACTTTATGCGCTGATGTACCATCTAAAAGTATGTTGCTTGTTTTTTTTCTTTTTATGCAATGCACTCTTGATGTAATTTGCTATGTTTGTACCCTAGCATTATACTTGAGTGATATTTATTGTATATATATATTGTGTTATAGGCTCCTTGAGGAAGGTCCGTTTGTGGACCGAAACGTCGGGGCATTGATGGAATTGTACACACTGGAATAAATTATCTATTGTTGACTTTACAACCCCAGTAAATTTTTTTCAATTATTACAAGGAGAGTGTTCACTTCCCCCCCTCCAAAAAGGGAGGGATCTTCCGATATGTTTGGGGCACATGGCGAACCATGTTAACCCCTTGTGGACACCCCGGAAATTACTACTCTAAACAGTGAGAGTGCGGTCCTTTTCGACTCTACATTTGGGATGTGACTGATTACGTTCTAATCATACACCTCTCTTGACCTGTCACCCACAAAGCATCAGACCCAACACTGCGATCTGGCTACATCCGCAATCTGGTGTCTGTCACACACTGTACACTATGAATAATATACCACCACCCAGTATAAGATACAATATATATATTGTCATAATAATTATATTATATATACATATATATATATATATATATATGTTGCACGCCGTCCGGGTGTCCCTGCACCCGGACGGACGGCGAGTACAGCGTCATCTGACGCTGCAGACGCAGCGTCATCTGACGCGGCGGGGGACGTTGCCGGGCAGCGTCCCAAGCCTCGCGCTGAGGCTAAGCGTCGGGGCGTTGGTAGGCAACGTCCCCGAGCTTCCGCCCGGCAGCCAGCAACGCGTGCGCCTGACGTCAGTCAGGCGGCGCGAAATTCAAATAAATAGCCGGCGTCTGCTGGGCACAGACGCCGGTTATAGCTTTTGGCTCACCTCAGCAGTGTGCTGCGCTCCCCGGTCCCCTGGTTCCTTGCTCCCATCTTTCCTTGTGGTCTGTCCTTGCTGCAGTCCTCTGGGTCTCCCAGCCTGTCAGCTGCTGGCTGCCTTTAGGATTCCTGTGTCCCTGCATCCTCCCTGGACTCCTCCGCTGTATACCACCCTCAGCCTGTGAGCCTGCCGTGGACCCACAGCTTCCATCTTCCGTGGGTCACGTAAGTGCTCCAGTGGAGCTCAGGTTCTTACCTTCTTTGGTTCCCTAGCCCTCCGTGACCTAACCCCTCCGTGGGTTATCCTTGGTTATTCTCTTTTGTCTTGTAGTCCCTATCTTTTGGTAGTTGTTCCCTCGCCCCCATCTGTCACTAGTGTTCGGGTTAGGCAGGAGTGTCACCATTCATCCTGATCCATGCTTTGGGAGTCACGGTCCCTTTTGTGTGTTTTTGGGGACTCCCTTATATCCGCTGGTGTCTGCGACTAGGTCGCACTCCCCGTCTTGGCCTGGTGCCGGCAGTTAGGGGCCAGTTTCCAGTTAGGTCCAGTAGTCAGCTTGTCCTCTTGAGTGTTCCCCGTGGCGATCGCTTACCCCTTGTCATCACATAAGACCTGGCTGCATCGGGGTCGGAGCGGGCTTAACTCGCTCCTTCGAACGCGGCGGCCACAGGTGAAGCCTAGCTCCGCAGGGGTTTGCCATCTGCCTCGGGGACTCAACAGAGAGAGTGTAGGACCCGCTGTGGCCGTCCTAACCGGCGGTCCCGGCTGTGGGCTCACGCCTTATCATCTCACCGTCTGGAACCCGTATTGTCCCTGGTACCCTGGCCAGGGCAACGTAACATTATAACCGGCCATAAAATTAAAAGACAGACTATATTTGGTCTTATAAGTCCTCCTGTTGTTTTTTGGGTGATTTCGTATTATGAGTACCACTCCCCAGACTTTCTCGGATCAGCTCCAGGGGCTTACCCAGATGGTGCGGGAATTGTCGTTAAAGGTGGCTTCACAAGAGCAAAGGATGATGCCCCCAGAAACAGGAGGTTCAGACCCCAAGATGAACCTTCCTGATCGGTTCTCTGGGGATCGCAAAACTTTCTTTAACTTCAGGGAGAGCTGCAAATTGTATTTTAAGCTCAAACCGCGCTCTTTCTCGTCCGAGGCCCAGCGTATCGGTTTAGTAATATCTTTACTGCAGGGTGACCCCCAGACCTGGGCCTTTGGACTGCCTTCTGACAGCCCAGCTTTGTCTTCGCTTGACAGTTTTTTCAGTTCCCTTGGGTTGTTATATGATGACCCCGACCGGGAAGCCTCAGCAGAGACTCATCTCAGGGCCCTTAAACAAGGGAAAGACCCAGCTGAGGCTTATTGTACTGAGTTCCGCCGATGGGCAAATGACTGCGGATGGAATGATCCCGCGTTACGCAGCCAATTTCGTTGTGGTCTGGCTGACGAAATTAAAGATTGTCTCATTCAATACCCCGCTCCTAAAACTCTGGACAAATTAATGGAATTAGCCATTAAAATTGATCGTCGCCTCCGTGAGCGGAGGTCTGAACGGGGCTCTCTCACCCGGGTGGTTCCTTTTGTATCGGTAACCCCTGAGGAAAGTGAGGAGCCAATGCAACTTGGGGCAGCTCGCATTTCCCCGGAGGAATGAGCTCGCCGACTGAGTTCAGGACTTTGCCTATACTGTGGGTGCAAGGGTCATATTCTAAAAAATTGTCCCAATAGGCCAGTAAAAGGCCGGGCCAAGTGAACGAAGAGAGGGTTCACTTCGGCCTTCAGCTATTTTCCTCTCTAGATTCGGTACTAGCTCCTGGCTACATATCCTTTCAAGGATGCAATTGGGCTGGGTCAGTTTTCAGTTTTCATTGATAGTGGTGCGGCTGGTAACTTTCTCGATGCTGCCACCGCCCAGAGTTTGGGGATTCCCCAACTTCGGCTTCCTGTGCCCATTACCCTACGGGGTTTAGATGGAGGGATGCTCTCCAATGGGGCTATTTTATTCCAGACTCCTCCTCTGCAGTTGACCATTGGTATTTTTCACCAGGAGGAGATTACTTTCCTGATAACTTCTTGTCCTTCTGTGGCCCATCGTGTTGGGCTTTCCATGGTTGAGAAAACACAATCCCACCATTGATTGGCATCTGGGGGAAATTACCCATTGGAGTCCCACTTGCCAGCAACAGTGCCTTCAGATTGCACTCCCTGCAAGATCCACCTCTTTAGCAGGGGTCCCTGTCCCTTACCAAGATTTTTTAGACGTTTTTTCTAAGGGCAAGGCCGACAGTTTGCCGCCACACCGTCCATACAACTGTGCCATCCAGTTGGTTCCCAACGCTTCATTACCCAAGTGCAGGCTTTATGCCTTATCAGTCCCGGAGACTAAGGCTATGAATGAGTACATCAGAGAGAGTCTTTCAAAGGGTTTTATTCGGCCCTCTAAATCACCTCTCAGTGCCGGTTTCTTTTTTGTAGAAAAAAAAGACGGTTCCCTGCGGCCATGCATAGATTTCCGTGCTCTCAATAAGATTACGGTGAAAAACACCTATCCCCTTCCTTTGATTACAGTCCTTTTTGACCAACTTCGATCTGCTACCATCTTTTCCAAAATCGATCTTAGGGGGGCTTATAACCTCATTAGAATCAAGGAAGGGGACGAGTGAAAAAGGGCGTTCAGTACTCAGACGGGGCACTATGAGTACCTGGTAATGCCGTTCGGCCTCTCCAATGCCCCAGCCGTTTTTCAGGATTTTATCAACGACGTCCTTCGGGAATTCTTGGGGAAATTTGTAGTGGTCTATTTGGACGATATTTTTATTTTTTCCCGAGACTTGGACTCGCATAGGACACAGGTACGCCAGGTTTTGCAGAAGTTGCGGGAAAATCAGCTTTTCGCTAAGCTTGAAAAATGCGAATTTGAGGTGACCCAGGTTTCTTTTTTGGGGTATATAATTTCTTCTCGTGGGTTCCAAATGGACCCCAAGAAATTACAAGCCATTGTGGATTGGGTTCGGCCCACTAATTTAAAAGCTATCCAGCGGTTCCTTGGGTTCGCAAATTATTATAGGCGTTTCATTCACGCCTTTTCGTCCATTGTGGCACCCTTGGTGGCTCTGACCAAAAAAGGGGCGGATCCATCATTGTGGAGTCCTCGAGTAGAACAGGCCTTTGAGACGTTGAAGCAGGCCTTCGTTTCTGCTCCAGTTCTTAAACACCCCAACCCCGATCTACCATTCGTGGTAGAAGTTGACGCCTCTGAAGTAGGGGCCGGGGCGGTCCTCTCGCAGAGAGATCCAGAAACACTACAGTTCCACCCTTGTGCATATATGTCCAGAAAATTTTCTCAAGCTGAGTCCAATTATGATGTGGGCAACAGGGAGTTACTTGCCATCAAGTGGGCCTTTGATGAATGGCGTCAGTGGCTGGAAGGAGCTGTTCATCAGATTCTGGTCTTAACCGATCATAAGAATCTACAATACATTGAATCAGCCAAAAGACTGAACGCTCGCCAAGCCCGGTGGGCACTCTTCTTTATGAGATTTAATTTCATTATTTCTTATGTCCCTGGATCAAAAAACATTAAGGCAGATGCCCTTTCCAGATGTTTTGTTCCTCAACAAGAAGGTGGGATCAAGTCTGGGTCCATCATTCCTTCATCCTGTATCCATGCCGGAGTTAGCCAGACCTTGGAGGGTCTTCTCCGGCAAGCTCAAGGGCAAGCTCCAGCCCAAACTCCGGAGAATAAACTGTTTGTTCCTCCTTCATTGAGACGCAGAGTGTTGGCAGAATGCCATGATACTAAGATTTCGGGTCACCCAGGAGTGTATAAAACCCTTGCTTTATTATCCCGAGTGGTCTGGTGGCCAGGGATGGCCAGGGACAGCAAGGACTTTGTCTTGTCTTGTCCTGAGTGTGCCCGACATAAAGTTCCACGTTCTCGACCATTGGGAGAGTTGTTGCCTTTGTCCGTCCCAGGCAGGCCTTGGTCCCATCTGGCCATGGATTTTATTGTGGGTCTTCCAGTCTCATCACACTGTCAAGTCATTTGGGTCGTCATCGATAGATTTTCTAAGATGGCGCACTTCGTGGCTTTAAGGCAGTTGCCCTCGGCTAAAGAGTTGGCCACGCTATTCCTTCAACACATTTTTCGCCTGCACGGATTTCCCAGTGATATTGTGTCCGACCGGGGTCCACAGTTTGTGGCTCAGTTTTGGAGAATGTTCTGTGCTGCCTTAAAGGTGAAGATCAGCCTAACTTCCGCATTTCATCCACAGGCCAATGGACAAACAGAACGCCTTAATCAGTCTCTTAAACAATATCTGAGGATTTTTGCTTCCAAACTTCAAAATGACTGGGTTAGTTTCTTGCCGTTGGCCGAATTTGCGTACAATAACGCACAGCATTCGGCCTCTAAGACGTCGCCCTTTTTTGCAGTCTACGGATTCCATCCACGGGCTAATTCTCTGGGACCGAATGCCTCCGGCTCTTCTTCGTCAGCTGCCTCTCGCCTCAAAGTCGTATGGAGGAAAGTCCACTTGGCCCTTAAAGAAGCTGCTTTCAGAGAGAAGGTATTCTCTGACAAATCCAGACGGCCTTGCTCTTTCAAAGTTGGTGACTGGGTGTGGCTATCCACCCGTAATATAAAGCTTCACCAACCATCAGCAAGGTTAGGGCCTCGGTTCATTGGGCCTTTTCGGATTGTCAGGAGGGTTAATCCGGTAGCATTCCGTCTTGCTTTACCTAAGTCCCTCAGGATTTCGAGTACCTTTCATGCTTCGCTTCTTAAGCCGGTGGTGTTTTCACAGAGATTTCCTCGCAGACTGAGGAATGGCTCCGCCCCAGTGATGGTGCAGGGGCAACAGGAGTTCCGCGTGGAAAAGATCCTCGATTCTAGACTTGTGAGAGGTTCCTTGCCGTTTCTGGTACACTGGAGGGGATTTGGTCCCGAAGAGAGGTCCTGGGTTTCCGATGTAGATTTGCATTCACCCAATCTTAGGAGGGCCTTTTTTCGGCAATTCCCCGATAAACCTGGTGGGAAAGGGTTGTTAACCCTTCCTCAAGGGGGGGGTACTGTTGCACGCCGTCCGGGTGTCCCTGCACCCGGACGGACGGCGAGTACAGCGTCATCTGACGCTGCAGACGCAGCGTCATCTGACGCGGCGGGGGACGTTGCCGGGCAGCGTCCCAAGCCTCGCGCTGAGGCTAAGCGTCGGGGCGTTGCTAGGCAACGTCCCCGAGCTTCCGCCCGGCAGCAAGCAACGCGTGCGCCTGACGTCAGTCAGGCGGCGCGAAATTCAAATAAATAGCCGGCGTCTGCTGGGCACAGACGCCGGTTATAGCTTTTGGCTCACCTCAGCAGTGTGCTGCGCTCCCCGGTCCCCTGGTTCCTTGCTCCCATCTTTCCTTGTGGTCTGTCCTTGCTGCAGTCCTCTGGGTCTCCCAGCCTGTCAGCTGCTGGCTGCCTTTAGGATTCCTGTGTCCCTGCATCCTCCCTGGACTCCTCCGCTGTATACCACCCTCAGCCTGTGAGCCTGCCGTGGACCCACAGCTTCCATCTTCCGTGGGTCACGTAAGTGCTCCAGTGGAGCTCAGGTTCTTACCTTCTTTGGTTCCCTAGCCCTCCGTGGCCTAACCCCTCCGTGGGTTATCCTTGGTTATTCTCTTTTGTCTTGTAGTCCCTATCTTTTGGTAGTTGTTCCCTCGCCCCCGTCTGTCACTAGTGTTCGGGTTAGGCAGGAGTGTCACCATTCATCCTGATCCATGCTTTGGGAGTCACGGTCCCTTTTGTGTGTTTTTGGGGACTCCCTTATATCCGCTGGTGTCTGCGACTAGGTCGCACTCCCCGTCTTGGCCTGGTGCCGGCAGTTAGGGGCCAGTTTCCAGTTAGGTCCAGTAGTCAGCTTGTCCTCTTGAGTGTTCCCCGTGGCGATCGCTTACCCCTTGTCATCACATAAGACCTGGCTGCATCGGGGTCGGAGCGGGCTTAACTCGCTCCTTCGAACGCGGCGGCCACAGGTGAAGCCTAGCTCCGCAGGGGTTTGCCATCTGCCTCGGGGACTCAACAGAGAGAGTGTAGGACCCGCTGTGGCCGTCCTAACCGGCGGTCCCGGCTGTGGGCTCACGCCTTATCATCTCACCGTCTGGAACCCGTATTGTCCCTGGTACCCAGGCCAGGGCAACGTAACATATATATATATATAGTACATAGGGGGAGGGGCCCTAAACTGCACACCCTGGACATATGAGGTGCTACCTGCTGAGACCTGTAGTGCAGCAAGCAGGAGGAGGAGTTTGCAGGTGCACACTAAATACAAATGCTAGACCTTTTAATATCATTGCTATATTGCATTTCTGAGGTTATTAGCATAATGATGGCCATTATTATGGGTTTTTCCACCGCTTCCAGGTTACCTCAATAGGACAAGTCCCTAACACTACTCTGAGACAGGTCCAGGCAGTGGTGTAACTAAATATTCACAGGCCCCATAGCAAAAGGTCGTAAGGGCTCCCTATTTAGCAGCTGATGGTGATAAATGTATGTAAAACATATTACTTAGGCAGTAAAGATGGGCCCCCTTCAGCTCTGGGCCCCATAGCAGCTGGACCCCTTGCACCTATGGTAGTTACGCCCTTGGGTCCAGGGCACAGGACCCCCCTGGCCAGCCCAACAGAAACACCCCATGTCATCACATTGGTGTGAAATTAAAGTGATAGTAAAAGGGATAGGGGAAATTATATGTGATAAGACTTACCTAAGTAAGAGGTAATAATAAATGTGAAGGGTGCTACATATATACTTAACACACTAAAGGGGTGATGGAAAGTGTACGATATGACGCCATGGAGCAGCCCAGCAACAGCAGCCCAAAGAGCCCCGCGCCCCAAACACAAAAAATCTATTTTGCTCCATGTTATAATACAAGTTGAGGTACATTCTTAGATTGCACCTTGCTTTAGATATATATATATATATGCATATATATATATATATATATATATCTCTCTCTCTCTCTCTCTCTCTCTCTATATATATATATATATATATATATATATATATATATATTGTAAGGCAAAATGATAGATATTTGTGGTGCAGGGTCCAAATGGTTAATGATAAACAGCACTTACCCAGCCTAGGATCCAGGATAGGAAACAGACCAGCACTCATGAAGTTTAGGTGAAGAAAATGTGTATTAGGTAATTCAAAGCATTATACAAAGAAAATGCAGCAAGGCTGACCCAACAGCCGTTTCAACTGGATGCCTTCCAGTTTTCGTCAGGGGTGAAACCCCAGCTGTGACAGACTGTCTTTTAACTGTCTGAAAAAAGCGCCAATTTCGCCAGCGGCCATTCAGATAGGAGCTGTCACTCAGCACCATTCAAACGCACATCTGCGTTTTAGTGGAGAGCCAGGGATTGCCGGGGGGCGGGTCAATAGGGAATCCTGATGACGTAGGCAAGTCTCAGCTGAGCTGCCGAGTGCACTTCAATGCACCTGTCAGGCGGCTTATGTTATCAACAGTGAACGGGGACGTGCATGTCAGGAGGGGGCAGATATATTGATTGCAGATGAGATCTGATAGAAATATGACCAAGACACAGACAAATTAACTGTTTGACGGACTGCTGATGTGATAAATCTGCAGCGCTCCATACAGCTTAAAAGCGGGGCTGTCAGTGGGTGTGCATTGTGTGGATGTTTGTCTATGACAGTAAGCTGGAAGGCATCACTCGTAACATACATAAGTACATGGCGATGTTCCACAACATTAATTTAAACGCACAAGGGGGTGCAATTGTACAGAAAGCTAGTATGCAGATAACAATAATTTAAAGCACCAACCATGCACGCGGTGGTGCCCGATGGATTGACGGGTTGTAAATGATAACATACTTGAAGACAACACATATGACCTCAGATGAGCACACAGCAGTGCCCCACATCATTAATTAACATGCACTCGGTGGCATTAATGCAAAGCACACGGCGGTGTCACATAATAATAATGATGGGATAAGTGCTCTATAGTGTACATAACAGGACAATGGCACAGATGATTGTGAACCAGCTAAGGGTGCATACAAACGCAGGTGTATATTCAATACAAAAAAGTCTCTGAGTATGCATACATATGTGCTGCTAGAGACATAGGTTATATAATCTACCGTGTCTGTAGTGCAGTTAAAAGATGGGGTTATAGGCAGCTGTCCAATGTGATGGACAGCTTGTCTGGTCCCATCAGCAATGTTGGGGAATTAGTTACCGTATGTGTGCGAACGCCAGATGGTGTGGGGTGCCATCTGTGTGCCTACTGTCTAGGGGTATGTTCCGATGCCTAAGTGTTATATAAAGCAGCCCTTCTTAAAGTCCTCGTAGAGGCCATTAGGTGCAAGTGTGTTCAAACGAAAGATCCACTGTAATTTGCGCTGGAGCAGCAGTTTTTCACGGTCCCCACCTCTTCTTAGTGGTGGGATGTGGTCAATTAGGTAGCATTTAAGTTGATCCATTTTATATTTCTTCTCCTGGTAAGGTCTGGCTACCAGTAGGTACTTGAGATCCTGGACCACCTGCATTGGATTAAGGCTCTTTTTGATAGAAGATCTGTGTTAACTCAACCTCTCTTTAATCATTCTGAAGGTTTTTCCTACATAGAGGGGGTTGCACGGGCAGATGAGGGCATAGATCACAAACTTACTGTTGCAATCAAGCCTAAATCGTAATTTGTATTTATGTCCAGTAGTGGGATCACTGAAAGATTCTCCTGTACAAAGGAACTTACAGTTGGTGCAGCCTGTACATCTGTAAACTACTTTTTTACGTGCTAGCCATATATATATATATATATATATATATATATATATATATATATATATATATATATATATATATGAAAAAAAGGGTGAGATGTGCGCCTCTAGTGTAGTATTTTTTTTAACAAAATTTGTCTCCCTTCACCACATGAAGACAGACCAACACCCCAATCTTAAAGGTGTATGGGGTGGTGTTCCACCACTGCTTTATGCGCTTCTTATACAGAGAACTCCTAGCGGCTGACCGGCAATATTTGAGGAATTTCCAAATAAAGCCTCCCTCCTTGATCCACTCCTCGTCACGAGTTACTGCCCCTGCTTGTGAAATCCTGCTGGCTTTGTCTCATGCTGCTGACAGCTCTGTATAGTTGAACATTGCATGCTGATTACAGCTTCTGGTTATCAGCATGCAATGTTCAACTATACAGAGCTGTCAGCAGCATGAGACAAAGCCAGCAGGATTTCACAAGCAAGGGCAGTAACTCGTTATGAGGAGTAGATCAAGGAGGGAGGCTTTATTTAGAAATTCCTCAAATGTTGCCGGTCAGCCGCTAGGAGTTCTCTGTATAAGTTGCGCATAAAGCAGTGGTGGAACACCACCCCATACAGTACACCTTTAAGATTGGGGTGTTGGTCTGTCTTCATGTGGTGAAGGGAGACAAATTTGGTTCAAAAATACTACAATAGCGGCGCACATCTCACCCTTTTTTTCAGATTCTCTATACATAGGGTTCACGAGAACAGGAACCCATAGGAGAGGTGCTGCCACCCTAAAGGAAAGAGGGGAGTGTATTTAAAGATTTCACACAGGACAGTGTAAACCTGTAAGGATCCAGAGAGTGGGGATTTACCAGCGCTAGTACCACCTTTTTTTATCTATCTATCTATCTATCTATCTATCTATCTATCTATCTATATATATATATATATATGTGTTGGTGGGGGCGGCTGCACTCAAGCAATAATACACGTAAACCAGCAAATTCCTTGCCAATGTTTCAAAGCTGTGTGGCTTCTTTATCAAGGCATTATGTGAAGAACATAATGCCTTGATAAAGAAGCCACACGGCTTTGAAACATTGGCAAGGAATTTGCTGGTTTCTGTGTATTATTTCTTGAGTGCCACCGCCCCCACCAACCTGTATTATAAAGACTGGGACACCACTCTTTTTTTCTGGAAGGCACCAGCCATCAACTACTTTGTGCAAGTCAGTTTGGAGTGCCGCCTCAGGAACCACTATATATATATATATATAGAGAGAGAGAGAGAGAGAGAGAGAGAGTTTGCGGCCCGGCACTCCTCCTGTCGGTCAGCTGCCCCGGTGCCCCTCCACAGTTTGGTAGATGTAGGGCGGAATAAGGATGGCAGGAGTCGGTGTAAAAATGTGCTGTATTAAGTGCAAAGAACGACCAACATTTCAGGGTGTCAACCCCTTTGTCAAGATTCTCACTAGCACCTTGACAAAGGGGTTGACACCCCGAAATGTTGGTCGTTCTTTGCACTTAATACAGCACGTTTTTACACTGACTCCTGAGTGCCATCCTTATTCTGCCCTATATATATATATATATATATATATATATATATATATATATATATATATATATATATATATATATATATATATATATATATATATATATATATATATATATATATATATATATATATATATATATGGGGTGATGACCCGGCACTCATACTGTAAAGCGGTAATTGCCCTGGTGCCTTCTCTGTAGCCTGACCGGCTACTATGCAGCAAGGTGGTCCGGTGAACGGAGATGGTGGAGCGGCACTCGGTGGACTCAGTAAGTACAGAATATGAGGCAACAGCGTGCGATCAACGTTTCGGTTTATTAACCTTTGTCAAGATCGTTCAAATAATGAAAAGACATACCTTATATACCGAACACCGTGTGTTAACTCACGTCTCCTGTTTCCGGGTCCATCTACGTCACCAGACGGCGACGCACGCTGCGGGGTGCACGTGATGACGCTCACTGTTGTGCTGATGCACAGCCAGGGACTTCCGGGATCTGGAGACGGGTTGCTTAGCAACCACACTAAAACAAGTGAAAAAGAATAATGTATAAATACATACATTTAAAATACATATAGAAATCCAAAAACCGATACATGGAACATGCACTGCGGGACAGTACTGTAACTATACAGTCAGCCAATGCAATAAATGGGATGGCTGGTATCTGTGGGAAAACAAAGAAACACCACTGTAAAGAATATGCCAGTGTGTTCTATAGCGATGATATGACTATCTAAATAATGCCCAGTGCCTGTATAGATGGCACTGGGACTGTCCACTATGCAAAAAAGTGCAGGCAAAAAAGTGCCCACTGAAAAAGCATGACCGTGTCCATGAAACACGTGATGCGCCTAACTGGCAGTAATCAGATGAAAAGTGTGACTGTTCACAAAAAGACAAAGGCAATTAATACAGTCAATGAGAGTAAATGGAAATACATAAGAGAAATGCAACAAAGACATGGAACCTCAGCAGAGGATAAATTCAACAAAAAATGAACCATAACAATAAAAATAATAGACATGTGTCAAAAACATGGTCACAGAAAACACGATAAGGGTAGATTTTCATTTAAGCCCTCAGGAGCTACAGTTCTCAACTTAAAGATCCACCTTGATTCGTGCTGAAGGAGGGTTTTAGGCCTATTCCCTCCTCTAATTTTTTGGGGGACTTGTTCAATGATTTTGTACCGTAGAGTGGATAAGCCGTGGCCACACTCACGAAAGTGGCGTGCCACCGGCGGTTCAGCATCGATTTTCTTGCCACTTAAAGATTGGCGGATCGAAGAGCGATGCATCGCCATCCTCTCCTTGAACTGCCTTGTGGTCTTACCAATATAGTACAGACCACAAGGACAGCGCAGGAAATAGACAACGTGCGTCGAAGTACAGGTCACCACCTGTCTGATGGGAATTTTAGTGCCTGAGTGCGGGTGGTTGAATGTCTCACCCACTTCCATGAAGCTGCAACAGGTGCAGCCTGTGCATCTGTAGCAGCCCGGCTTCTTAGTCAAGAAGTTACTGGGTTGGGCGGCTTTGTAGGCAGATATATCATTGTGCACAAGCCAATCTTTGAGGTTGTGGGTACGTGCATAACTGGGCATGATGCTGTACTCTCTAAGGCCTCTGATGTCCCTATCAGAGGTTACCATGGGCCAAAAGGATTTGATCTTATTATTTATATCCTGGCTACCCAAGTGGAACTTCTGGACAAAAGGAAGTTTTTTGCCCGTGCTTTCATGACTACACTTGGGTTTGAGGGCCTGTTCTCTGGGTACAGATAGAGCTTTGTTTTTAGCCAGAAGAAGATCATTCAGGTGATAACCACGTACCCGAAATTGGTCGATCATGAGATCAATTTCTCTTTCGGTATTAGTTATATCATCCGAAATTCTGTGTATTCTTAAAAATTGGGAATATGGTAAACCTTTTTTGGTGGATACCGGGTGAGAGCTCTGATAGTGGAGAATCGTGTTGCGATCCGTTTCTTTTTTGTACAAACTAGTATGAATGTGGTTCTCCCTCAGGGAAATACACACATCCAGGTAGTTGACACTGGTCCTACTCATGCAGTATGTGAACCTAATTGGAGTGTCCGATATGTTCACCTTCTCCATGAGGTCCCGAAATTCTGTCTCGCTGCCCAACCAGATGAGCAGCAGATCATCTATATAACGGATGAAGAATGGGATCTTGGTGGCGACATCCGGGTTCGACAAGAACATCTCATGTTCCACATCAAACATGAATGTATTGGCGAACGCCGGCGCCACACAATATCCCATTGCACACCCTTGCAGTTGAATGTACCATTTACTATCAAAAAGGAAATAATTCCTTTTGAGTGTGAGTTCTAATAACTGTATGAAAAACTCAATCTTAGGGCCTTTGTACAAGGAATGGTTGGTCAGCAACCTGCGTGCCGCCTGTACACCAGCATCATGAGGGATACTGGTCTACAGGCTAACCACATCTAGAGTGCATAACCAACAATCGTTGGGTAGAGTAGGTAACTGTTGCAGTTTGGTAATCAGGGTGGTAGTGTCCTTAAGGTAAGTGGCCTGGGACTGCACTACTGGCTGGAAGAATGAATCAAGATATTTTGAAATGGTATAATAGATTGAGTCCCGGGCTGCTATAATCGGCCGCCCCGGCGGTTGGATAGGGTCCTTGTGCAGCTTAGGCAAGGTGTATAAAACCGGGGCCACCGGGTTTTCCTGGAACAAGGCTCTGCGGGTGCTGTCCGAGATGATCTCAAGGCTGACAGCCTGTTTAAGTAAAATGTCCAATTCAAGATTAAACTTAGAGGTAGGGTCTTCCGGGAGACGTCTATAGACAGTTGAATCGTCCAGCTGGCGGTAAATCTCTGAGCGATACTGCTCAATGTCCTGTATAACTATACCGCCCCCCTTGTCGGCGGGGCGTATGGTTATGGTTTGATCCTCGCTGAGTTTCTTCAAAACCTGCATGTCTTCTTTGCTGAAGTTACTACGTTTAGTAGGTGGGGAGATGGCTGCAATGTTCCCTTGTTCTTCTACCACTCGCAGGAAGCATTTTAAAGAAATATTATTATTCGGAGGATCAAAAGTCGACTGTGGTCGAAACGGATTGTAAGATTCATCCATGGTATTCAGGTTGCTAGTAGAAACCGCAAAATGTTCTTTGAGGCGTAAATTACGGCCCAATCTATACGTGTCTATCTTCCACTGAAATTTGTCAAGTGGGCACGAGGGCACAAATGATAGGCCCTTGCTGAGGATGGTCATCTCAGCTTCTGACAGTGTCCGTTTAGAGAGGTTAAATATTATTTCGTTTTTTTGCCCCTGGCTCTCCCTCTTCCAGAGCCTGCGGTTTTGGCCGCCTCGGCGTGTCTGTCTTTGGCACCTGGTACCCGCTGTGCGTGGGTTCGAACCCCTAAAGGGGGTTTGCCACTGGAAGATGGACGATTTGAGTCAGCGTCGCTCGGAGAGGGATATCCCCCGCTGGAAGTTTCGGTGTCCCCAGTGACGCGTTGTGCTCGGCGTCTGTAAGGTTTTCTCCTACCTTCTGGGTTGAATACCCAGGGGTACACCCTATTCTCGGCGTAATCTCTCTGCACCGTCTGTAGTTTGTCCCATTTGAAGTTGAACACACTGAACACACTATAGAACACACTGGCATATTCTTTACAGTGGTGTTTCTTTGTTTTCCCACGGATACCAGCCATCCCATTTATTGCATTGGCTGACTGTATAGTTACAGTACTGTCCTGCAGTGCATGTTCCATGTATCGGTTTTTGGATTTCTATATGTATTTTAAATGTATGTATATATATATATTCTTTTTCACTTGTTTTAGTGTGGTTGCTAGGCAACCCGTCTCCAGATCCCGGAAGTCCCTGGCTGTGCATCAGCACAACAGTGAGCGTCATCACGTGCACCCCGCAGCATGCGTCGCCGGCTGGTGACGTAGATGGACCCGGAAACAGGAGACGTGAGACGGTGTTCGGTATATAAGGTATGTCTTTTCATTATTTGAACGATCTTGACAAAGGTTAATAAACCGAAACGTTGATCGCACGCTGTTGCCTCATATTCTGTACTTACTGAGTCCACCGAGTGCCGCTCCACCATCTCCGTTCACCGGACCACCTTGCTATATATATATATATATATATATATATATATATATATATATATATATATAGATAGAACAAGGTAGTAAAAATGTGCGCTCAAACTAGTACACCAATTCCAGTCCAAAAGGACAACCTGAATGTCACACAGGTGTAGCCAGCACCAAAGTTCAAAACGAGGAACCTGCAGCAAAATCTTCCAAATGCCTCTGGAATCCACAGAGGAAGGACAATCTATAGGGGAATAGAAGAAATGCGCTTCATGGTGCAGTATGTACGAATGAACACACTTTAATATTTTGGAGGTCCACAGGTATACACACAGGGACTCGTACCAAAAGGTAAAACGCTGTGGGCTGGATACCACAAGGAATACACAATAAAACCAAAGGCAAGACTGCTCACGGTGCGCCGGGGGTCATCAGCCGATTCTCCAGACGCCGGACAGCTGGAGTGCTGCACGGCAGCGGGGATCAGGTAGATGGATGTTACACCGGTCCTCGTGTCAGCCAATCGAGCGTAGTAGGCCACGCCCTGACGCGTTTCGTCGTAAGACTTCGTCAGAGGGCGTGGCTACTACATACGCTCTCAGGCTTCTTATACCACCTGACCTGTCAATCAAAACGAGTGACAAGGAGCTAACCGCCCCTTAGGGGGAGGAAGCAAAAAGAACGTATATAGCCTTCCAAGAATTGAATAGGATCTCATACAGACTATGCAATCTACAACGGGACTATTCAAAAAGTAATCCAGAGTACTCGTGGGCAGTTTTGCCTGTACATTAAAATACGATATTACAAGCTCATATAATTAATACATATAAATAAAAAATACAAGATACAAATACAAATAAGCTATGCACCACACAGCAAAATACACTATTCTACATCATAAGACATATCAAAAGCGCACAAAAAAAGAGAGCACAGAAAAAGATAATATTCATATTAACAGAAGGTTATGTATACACCTATCAAAAAAGTAGTAAAAACTACAGAAAAATGAATCTTTCAACGCACTGACAGCCACCCACAGCTGTGAAGTGCGTCCTTAATTACGTGAAGCCTGTAGCACATCTCAACATGAGAACTACAGCACAACACACCAACTGACGGGGGGATATACATTTCATTTTTTTATTTTTAAAAAACTCCCAATCACCGCAGTTGTACACAAACTTCTGCATTTATGCCAGATGTAATAAGCATAATACCGGGACACCAGCCTAAATATATTGTATGCCCGGAATTGTAAACATATATACAGACCTTTTATCTACATATGAATAAGGGTGAAATTCAGATACAGGTGTGCGCATAAACCTATAATACATCTCCACAGATTATCTTAGACAAGTACATTTTTAAAATATATGTAGAACAACCAAAAGTAAGGATAGAGTAAAAAAGGCAATAAAAAATAAGGATGTAGGACAAGGAAGAGAAAGATAGACCCATAAGGATCCAAGCACTATACAGAATAATTCAATTTATAAATGGGGTTATCTCATACCCTTCGTTTAGGCCATTCGGCACCAGTGCATTCAGTCTAAGGATCCACATGGTCTCCCTTTTTAAAAGCAGTTTTTCATGGTCTCCCCCTCTACTTCCCTTCTGGACAAGTTCAATCCCTTTAAAAGAAAGGCTGGTGGGATCACACTCGTGGACCTCCTTGAAGTGTCGGGAGACACTATGATTAAGAATCCCATGCCGTATATTCCTGATATGTTCAAGAATTCTCACCTTAAGACACCTTTTTGTTTTTCCCACGTAGTTCAGCCCGCACCCACAGGACAAAAGGTACACTACGAAGGTCGAGTTACAATTAATGAAGCTAGACACTTTTAAGTCTGAACCTGGGATGGAATTACCCTTCTTCATTTGTGCGCAAACTTTACATCGATTACAAGGGAAACTTCCTTTCAAATTTAGGAACGTGCCCCTAGCCTCGCAAATATTTATATGGAGAGCTGGGAAACCCATGCCCTTAATGGTGAACATCGGAATAATATCGTTCTACTAAAACGTTACATAGACGATATTATTCTGGTGTGGAGAGGCGACAAATCCTCCTTTGATCTGTTCGTCTCAGGTCTTAATAATAATACGTTCAATTTAAAATTTACATCTGTGTTTCATAAATCCAGACTTGAATTTCTGGACTTGGTGTTGAGTACTGAAAACTTTCCTGTAACATCTCAGATTGAAACATCCACCTTCTTTAAGAAGGTGGATGCAAATAGTTATCTTGATTTTTCCAGCTGTCATTACGATCCTTGGAAGAATAACATCCCTTTTTCACAACTCCTCCGGTTAAAATGTAACTGTTCCAGCTCTACATCCTTTGAGGAGCAGGCTTTGGTTTATAAGAACAGGTTTGAGGAAAGGGGGTACCCTGATAAGATTGTGGAGGGGGCCCTTACACGTGCAAGAAACACCGACAGGAGACTTCTCCTGGCTGAGAAGGATACCTCTATCCAACAGAGTCATAAAGGTGATGTTATGTTTATAACACAGTACAACACCCATGAAAGTGATCTTAGGAGAATAATGAAAAAACATTGGAGTGTATTAAAATTGGACCCTGTTCTATCGGGCCATTTACCTGAAATGCCTAGGATTGTATATAGAAAGGCAAAGACTATTAAATCCCTTGTCTCTAAAAGTCAACTTAGTTCCATCCCTGAAAAACCTCTAAGTGACACGTTCCTAAATTTGAAAGGAAGTTTCCCTTGTAATCGATGTAAAGTTTGCGCACAAATGAAGAAGGGTAATTCCATCCCAGGTTCAGACTTAAAAGTGTCTAGCTTCATTAATTGTAACTCGACCTTCGTAGTGTACCTTTTGTCCTGTGGGTGCGGGCTGAACTATGTGGGAAAAACAAAAAGGTGTCTTAAGGTGAGAATTCTTGAACATATCAGGAATAAACGGCATGGGATTCTTAATCATAGTGTCTCCCGACACTTCAAGGAGGTCCACGAGTGTGATCCCACCAGCCTTTCTTTTAAAGGGATTGAACTTGTCCAGAAGGGAAGTAGAGGGGGAGACCATGAAAAACTGCTTTTAAAAAGGGAGACCATGTGGATCCTTAGACTGAATGCACTGGTGCCGAATGGCCTAAACGAAGGGTATGAGATAACCCCGTTTATAAATTGAATTATTCTGTATAGTGCTTGGATCCTTATGGGTCTATCTTTCTCTTCCTTGTCCTACATCCTTATTTTTTATTGCCTTTTTTACTCTGACCTTACTTTTGGTTGTTCTACATATATTTTAAAAATGTACTTGTCTAAGATAATCTGTGGAGATGTATTATAGGTTTATGCGCACACCTGTATCTGAATTTCACCCTTATTCATATGTAGATAAAAGGTCTGTATATATGTTTACAATTCCGGGCATACAATATATTTAGGCTGGTGTCCCGGTATTATGCTTATTACATCTGGCATAAATGCAGAAGTTTGTGTACAACTGCGGTGATTGGGAGTTTTTTAAAAATAAAAAAATGAAATGTATATCCCCCCGTCAGTTGGTGTGTTGTGCTGTAGTTCTCATGTTGAGATGTGCTACAGGCTTCACGTAATTAAGGACGCACTTCACAGCTGTGGGTGGCTGTCAGTGCGTTGAAAGATTCATTTTTCTGTAGTTTTTACTACTTTTTTGATAGGTGTATACATAACCTTCTGTTAATATGAATATTATCTTTTTCTGTGCTCTCTTTTTTTGTGCGCTTTTGATATGTCTTATGATGTAGAATAGTGTATTTTGCTGTGTGGTGCATAGCTTATTTGTATTTGTATCTTGTATTTTTTATTTATATGTATTAATTATATGAGCTTGTAATATCGTATTTTAATGTACAGGCAAAACTGCCCACGAGTACTCTGGATTACTTTTTGAATAGTCCCGTTGTAGATTGCATAGTCTGTATGAGATCCTATTCAATTCTTGGAAGGCTATATGCGTTCTTTTTGCTTCCTCCCCCTAAGGGGCGGTTAGCTCCTTGTCACTCGTTTTGATTGACAGGTCAGG
This sequence comes from Crinia signifera, assembly GCF_055691185.1. Taxonomy (NCBI): domain Eukaryota; kingdom Metazoa; phylum Chordata; class Amphibia; order Anura; family Myobatrachidae; genus Crinia; species Crinia signifera. The sequence goes on from NC_139219.1 coordinate 191,940,992, forward strand.
TGGTATAAGAAGCCTGAGAGCGTATGTAGTAGCCACGCCCTCTGACGAAGTCTTACGACGAAACGCGTCAGGGCGTGGCCTACTACGATCGATTGGCTGACACGAGGACCGGTGTAACATCCATCTACCTGATCTCCGCTGCCGTGCAGCACTCCAGCTGTCCGGCGTCTGGAGAATTGGCTGATGACCCCCGGCGCACCGTGAGCAGTCTTGCCTTTGGTTTTATTGTGTATTCCTTGTGGTATCCAGCCCACAGCGTTTTACCTTTTGGTACGAGTCCCTGTGTGTATACCTGTGGACCTCCAAAATATTAAAGTGTGTTCATTCGTACATACTGCACCATGAAGCGCATTTCTTCTATTCCCCTATAGATATATATATATATTTAGTGGGGTATATGGCGGCACTCCAAATGGGCAACAATAGATGAATAGAGTAATGGCGGTGCCCTCCAGAGCAAAAACTCCCGTCCGGGGGTTAAGCAAATAATCACTTGTAGGGGGGGCGGCTGCACTCGCAAAAAACACAAGGCAGGTATTTTACCAACGTTTCGTGGCCACAGATGCCACTTTATCAAGGTGCCATCTGTGGCCACTAAACATTGGTAAATCTGCCTGCCTTGTGTTTTTTGCCGCCCCCCTACAAGTATATATATATAATTCCTGATTTGGATCTCACGCAGCACACTTCACCTCATTAAGGTCAAAGTCTGGTCTGTGTTGAGACCCATATTCAATAACCCAGACAAAGTGGACCTTATATACTAGTGGCGAACAACCGTTCTTTTTTCAAAGTCTGACTGTCTCTAGACTTGGAAGTTGGTCTAAAGGTCTTATGAATTAGCATTATTTCTAATTAAGAAGGTGTCTACTGTTCATATTGCAACTGATGAAGTCACGTGTGTGTCAGTTATAGCTGCCAACAAATTAACCATCTTTAACCTGCCACCGACGGAGGAGGAGTCGGTGAATTTTTTACAGCGTCGCCAGTTCCTTCCAGAGACAAAGACATGTGCAAATGGGCATCCAATGAGACTGAATGACAAAAGTCTCTTTGCCCAGAGAAAAAGTCATGTCGGACTCATCCTGCCTCAACAGTGGTTGTTTGGAGGCATATCCCGAGACACCACTGAGTGTTTTGTAACACCTGTGGCCAGCTGTGACACCAGCACCCTGATGTCCACCATCAACAAGTATATAGAACCGGGTACCACTATGTATTCTGATTGCTGGCGTGCATACAACACTGAACAGCTTGAGCAGGCAGGGTACCAGCATGCACGTGTAAATCACCTGTATAATTTCGTGGACCTGGAGACTAAGGTTCATACCCAAAACATCAAACGGCTTTGGGGATCTTGCAAGTGGCGGAACAAAAGGCAAAGGGGCACTGCGCGCCAAAAACTGGACTCATATCTTCAGGAATTTATTTGGCACAAAACTCTCCACGCAGAAAACGCTTTCCAGCGGATTCTATATTCTATAATAAACTGTTTTATCATTTTCTTTGTCTTGTTATTTGATATTATTGTACTTTGTTTTTTTCTTCTTTATTATTCACTATAATCCAGTTACCAGTTAACACATGTCTTCATTACTGTCTCAGATGTATGATATGGTAGGTGTGAATGTTTTCTTTAAACACCCTCACTATCCATGCCAGCCCCGCGAGGGGATGCGTTCCACATCCTCCCAACATGTTCATATCCCCACTATCCACGTCGGCGTGCAGTTGATTTTATATAATGTGGCGAGCGCAGCGAGCCACCAAGCCCGAAGCGTGGTGAGCTGACGCGGAATAAAGTAATCTGAGTGGAGGCGGACGAAAGTCTCTTTGTCCAGAGAAAAAGTCATGTCAGACTCGTCCTGCCTCAACAGTGGTTGTTTGGAGGCATATCTCGAGACCACTGAGTGTTTTGTAACACCTGTGACCAGCTGTGATGCCAGCACCCTGATGTCCGCCATCAACAACTATATAGAACTGGGGTTCATACCCAAAACATCGAATGGCTGTGGGGATCTTGCAAGCGGCGGAACAAAAGGGAAAGGGGCACTGCGCGCCAAAATCTGGACTCATATCTTCAGGAATTTATTTGGCACAAAACTCTCCTTAAAGTAAAGTAATCCGCGTCCCCACGGCTTGGGCTCGATGGCTCGCTGCACTCACTGCACTTTATAAAATCAACTCCACGGCAATGTGGATAGTAGGGGTATGAACAAGTTGGGAGGACGCGTAACGTGTCCCCTTGCAGGGCTCGCTATGCTCGCCACTCTTCGGGCTGTTGTGGATAGTGGGGGTTTCAAATGGAGGCATTTGCCAGTATGTAACATGGAGCGCTGGCAAATGCCTCCTTTATTGTGCATGAGACGCACTTGTGGCTGCCCCCCCCCCCCCTTGCAGGCAGGGCCGGCAACAGAAATCTTGGGGCCCCATAAATTGATATTTCTGGGGCCCCCCACCCCCTCCAGTCAGCTGCCCGGCCCTCAATTGCTGTGGCCGGCTGGCACATAACACCCACCCCCCTACCCCCTCCCCCCCCCAACAAGAATACTTGCGCTGCAGACTCGGGAGGGGAAGCTTCCTGGGGATGCTTGTCAGAACACGCAGCTCCCGGCCGCCGCGCGCTTACACACACTGACATGAGCCCGTGCTGCTGCGGCGCTCATGTCAGTGTGTGTAAGCCTCGGCCGGAAGCTGTGTGTTCTGACAGGCATCCCCAGGAAGCTTCCCCTGCCGAGTCTGCAGCGCCGCGGCCGCATACAGTATATTCCTCTTAGGGGGGGGGGTATGTGTCAGCCACCCACAGCAATCGGGTACCGGGCGGCTGACTGAATGGATGTGTGGCTGATTCTGGGGCCCCTCCGATGGTCGGGCCCAGGACAGCTGTCCCCTTTGACACCCCTCCCCCTGTCGCCGGGCCTGCTTGCAGGATACGCACATGCTACCGAACCCCTAACCCAGGATACAGCAACCCCGAACCCAGGGTTGCCGTACCCTGCCGCTATACTTACTGAGATGCACAAGCATCTCTGACAGATGGAGCGCCTCTCTGCCGGCGCCCACATGATCGGCATCCGCCAGCAGAGATGGGATCATGCGGGTGCCGGCGCTGTGTGAGAGGCGCTCACTAGGCTTGCCAGGGAAGTACACGCGTCCCGGTTCAGTGTAGTCCCTGTCCCTGTCCACCGAGGCTCTGGCGGGCTCGCCGAGAGACCAGGAGCAGGTATGTATAAATATATGTATGTGCGCCGCCGTGCGCTATTCTTGTTATCTCGTCGCCGTGCGGGTCACTTTGTTGTTACTCACCGCCGTGCGAGTCATTGTGTTACCAACATGGGTCGTCTTGAAAAAAAATATCCTGAATATTGAAACGTCAACCATGTGACTCATGTTACCTATGAATACATGATTGCACCTTTATTAAATTGAATTCCATTCACAAGCCCCCTGGAGTGACTCAGATTCTTTCCCACCACATCCATACAACTGAGGACACCCGGGGCAGTTGCACTATTGGAGGAGTACCAGTTCAACTACCCTTATATATATATATATATATATATATATATATATATATATATATATATAATATTCCAAACGGACAAAGGCACTCAGAGGCTTGATGCAGGTGAAAAAACTGGAGGAATTTTTATTCCATTGCCTGTCATATATATATATATAGCAATCCAAATCCTTATGGACAAATGGCACTCAGGAGACGGTTTCATGCAAATAAAAGTGTTGTATTGAATGGGGACGTTTCGGGGTATAAGCCCCTTCTTCAGCCCACTCCTAGAACGTCCCCATTCAATACAACACTTTTATTTGCATGAAACCGTCTCCTGAGTGCCATTTGTCCATAAGGATTTGGATTGCTGTATACTCGTTTTAGGCACCGGGGGCAAGCTGTTATTCATCCACTTGAAGTGCCGGCAGACATTGGACTATATATATATATATATATATATATATATATAATCCCAAAAGAAAACAGTGGCACTCAGAGACTTGTAAACAGTGAGAACAGGTGAAGTTTTACTGGTCAACAGTTTCGGGGATTACACTCCTTCGTCCTGACGAAGGGGTGTAATCCCCGAAACTGTTGACCAGTAAAACTTCATCTGTTCTCACTGTTTACAAGTCTTTGAGTGCCGCTGTTTTCTTTTGGGATTTTACACATTGGGCTACTTGCCCCAGCAGAAGGCAACCGAGCAGGATACCGCATGGAGGGGCCGAGTGCCGGGCATCGGGATTGGTATATATATATATATATATATGTGTGTGTGTGTGTACATGGGGCTCAACACTCACCATAATAAACTAACTCAAATTAATATACAAATAATCACATAAATAATTTGGTTTTATGATCTAATCAAGAGACAGGGGCGCCAATTTATGAGTGCTCCCACCCCACAAAATCCCCCCCCACCCCACAGAGAACAACCCCCCCCACACACACACTACCACCCCAACCCCACGCTCCCCCCTCCCCCGTGGACTCACCCGTTGGGGATCCTGGATCCAGCGAGGTCCCAGCAGCGGATATGCCGTCAGCAGCAGGGTCCCTGCGGAAGATGGGAACTAGCAGCGGTATTAATTCCGCTGCTAGTTCCCATCCGCCGCAGGGACCCCTGCTGATGACAGCATATCCACTTCTGGGAGACCGCTGCCGTAGCCTGTGCCGTGGGTGCTCTACACTTTCCGTGGGTGCTCGGGCCCCGAAGCACCCACGGTTTCGGCGCCTATGTCAAGAGACACCATTTCACTGCAAGTCCTACATTAACAATTAGTCTCTTAAGAACCTGGCAACTGCTGACTCATTATAGCTAAAATTAACATGTGCTGGTTTTCTGGTTTAGAGCTTACCTGCCAGCTGCCTTATGGCTTTTAAAGGTGAGTCAATCACCAACACAACTCCTGCATTAGCACTAAGGGGCAGCTGTCACAGGTTTAGGATAAATGAGATAACCTGGGGTGCATGAGAAAGCTATGGTCACAGAATGGTTAATTAAAAATGAACCAACATATATACATACAGGATACCACCACACTTGCCATTCCTATGAATGGGGTGCAAACAGCACTCACCATTCCTAGTTTGGGGTGCAGTGGTCTTGACCACATGCTCCAATAAATACATGTACAGGGGCCTCAACACTCATCATAATAAACTAACTCACCTTAATATACAAATAAACAAATAAATAAATAATGGGGTTTTAGTTCATGAATTGATCAATGTAATTAAGCCTGCAGCCCATCGCCAAGGGACCCCATTTCACTGCAAGTCCTACACTAACAATTAGTCTCTTAATTAGTCTTTATATGTAGTCTCTTAAGAACCTGGCAACTGCTGACATATTATAGCTAAAATGAACATGTGTTTGTTATTTATTTGATTATTTGTATATTAAGGTGAGTTAGTTTATTATGGTAATTACCATCACTTGAAATGGGATCACCTCTATATTGTGCTAAAAGCATCAAAGAAGTTGCATAGATACATTTCAATAAATAGGATCTTTTTAGTATGTGCAATTTATAGTATAGAATACAGTGGCATTACTGGGGTGGGGGTGCTGCCCACAATCGAATGTCACCTGATGAAGGGTGACACCACAGTGCTGATTCCTGCTCAGTGACAGATTGCAGATTATGGCACTGTAACATTACATGAGGCACATAGCTCCTTTCACGGTATAGCACTACAGACTGACTGGTCCCCAAGAGAAGCCCGGTGACTCCAGACATCACCCCCATCCCCAAAGTGGCAAAACAAGCCAAGAGACAACACTCCCTACTCGCCTGCCAACTACCCGCAAGGTACTGCCTCATTTTTGCCAGCGTGTGGCTTTGTCGCACAGACTAGGAATATTCCGGCACTAGCTGTCACAACAGGTAGGGAATCCACTTTTAGGATAAAAAGAAAAAAAAATAGTATAAAACATATAGTAACAACTGGCATGGCAAAATAGTTTTAAAACATAAATTGTTTAATATGTACATTAGAATATGTGAACACAACGCAAACAACCAATACTTGGGTCCAAAACACAGTACATACAAATAACTGTAAAATACAGGTACTGTTTAACAGTAGAGATTTGCCAAATACATCTGAATCATGCATGTCAATGTCGAAAAAGAGTACAAAAAGGTGTGGAAAGATTGAAGTTACACGTGTCACATGGATACAAAAGGATGTATTTTATAGGATCAAAGTCACACAAAAGGACAAAGAACCCTGAATGGTTGTATGAACATAAAGACAAGTATTTGAGTTGCAGATAGTTCAATATACTTGACCTTTTTGCTAATCCAGTTACACTTTTTAAAAAGTTGTCATTGCTTATTCTTATAATTGAAGCAACAATGCCTCATATTGTCTGTTATTAATATTATTATTATTATTATTATTATTATTATTATTATGATGATGATTATTATTATTATTATTACTATTATTCATATATATATTTTTTTGTTGTAAAACAATGATGAGAAGAGTGACCTCCACCATCAAGTAGAAACACCCAAAATGTAAAGTTGTACCCTTCTTAGTGGTCTCCAACCACTCTTTTAATAAAAACCTCTGGATTCGCCACACACTGCTTCACCTGTCTAATAGCATTTCAGCATGTATCGGACATGTAGAAAGAAGAGAGAGAATCTAGTGTAATACTATAAATACAGTTTAAAAACACACAATGATGACAACTAAGTTGCCCGTACAAGATAAAAAAGGGGTAATCATCTTATCTGGTGATGCTTTATACCAAAAGCATTTAGGGGACAGTCAGGGGATCCAAGCAGGGAGACCACTAATGGGCCCCACACACAGCACGATATTCAGGCATTTTCTGAGCGATTCTAACAAATCGCTCAGAAAATGCCTGAAAATGCATGTAAATCGCTGTGTATATAGCCCACACAGCGATTTACATGCGCGCCCCCGCCGTTCTGAATCTGTCCAAGATTCAGAACGGACAGGCTGTACAATTCAGAGCAGTCGCTCAGAAAGCTCCTGCTCATCTCCCACATGTGTGGCTGCGGGCAGATGAGCAGGGCGAGCGACTGCAGATGCCGCAGACCGCGCCGCAGAACCCGCCGCCGCCGCCACCCCTGACCCCCCTCCCCCACCAGCAGTAGCACCCATCGCCACCCCCACCTCACCTCTCCTCTCGGCAGCAGCGGGGCGGCAGCGCGGCGGCATCGGGACGGAATTTTTTTTTTAAAAATTCTAATTTCAAAATGGCAGCGGCCAGCCAATCACGGCTCGCTGCGTCATTGCCCCGCCCCCTAGAGCTGGCTATATTAGCCAGCTTGAGACAGGGTAGGGGCAGTTAGTCCGATGGCGGAGGAGGAGAGAAGAGCTCCTGAAGTCCTGGGAGGCGTCCCCAGGTGAAGAACACAGATGAAGAGGCAGAAGCCCTTGGAGGTGGCGGCCATGCAAAAGAGCTTAGGGGGCCGCTGCCCCCAGGTGAAGACACCGCAGAAGCCCTGGGGGGGGGGGGGGGGCTTCTATTAAAAGAGTGGTTGGAGACCACTAAGAAGGGTACACCTTTAAATTTTGGGTGTTTCTACTTGATGGTGGAGGTCATATAGAGAGCCCAAAAGATATTACACAAGGAGGCGCTCTTCTCATCACTGTTTTACAGATCTATGTTTAAGGTCTTTGGAATGGACCTATTGGAGAATTGCAGCCGCCCTGAGGAGGGATTGTGTATACTGAGAGGACCTAAGAGCGACAGTGGGAACCAACTCTCTCCTTTTGTATATATAGATTTGGACTTTGGACGTTATATAGTGACATACGTATTGTTTGTTCTCTAAGGGGGGGTGATACGCGCTTGTACCACAGTTTACTATATATATATATATATATATATATATATATATATATATATATATATTTTTAGTTGACCTTTGTGACTTTAAAAATGCTTATTTTAATGCACCAGAGAGCTGGGTATAAATGCTGCAATTTGCATGTTTAGCATTAGCCTATTCAAATAAAGCCTGCAGTGTGCTCACATGAAAACATCAACCTGATTTGAGACACTAAAGCAAGCGGCAGGGCTTTGGTATTATGGACTGTCACACAGCTACTGTAAGTATAATGAAATACCTTTCTCAATAAACTGTATATGTTGTACCCAAAGTCCTTGTTCCACTGGTAACAACATGCATAGCTTCTGCTGTCCACCATATGCCATAAAGGCAGTGATCAGTTTCAGTAGGATGTTACAAATGAAGCCTGTTTTTAGCCAGGAATATGCTCTTTTCTGCTGATGAGATTCCAGTAAAAGTGAGGAGGTATGTGATGTCCTGGAAATAAATCTGCTGTATACAAAGTAAAGAAGAAGTCCCAGAGTGTGCACTCTGGGATCCCCTAAGCATTTTGGTATGAAAGGTTTAGGGGGTTATTCTTATTCCCTCGGAAAGGCACAATCACTCTCTAATGCACTGCAGGTGGGGCTGATTTACCCTGCACAGAAACAATAAAAGATATATATATATATATATATATATATATATATATATATATATATATATAATATAAATGTATAAATGTAAAAATATAACTCTCTCTGCACGTTACATCAGCCCCACCTGCAGTGCATATGGTTTTGTCCATTAGAGAGTGATTATGCCTTTCCGAGTGAATCAGAATAACCCCCTTAGTTACAGGGTCAGTCCTAGCTACTGTAGTAAGAAAATGCTTCTGTTTAGTCAAGCAGAGTAATCAGAGAGAGCACCAGGTGTGAAGTGTGTGGGTGTCTCATCATGATGATGGATGAAAAAAAATACTGGAGATAGTAGATGAAGTGCTTTTTGCTCTAAGTCTAGATGTAATGTTGGTGGAATGGGGGAAAGGGCACAAAATCCAAAAGTGGCAAAGAAATACATGTGAAAAATAACCTATGAATACACACATTTACCTTTGTCACAAAAACTATATCTTTATGCATAACTTGTTTGATAATACCATAATTCTAAAATGATTCATAAAAAAAATGATGTCAACAAATATAACAGGTGGTGTACTTAAAAGCTAATAAAATAATCTATACCTATGAGATATATATATATATATATATATATATATATATATATATATATAGACGGCAGAACGCCACGGCACTCCAGACGGTAGAATAGTACAAAAGAATCTTCTTTATTGAAGCACAGCAATAAAAAGCAGCAACGTTTCGATACTGTGTGTATCGTCTTCAGGTACCCACAACGAATTTGATTGGAAATTAAATCTACACAAGTTCTCTAGACAGTTAAGACGTAAGGAATTCTTTCAACATAAACCAGTTATTCAATCAAGTTCAGTGTTTGATGAATTCCTGTCTAAAACATCAAGATCAAGTTTTGATCCCCCTTCACAAAATAGTTCAATTAAGACTTTTACTAAATTGATGGACGACTCCATGAACAGATTTCTTGCAACTCCGTATAGGATTAAACCTAATATGACCAAGGAGGAAATTGGTGCACTACAAGCATTGGAGAAGGACAGATCGATTATCATACGTCCTGCGGATAAGGGCGGAGCAACGGTGGTGATGAACGTGGAGGATTACAGAAATGAAATAATGGGTCAATTGTCGGACGTTGAGGTCTATGACCGCCTTTCCAGAGACCCAACAGTAGGGTTCCAGAGAGAACTCTTTTTGGCCTTGGATGCAGCCGAGACTGCAAAGTTTCTCCCAGCGAAAGTGGTCCAGATCTTGAAAGTCAAACATCCCGTTATTCCAGTGTTATATACACTACCTAAACTCCACAAAAATCCCACCAATCCCCCCGGCCGCCCTATCATCTCGGCCCGGGGCTCCCTTTTACAACCCGTTTCCCAATTGCTTGATAGTATTCTGCAACCATTACTCCCTCGTGAGAAGACCTTCCTCAAGGACACTAACACCTTTCTCCACAGATTAAAAGAAATTGGGTCCCTCCCTACAGGTGCACTTTTATGCTGCCTTGATGTGTGCAGTTTATATACATCGATACCCCATGAAGGGGGTTTGAGATCGATGAAGGATTTTCTGTTGAAATATTTGGACCCTGATGTTTTTAATCATGAATTGTTTCTTTCCTTATTGGAATTGACATTGTGCCGCAACTTCTTCCTATTTGATGGAGCATATTACATTCAGCGTAGAGGGTGTGCAATGGGTTCTTCCGTTGCCCCCTCTTACGCGAATGTATATATGTTTGCACAGGAACAGGACCTCTTCTTCAGTGACCGGGCCATCTGGGGACACATCATGCTGTACCTACGGTACATAGATGATGTGTTCCTCATCTGGACTGGGGGTGAGGAGGGGTTCCTTGACCTAATGAGGGACATCAATGCAAAGAGTCCGTTCATTAAATTTACATATGAGCATAGCGAGTCTAAGGCCAACTTTCTAGATGTAGCCATTGAGATCAGAGATGGAGCTATTTCCACCAGTAGATTCTCTAAGAGCACTGATAGAAACACTCTTTTGAGGGCCTCGAGCCATCACCCACCATCCCTCAAAAAGGGTTTGCCCCTTTCACAGATGTTGAGGGTGGCGCGCCTGACTAGTGACAGGGAGAGATTGCCCCATGAGTTAGATCAGATGATTGAAAGATTCCTAGTCAGGGGCTACAACAGAGACCTGCTGTTAGTGCAGAAACAACAGGTCTTGGAGATGGATCCCGAATCCCTGTGGTGCCCCAAAGAGAAACAAAAGGGAAAGAGAATCCCGTGGGTTCATGAATTTTCTCTTACTAGCCCCATTGTCCGGAGAGCATCTCGGGCGCTATGGCCCATCATCCGGATGGACAATGAGCTACCTGGCCTTAAAGATCACAGACCACTCCTTGCATACACACGGGGGAGAAACTTGAGGGATCGGCTTGTCCATGCGGACATAACAAATTATTCTCCGTCCGTACCCCCCAATGTATATACCAAAGCCCCGGGGTGTTACGGGTGTGGCATGTGTATAACCTGTAAATTTATGATTAAATGCAAGAGCTTTAAACACCCTCATTGCGACAAGAGCTATGATATAAGATCTGTGCTCACATGTTCCTCTTCCTATGTTGTGTACGCCATCATTTGTCCTTGCGGCCTATGGTATGTTGGTCAAACCACCCGTAAGTTCAAGGAAAGAATGGGGGTACATAGGTCCTCCATTGATTTGAGTCTCCGGGGAAAAGATGTGGACCAACCGGTCCCGCGGCATTTTAAAAGCATGGGTCATCCACTGTCATCTTTAAAATATTTCATCTTGGACCAAGTCCCAGAATGCGCCCGGGGTGGGGATAGAGCGAAGAAACTGCTCATTAGGGAGACCCAATGGATCTTGAGACTTGGGACCACCAAACCAGGTGGTCTCAATGACAAAATAAACTGGAATAGTTTAGCTTAAAGGTCTGTTTTCCGGTGTGAGATAGGTTCTTTTTCCTATTTCTCCATTGTTGCATAGTTATGCTTAATTATTAATCCAGTGATCGTATTGAATTTATGAATTTCTGACAGAGTAGCAGGGTTCCTGTTTTCACCCTAGGATCGATGTGTTAAACCTAAATTTGTTTATAGGTGCAGTTAATGTAGTGGACGCAGGTCTGTACATTTATGCTCTAAAATTAAGCTTTTATGTTTATATATGTTTTTTGTATCATTGTATTGTTCATCACTCATCACTATTCCTGTATGTTTGTATTGTAGATTGTTCACTGTCCTATAGCATCGGTGCTCTAGATGGCAGCACTGTTCTGGAAGGGAGTTTGCGTGCTCTATCAAGTGGAATGCGGAAGTAGAGCCCTGGAACGCATGGCTTGCGCTCCAGGACAGAGCTTCTGATATCCTGGATGTGATGCGATGACGCACTTCCGGTACTGAGACGGGCGGCCGCGGGAACCGGGCGACGGGACAGGTGAGTAATCAATGAGGTTATCTATTTATATGTTGGCGGGGCGGGCATGGGGGTTGTGTGACCACATTGTTGTATTGTAAGAGGCTACCATCCTGAAGACGGGGGCTGTGTCCCTTGAAAGCGCTAGATGCTTTCTAGCCTAATACATTCGTTGGAACTGAATCTCTGTGTCGTGTGCCTTCATTATTGGAGTTCTGTTTATATCGTGGGAGTGCACCGACCAAGCTGATCTGAAGTATTGGAGTGCCGGCATAAGTGGAGAATTATATATATATATATATATATATATATATATATATATATATATATATATATATATATATATATATACCACCCAATAGTGATTTGGCACCTATAATGTTATATTATAACCAACAATTTCAAAGGGATTGTCCGTAATCTCCAACTCAATTAGGAAGAGGCTTTGTTCAACCACAAGATGTATTTTTATAAAAAAAATTTTTTACGGATGTCAACAGTACATAGACATTCCAACGCGTTTTGTCAGAAATTACTTCATCAGGGGAATAATAACAGATCTATAAATGTAAACATTACAATCAGTAAAGTATCATGATACAATTTTTATATACTTTACAAAACATTCAGAAGGGTATATTCCTACGTGCACTTAATCGTGAGAAGTGGGAAGAATTTTAATGATGAAGAACATGAAATGAATCAAAAGAGCAGAGGTGGTGAAGGGAACATGAAAAGTAATGGATAGTTATTTAAATATATATACCTTCCATAGAACGATGACCTTATTGCTATTTTTGTGAAGAATCCACCAGATAAGGAAATATTCCCTTTTAATAAGGTATTATGATGTAACAAGAAACAATTCCTTTTCTTTGGAGCAAGTCTAAAAGGATACAGTGATTGAATGAACATATCATCTAAGTCAGCGGTTCTCAAACTGTGGATCCTGACCCCAAAGTGGGTCCCGACCTTCTCAGCATGGGGTCGCGACTCCATTTTGCTGACCATCAGGCTGATGACTTTTCTAATCTTAGTCAGTGATTGAAGGAGTCTGAAATACCTGTTGAATTGTCTGTTACTTCAGGCTCCTCCCATCATTCTGTGCCTCCACAATGCTGCCATGTATGTGCTGTCTGCTGGCTACACATGTGATGTGATGACCTTCTGCAGTAACTTGTTGGGGTCCCGCAATTATTTTTATTGTCTGATGGGGTCCCAGAGCAAAATAGTTTGAGGACCCCTGATCTAAGTAATATGATAATGTTTTTATATATAATTGTGCACATACCTATTTTTTTCAATTGGAATAGAACTCCATATTCGTTTTAAAACATTTCATAGAGATTTGGAGTAATGAATATCCTTCCAGAAACTACACAAGGGTATAAAATCACCTATTAAAGGTGAAAAAAAGTGTTGTAAATTATACTTATAATTTATTAACTATTCAAATGTGGACGTGAATAAAGAACATACCAATCAATTGTAAGGCAATGCCAATCCAAATATGTGGCTTCAGAAATGACAAGCCTATTTACAAACATACATTCACAAATCTTATAGCTAAAACAATTGCTTTTATAGCTGTAATTTTAACTAGAAGATGTGTATCTTTTTAATATTAAATTTGCTGTGTGTTGATTTTGTTATTGTGATTGTTTTCGGAAATGTGTAAATTTTACATAGTACAGGTTGAGTATCCCTTATCCAGATAGCTGTTATCGAAATTATTCTGTAAACAATAGACTTTCTTTGCTAAAAAACCTACTGGGGACATCTGTAACTGGCACTACTGGGACATGATATGTACAGTAACTGGCAATAAATATGTGGAAGAAAATGATTGCTTGGCATTTAAATTCAGTATCTGAGATAGTACACAAACTTAACTTTTATTCATGTCTTAAAACCTTTTTTCATGCACAACTTAAAAATATTTGTTTGTATTTAATGTGCTTGATGTGTCTACACAACATAAATGCAAGGTACCTAAAGATACATAATTAAAATATAAAAAATATTTGATAGTATTAGAGTATGGAATAATCCATTGTTCAAAATTCTTCTGGTCCCAAGCATTTTGGATAAGGGATACTCAACCTGTAAATGAATATAGTCTGATAACCAGCACTGCTTCTTTTTTCTATATATATATTTTTTTTATATTGGAATGGTTTTGGAAATATATTGTACATATCTAGATAAATAGATAAATCAATCTCCTTATCTATATCAAGACCATATTGAGAATAATACAAATATGAAGTACTGTATAAGAGCGATGTAAATGTGATATCCACAGCATTGTATTTTCAATTGAGTGGGAGAACCTGGACTTTAAATGTTATCGCTGCAAATGGAAAGAATTAAACTGCAAATGATTTTTACAATCATGACTCATACACAAAACTGTTATTGTATTCAAAACTAAAATTTCACACCAGGTTAAGTAAGTGCTTGTGATATATTACATGAATATAAAATTACAGTTTTCACTTCATAAAAATAATGTACGCCAATGTTCTAGTGAATAGAAACAAAATGCTGTAAAGTTGCTATTTTAGTACAATACATCCAACTATCTGAAGCATCCAAGGTATTGCTATTACAATTACACAATTTTCAGCATTTAAATGTCTGATAAAGCACTCTGGAAAAATAAATCAGGTCAGTGGTGTTTATTTATAAAGCAGAGGTTATTGTAAGCTACTGTTTTACCAGTGGATTGAAGGTAAGGATTTAAAACATGTTTGCCCCAAGCCGACAGGAGCTACCATTTACAAAAAACTACCGCTTTGTAAATAAGCCTAAAGTAGTTCAACACAATCATAATTGAAATTGTCAGGACAAGGATCATGGGCGTAATTCAGTATGGATTGCTAATCAGAAAATTAAGTGGAATGTAAGCAGAATGTCAGTGCCCAGAAGAAAGAAAAAAGGTGCCGTGCAAAATTTTGATTGCAACGCAAATACTGTAGTGAACCATTTGCATGCAAATGCTTTTGCAATATCCCAACTGTCCAACGGTTTTATTTCCATCTCCACCAGTTAGGAAACACTCCCACTTTGAACCAGCTCTCTAAAACCTCCCCTTCCCTTTGTGGGTGATCAATGGAAATTTTACATCTTCGCAAAATTTGAGACACCGCCACCTACCAATCCCTGGAACCATCTTTATGCAACATTGTGAGGTACCTTCACAAGCCCAGGAGCCTAACATCCTCCAACGGTAACCATAACCACGCAAGGTCAATATACCCTGAGGCAAGCTGCCTTTAAGAGAAATGAGGCAGAACAGAGCTCAGGCTGACCAGTGATACATTTCCATGTATTCCCATGTCCAAGAAACCAAACTCTGCTAACAATGGGCATCTCTGGCCATCCGCCACCCCTATGCAAACTCTTTTACTTAAATGAACAGTGCGACCCCACTTTTTATAAGGTTAAACAACTCCTATTACAAAATCTTTACTTTTACCAAAAGTCACCATCATAGATATTGAAAAAAAGGGGTTATTTCATTCTTTAAAAACTAGGTACTTTATATTATTCAACTCAAGGAACCCATTGAATCTCACATCCATTGCATTGTTGCTGCATATAGCAGCACTTTGTAGTGGCACTGTGAAGCATATGCATCGTGGCATGCTGCAATTGGTCGCTCCCTCCAGCAGCCCCATAAAAATGTCTGCATATTGGGGGAGTGCATGTGACATGTCATGCCGTGAGCAACGCTAGATGAGGACACATTCTGTATACAAATTATTTGAGTCTATGAATTGGTTTTTCTACAGCCAGCTGGACAATCCATCTGCTTATGCCGGCCATCTTAACATATGCGCTTATTAGACATCTGCCCAAGGGCCCCCAAATCCTAGGGCCCTTTAAGGAGGGGCAAATTGCCCTATTGAGCTTCTTGGAAGGCAGTAGAAAATATCAGAGCAGCCAGAAACAGTCTCTTCCTGCTTCCTAGCCTGCAGCCTGACAGTGAGTGGCATGCTGGTGCTATCAACCAATCAGAGTGCAACATTCGCTTCCTGCATCCCAGCCTGCAGCCAGACAGTGTTAAGCTGTCAGCATTGCTGAATGGCTTGAAATCTACCAATCGTGTGATGACAGCCATTCATTGTAAGGAAGCAACTGGAGAGATGGTACAGGACTGCAGGAGAGGCACGTTATGATTTGTTTACACAAAATTCCTATTACTGTAGGGGACCCTAGTGCACTGATTTGCCCAGGGCCTACAGTACTGTTAAGATTCCTTTGCTTATGTTGTGCTAAAATGAAGGGTTTGCTCTTCTATGAGATCCATTGCTTTAGTTTCCTATTTTCTGACGTCACTAGTCTCTCTAGTGTGTACCTCTCCAACTTTGTGACATGCACTTACACAATACTGACCTTGTTTTCCTTATATGCAAATAACTGCTGTATGTACATTTGCAGCAGTCCTGCTTGCTATTTCTCCAATCTACTCCTTCCATTTTCCATTTTCTCCACGTCTTTGTTTTATAAGCTGTGCACTATCTATATGTATGTTTCTCTTCCTTTCTTCTTGAGCTTGCATTTATTATAAAGTGCATTATTTGTTTCCAATAGAAATAAAAGCTACTACTGTACCACAACACTATTCTCAATAGAACACTTGAGTTGACTATGGCAAGAGATACTAAAGCAATGGGACTCTATGAAAGAGATTGACATTATGAGATTGACGCTTGGTTCTCCCAAACCACCTATAATCACACTAAACCTACTGTACAGTACAATATTTATAAAAGTCTTCTATTCGTATTTTCCTCCAGGGCCTGAGATATCACACTTTTTATCACACTGGACCAATTCCATAGGCTCCACTCAAACGCATCACAATTTTCCCCAATTGTTCCTCAGAAAGTTGTCCTGGACTTTTTCCTTTACTGTTGAACCCACAATGGAATGTTTGTAAGATAGGGTGGATTAATGCTGAATCGCAAACTGCACGGTGACAATGCCTTTTGCTGAGTACTTGCCATTATGAGGATAGACAAAAGAACTGAACAGTGCCGGGGGAACAGCGCAATAGAGTGCCCCTGTGGCATCCATTTGAAACTTAGAAACCTCCACTTTCATATGGTCAGTGACTCATGTTATGATGATGCTTGACATCTGAAATTAATGCATCATGAAATCGTTTTGTTCTTTTTGAATAAGCCTGTATAATAAAATGTGGGTGTAATATGCTTTATTTAGGTAGTACAAAAAGACAGTTGAAAGTATGTATAAAAGAACATACAGCTGTGTCCCTTTTCATCTTACTAAAAATTGATTGCTGCAGAAGATTTGGCAGGTTTCACAGGTACAGAAGCAATACTTGAAAATAGTGAAGTTTTTAGTGTTTTTAGAATTATTTCTGATTTTCTGGTACAAGTTAAAACAAAACTAAAAATAAATTTTATGGTATAAAAAGTTATTTGACTTATAGCCACTAATATCATGTTATTGTATCTGTTCTGTCAACTTCCTGTCTTCCCCTGTTGTCAGTCACAACTATAGTAACAGCTAGACCCTTGATGGCTAACCTTGACACTCTAGATCAGGCATGTCCAACATTGGCCCTCCAGATGTTGTGAAACTACACATCCCAGCATGCTTTGCCACAGTTTTGCTATTAGAGAATGCTAAAACTATTACAAAGCATGCTGGTATGTGTAGTTTCAAAACATCTGGAGGGCCAACGTTGGACATGCCTGCTCTAGATGTTGTTGAACTACACATCCCAGCTTGCCCTGCATCAGTTTTAGCATGGCCAAATAACAAAACAGTAACAGAGCATGCTGGGATGTGTAGTTCAACAACATCTGGAGTGTCAAGGTTAGCCATCAAGGAGCTAGACAGTTAAATCCCCTTTGCATTAAAGGCTATTCTGATGTTGCTACAGTTGTAGACCATATTTTTATTGTTTTGTTACAGTATATCTCCTTATCACATAGACATATGGTCCTAGTGGGAACCCAAGGAAAACCAAAGGACTTCCTTAAACAAATTAAGACTCCAGCACACACCCTAATAGTGTTTGTAAATAAAAAAAAACTGTTATGCAGTTATTTAGTAAAAGCAGCCTGTTTCTTTGTTTATTGATGTCCTTCATGAGAATATGTAAACCATTAACAAATAATAAGTGATGATCTCTTATTTTTATAGAAAAACACAAAACTTGCAGGAGTACACATTTTGACAATCTGACATGCTGTACTTATTATAAAAGTTTTCATTATAGCATTGCCAATCAGGTTTCATAGGAAATTGATTGGAAAATATCCTGGTCCATTTTCATTAGAAATGAACTTGTGTCTGAATCTGTTGTACTCAGAAATAACGTACGTCAAATATCACATTACTAACCCAGACCGACCATGTAATCATTCATTTGTGAAAAATACGATGTTAATCTTCCCTCTGCAGCTACTAAATCCTGTCTCTGCTGAAAAGCCCTCGTCACTGGCATCTGAAAGCAGATGTAGGAAATTAGGTTGAAATTTTAATTTGTAACTTTATAGACTTAATTAAAAGCACATAACAAGAGAGCAGAGAAAATATTCTATATAGTATGTGTATGAGTACAATTAATAAATGATGAAATAATAGCATACTTTAAGTACTGTAAATGAAATTAGCTTTTGCTAGTATTGCATTCAGCTGTTACTCTTTTGTATGTTTTGGTGTTTATTACATTTTAACTATTACCTTTTAAAAGTTAATTATAGTACTAAAAAGTCAAGTGTGGAGGAGAGAAAAGAAAACTCTTTTTGGGGGTACTAGAGAAACATCCTATGTACAAACACAGTTGTTAAAATGTAAATTTTAATGGATATGCATTAAAAAGTAGTGTGATGGTTTCCTTGGTACAAATGATAAAATGCTGTGGAAATATGAAGTAATGTGTTTTATAGCTTTGTAAGCATAAAATTTGGTCTTAGCAGTCCTGGTTTTGTATCATCTCTCCTATCGTTTATTTACCAGAATGCAAATAAAGGTATATAGGATAGAAATCATTGCCCACTTTTCAAACCAAACTTTCATGTATCCAGAAGGATTAGTGGGTACTTATGTATTATCTGGACTCCCATGTTAAATGCACCCCATTTTTTCATACCCCTACTATCCAACTACGCATGGAGTTGATTTTATATAGTGTGGCGAGCGCAGCGAGCCACCGTGCCCGAAGCGTGGTGAGCGCAGCGAGCCCCGCGAGGGGACGCGGTCTCATAAGAAAAACGGGAGTCCAGATATTACATAAGTACCGGATTAGTGTTTAGGAATAAATTGTACTATACATTTTTAAAAACACAACAGTATTTTTGTCCTGCTTTTTGAGAGCCAAGAAAGAGACCTGTACAGTATCTTAGTGGTGCCACCTCTGCTGTTCTCCTGTCTAGCGTCAAACCACCAACCAAAGTTGTTCTGCTCTAAAAAAAAAACCTTTCCTTCCAAAAGCTTAATTATACAAATAATTATTTTTTGTGGAATCAAGTTATACTGTACTTCAACCTATATACATATATTTTTATTATTATTATTATTATTATTATTATTATAATTTTATTTATAAGGCGCCACAAGTGCTTTTCAGCGCCATACAAAGGAACAGTACGGGGAGACAAAGCTTGGCATAACATTGAATAAATAACAAAAATACAGTACAAATAAAGAGCACCACAGTTCAATACACATTACAGCTTAAATGTAAGAAGTGAGGACTCAATCAACATACAACTAAAGGCTTGAGGCCAATGATGGAGATGAGTATGCAGTCGAAGATGGTCACTGAGTGTTGGAATATAGGAGTATATTTGTTATAGAAGATTTATAAACTATATTATATTATACAAGACTCTAAAGCACTGTTTCCTATTAGCTGTCAGAGCACACAACAGGCAAAGAAGAGAAGATCTATGAGCTAACTTCCAGTTGTACGCGATGCAGATCCAGGGATCATAGCTCCAATTTTATTGACCAGAAACATAATGTTTAGTTTTAATGTCATCTTATAGATATTATTTAATAGATCACTGCTTGTAAAATAAGGGTTTTATGTGAATACTGTATAAGGTATGGATCATTAGGTCTCCAAGCATTAGGTGAACATGCAATGGATCGACACCCTTAGGTCGACATGCAGAAAGGTCGAAATGGGGGTAGGTCGACGTGACATTAGGTCGACACAAGCATTAGGTCAATATGGGCAAGGTTGACAGTCAAAAGGTCAACATGGGGTTTTTCACTGTTTTTTTTACCCGAATGTCGACACAGTCGACATGGACACTGAAACGTAGCACCGCGTCCCCTTGCATGGCTCGCTACACTCGGCACACTATTTTATTCTCCCACCACACCCTAGTGGATGGTAGGGCATGAAATACCGCCTGTCGGCACATGTTGGCTCAAAACAGTGAAAAACCCCATGTTGACCTTTTAACTGTCAACCTTCCCCATGTTGACCTAATGCTTGTGTCAACCTAATGTCATGTTGAGCTAGACCCATGTCGACCTAGACCCATGTCGACCTTTATGCATGTCGACCTAATGATTGTCGATCTAATGACCATGTCCCACTGTATGTACAACGATCCAATGCTAAGGCTAAATAGTGCAACATGATGTGTCATGTTACAAACAATATCGCTTATTGTGCCTTATTGTACAGAAGACATGAATTGCTAGACACTTACTGAAATATATGTTTTCCATACATAGAAGTGAAATTCCCCTTGACAGGTTACAATTACAACGCCTTTAAGACAGTATTGAAAATTAACAGTTGATATACTATAAGAAGAGTGAAAGGTGAAACAATGTATTCTAATGTGTGACACAAGTATTTCATTTGAATTCATTCTTTATAGGAATAGAAAATATGTTTCGGAGTTACTGTGTGATCTGTCAAACAGCATTCACAGCACCCTCAAGCACTGATAAAAGAGGACATCTTGATATCACAATAATGGCATGATATACTGTACCTGTATTTCAGCATAAACAAGCTTCATTCATATTATTTTTTGTCTTTATAAGAAAATATGTCAAAAGACAATGTAAAAACTAAAATGCTTCTAAAGGCCCATACACACTGGGTGACTTTGAGCTGAAAGACACTCAAAACAACATGTTTGAGCGGCTTTCAGCTCAAAGCCGCCCAGTGTGTATGCCCCAGCGAAAAAACGGTGACCACTGCTGCGCGCTCCCGCATCATTGCTGGGAAAGCCGCTCATCTGCTGGTAATACCAGCAGATGAGCGGCTTTCAGGACAGCTTTGCATAGCTCTCCCCTTCGTCGGCGCCGGGCGAAGGGAAAGCTGCTCAGTGTGTATGCACTGAGCGGCTCCCCCCCCCCCTGCGATGAACGCTATGATCGCTGTCCATACATGCTGGGCATAGTCACCCAGTGTATATGGACCTTAAGATCATTTTATATAGTGTAACAGTTTTACTATAGTAGGATTACAGCACCACAATTACTGACCTTGTTTCTGTAGAACAAGATTTGACAAGATAATGATGTAGGTGTTGCCATTATCTCTGCAAATATGAACAATTACATAAAGAGTTCTAAGAATTTGCGTTTCTACAGTAGGTAAATGAATGAGTTGTTGACATAGAAATGAGCCAGAAAATACGTAAGTAGTAGAGCTTTGAGATCATTTAAGTTAACTTTCTTTAATTTTATTTCACTGGGAAAATGAGCTGAATATTAAGACTATTGTCAAGAGGGGCTCAAAAGTTAGGGGACTTTTTATTGTTATGTTTAGTTAAAATGTAATTATGAATCTTTTAGATTTCATTCCAAATGCATTTTGCAAAATGTCTGCCTTTACTGCTATCAAGAAAAGTTGGGGATTCTGCAGCGCTAGAGTGGGGAGAGGTTACACCTGTTGTACCTTAGCATCCACTATGATGGAGGTATGCCAGCCTCCAATATAACAAAGAAACACCCAAATCAAGTGGCACTTAAGATACAAGACAAACAGTTTTAATTAAATAAATGAAATAATAAAAAAAAAAAATTCACACACTTCCTGTATATATTAAAAGATGTATATACCTCCCGGGGGGGTATCAAGACAATATTAAATATGATAAGTAATAAAATAATTTTACTACTAAAATATTCACATAAAAGACAAATCAGTGACTGCAGTTCATCACACATCGGCCCTGATTCTTGCACATTCGTACAGGGGAGCGATTTTATTGACTGCGCATGCACATCAACATTCATGTGCATGTGCAGCCACTTCGTGCAAGCAGCCATGGCTAATTGATTATTCGCAGGCCGCTCACACACAGCACTTGGGGTGGGGGTGGTCTTGGCGCTGGGAACTCCCAGCTTTTCATGGATGTTCCCAACACTGGCCGTTCCCGTGGAAATTTGCCAATGACGCCGGTGTGGGTTGGGCAGCTGACTTCAGCAGATGTCAGCTGTCAGATCTAAGACACAAGAGAGGTGTCTTAGATTTGCGAGCGCTGTACAAAACATTCAGTGGTCAGCGACCATAGATTGATTTTTCTCCCCCACCCATGCTAAACATCTATTCCCATGCATGCAGGGAAATTGGCATGCGAGGGGGCTGGCCATTAATGCAGGCGCCGGGCGGCATTTAGAGGATCCACAAAGCTGCAAATTTCTCAGCTTTGTAGGTCGACCAGACTCACCACCATAGATCGATATCCTGCTCCAATCATAGTTGGGACATTGGAGCAAGTGGGTTTAGGTTGCTTAAGGGTTAAATAACCTACTTTAGTGGAAATCCACATATCCGATTTTTGGTAGCTTTTAGATAAGCAGACAGTTAATGTCAGTCAATGTTGTAAAATGTTATAAAATAAATATACAGTTATTTTCTCCTCCAGTAAATGGACCTGTCCTCACTTAAATTGTGCTATCTAACTTGCACCTCCTTGTTTTAGAATAAACAATCATGCAGCTTACCAGAGGTTGTATAGTATAATGACCTGGGTCCTGTGTATCAGGACATTATACAGTACAGCCCCATGTAAGCTGCATGATCGTTTATGCTACAAAAAGGAAAAATAAATTCATTTAAAAAAAAGCGTAGGGTCCCCCCTCCAGAGTATAAACAGCCCCAGGGCTCATTGAGCCAGTCCTGGTTGGTGAAATACAGAGAAAATTAAATGGGGTCCACCTGTATTTCCATATGTAAAAGTGTCCCCCAGCTGTGGCATGACACTGCTGGCTGTTTGAGTAGGAAACTCCTACTCCCTTTGTCTCCCATATTTTGGGAACCAGGACTGGGCCAAGAGCCTGGTGTTGGTTATAAATTACAGAGGGATCCCATCTCCCTCCCCCTCCCCATTTTTCTGTAACCAGGACCAGCTTTAAGAGCCCGGGGCTGCTTATAGCCAGGCGGGGGGACTGTACGTAATTTTTTTAATTTATTTTTCCTACACTGAGAAGCATCGCACAAATGTGATCCGTGCAATGCTGACGGGTCATATGTATTTGACAGCCAAATCTGAATCTCTTCATCATCGGAAAATATGAATCTGGAGAATACGGCGGCTTTGTAAATTTGTTGTTCAGTACTCTTCGTTTGTATTTTCAGCCTATTACAGCCATTCCCGGTTGTACCCATTCGTACACAAGATAGGCCATCATCGGTCTTCTTAGTAAAGTTCCCCCACAGAGTGCTGAATAAGAGTGCTACCTATTGTGCTTGCTCAGAACGTAGACGTTTAAATGTTATACAGTAGATACTCCCCAGTCTTTAATGGTTACAGAAAGCCAGATTTAAATCTCATTATGACATGTGACTGACAAATATGTGTCTACCAGAGACTTCTTGGCTATATTGTCGTTTTCTGCCTCCAAAGCTCTGGAAATCCTTTCTTGAAATTACATAAGCTAACAGACCTAGAACGCATTTATGGATAGAAAGTCATTATTTTCATGTAGCATTTAACTCAAATATTTATATATGAATATCCTCCATGAATTTCAGCTTCTGCACAATATGAATCAGTAAATACAATATCACAGAATCAGTGAATGCCTAGCACTGCCTGGTAATTGATTGTTGTAATTGTTTCCCATGTAAAGCTTTTATTTAATCTCCTCAGTGGTGAGTTTTTGGGGGCATATCCAAACTCACCGGGAGTGTGTGTTTTTTCCCCCTCTGCTGCTGCTTCCTCCCCTGCCACTGCCCCTGCCTCCGCTGGCTTCACCTCTGAGGGGAGGAGAACGAAGATCACACTTCTCCATCCCCTCCGGACTCTGGTGGCCATTTTGAATAGGACGCCGGCTCATGAGCCATTCGCAGGTCAAGGTTTGGCTCATGAGTGCATCAGCACATCAGCTGGAGTTGAGGCACAGGCTTGAGTGTTCGGGTGCTCAGGTGAATGGCAAGGGGAGCATCAGGGGGGAAGCAGCCATGCAGTGGGTGCTGTCAGATGGTGCACCACTGAAGGCACCACTGGCGCACACCCAAGGAAACAGTGGCATGCACAGAAGCAGCTTAATCCAGAAGATTCCCAGGCATATCGCTGTAGAGGATAAAGTATATTACTAGACAATTGCTAACTTTAAGTATTTATACAGTGTTTAAGGTTATACAGGACTTTTTTTCATAACCATGTGCCTGCTGTCATGCTAAAGTACATTATTTGAATAAACACAAAAAAGTAATAAACCCATTAAAAATTCACTGTATCCTACAGAAGAATGGAATGTTGAGAAACCACCTAAATGATGGATTGGCCTGCTGCCCAGTGAGCCAGCAATTGTATAATATGTACATAAACACGTACCAATTTCTCACCCAACATATTTGACCACATACACAGTGGCAGTTGTCGATATGGATGACCTTTTCATGTGTCTACTTTTTTCATCTCAACATTTTGTTCCTGTCAACTCTCCCTTTGTCAACCTTTTGACCCTGTCATCCTATTGCATGTCAACTTTCTGGGGTAGACATACAGTAATGACTGTCTATTTAGACACTGTGGGGGAAATTTACTAAAGGAAATTTGTAAAAAAAATAGGTGTATTTGTATCCAGAAATACACTTATTTTTTACATTTACTATCCCGAAAATATGGCAATTCGTATTCGTATTGATGTGCTATCAATACGAATACGAATTGCCATATTTTCGGGATAGTAAATGTCAAAAATAAGTGTATTTCTGGATACAAATACACCTATTTTTTACAAATTCCCTTTAGTAAATTTCCCCCAGTCTATCTAATATGTGAAGGTATGAGGCTTAGGGTAAAAATTTAATTTTGGTATTTCATTCTGTATATTGATTAATGTACTTTTTAGCCCTTCTGTTCCCTGGCTTGCGTCACTATTCCCCAGGTGCATGTTCATTCAAAGGACTAAAATGAATGCATTAGGCTGTATATTATATGCTGTAATCCTACTCTGGTACATATAGGTGTTTAGTGGCCTTGTACATTGTGCTGGCATGCTGCTGGGTTATATTAGGGGCATGCCAGTCTGTGTAAGAGGTCACCTGGTATGTACAGTGCATAGAAGATGTCAGTGGGATGGATGCTTGCTGTATCTTATCCTTATATGGTCATGCAGCAAGTATCCAGGAAGAAATATAACATCTTACCAAAAGGCCACCTCCACAGGGGATACTCAAGACTTAAACCAATTACCAGGTCATTGTTCTTTCCATCTGCCTCTCTTTGTGCCTCTCTCTGGACTCTAGCTGACATCTCAGAGCCTGACATAGCAGTTGGGCAGCAGGAGGGGGACAGCTGTGGGAGGTACTGTTTGAGGGAGAGACCTGATACCTGAACCCACCAATCAGGTAGCTGTACAACTCCCACAGGTGAGCACAGCATTATGGGAATTTAGAAAGTTTCAAAGTAGTTTGAGCAAGTCAGCTCCTCATGTTAGTTACTGACCTGAGCTAAGGGGTAATGCTCTGCCTATGTATCTTGTGGAACCCATCATCCGCCCTGGGTGGGCTCAACTACTCTCCTGTGTTGAGCGTCCAGTGATATGTGGACTTGCATGGATTTTCTGCACTATCATGGCTTTGTGGAATACGTTATAGGGTTGCAGTGGGGATCCCTGTGGAATTGGGAGGACTAATCGGCTAGCATTGCTGTGGGGATAATTGATAGTTTTGCTGTGTGAAGCTGCTTTTGGCTTAAAACCTGTGTGGAATTGGTTTGGAATTGTAACTCTACAAGGAGTGCTTATTTGGATTGCTGCAGCACCTGCATATTGTTTCTACGCTACATTTGCCTCTTGATCTTGTATATTATTTATTGTTGTGTGCTGTGGAAAGTAAATCATTACTCCGCTTGGTGTCTGGCTGATTGAAGAACTCTGTATCTTCACATTATAATCCATATCTGTTTACATGAAATATGCAGCACCATTATTGAATTTGTGCCCTTTATTTATGGCAGCATTAGGGGAGATAGGTATATTATGAAATTTCGGTACTTGTGTACTTTCACGGCTCCCATTGCATGCCATCGCATGCCAAATGTAGTGGCATGCGATGGCATGCGATGGGATGAGATTTTTGCAAAAAAATTTTTTAGCATTTTTGGAAAAATCGCATGCGATCGCATGCGATTTTTAACAGAAATGCATCCAAATGCATTTAAATTTGTATCAAACATGTTCAATGGCCCCCAAATGTCATTTTTTAGGCTGTACCACCCCCACTATCAACGCGAACCCAAAGCGTGGCGAGTGCAGTGAGCCCGCGAGGGGCGGCGGAACGCGTCCTACGACCTTTTCATACCCCCACTATCCACGTCGGCGTGGAGTTGAGAATAGAAAGTGTGGCGAGCGCAGCGAGCCACCGAGCCCGAAGCATGGCGAGCGGACGCGGACACCTGTGAAGCCCGCGAGGGGACGCGGATACCTGTGAAGGTATCCGTGTCCCCTCGCGGGGCTCGCTGCGCTCCCCACGCTTCGAGCTCGGTGGCTCGCTGCGCTCGCCACATTTTCTATTCTCAACTCCACGCCGACGTGGATAGTGGGGGTATAAAAAGGTCGTAGGACGCGTACCGCCGCCGCTCGCCACGCTTCGGGTTCGCGTTGATAGTGGGGGTGGTACAGCCTCAAAAATGACATTTGAGGGCCATTGAACATGTTTGATACTAATTTCAATGCATTTGGATGCATTTCTGTTAAAAATCGCATGCGATTGCATGCTATCAAATCGCATGCGATCGCATGCGATGCGATTTTTTACTATACGATGGACATCGTGGGAGCCGTGATTGTACACAAGTACCAATATTTCTATTTGAACTAGTCTGCATTGAACATTGCTAATCTTTCTTGGGTACTTGTGTAATATCACTGTGCCCGGCTACGCTACGTTTTTAGCATAGGCTAATCTACGTTGTCAGCCTAGCGCAACGGCTGCCTAGCGTAGTCAGCAAAGTGACCCCGCGGTAGCCCTGCATAGTCAGCGTAGGCAGTGCCCCTGCCAGCTCTCCGGGGGGGGGGTTGCAGCTTGTGCTGCCTGTGTCCCCCCACACAGACTCCCTGCCTGCCGCCGTCCTCAGGCTCTCTGCGGCGTGCAAATTTATACCAAGTGTCGTGTACTATTATACCTGGTGTATTTAAGTGTGTTTAAGTACTTAGTACTGAGAAAGAATACCGCTTTACGGACACGGTACCTAAACAGCAAAATTGACTTATTGTCCATCGGTTTGGGATTAACCTGGCAAATGCCTCTATTTCAAACTCCCACTTACCATGCCAGCCCAAAGCGTGGCGAGCGCACGCATTACGCGTCCTCCTGACCTGTTCAAACCCCCACTATCCACATCGGTGTGGAGTTGAATTTATAAAGTGTGGCGAGTGCAGCGAGCCACCGAGCCCAAAGTGTGGCGAGGGGACACGGAACACATGTAAACTAATCCGCGTCCCCTCGCAGGGCTTGCTGCGCTCACCACGCTTTGGGCTCGGTGGCTCGCTGCGCTCGCCACACTTTATAAAATCACCTCCACGCCGACGTGGAAAGTGGGGGTATGAAAAGGTCGGGAGGACGCATAACATGTCTGGCCGCCATGCTTCCGACTGGTGTGGATAGTTGGGGTGTTTCAGGAACACATTCACACCTGTCATGTCAGCCAGGTTTAAATGGTCAATGGTGCCCACACAATGTAATAAGCGCTGACTGACTACGCTAACTGCGTAACGCTGACTGACTATGCCGCCCACAATGACCGTACTCTTGCGTACAGGTTTTTTCGCACGGAAAGAACCATCCGTGAGCGTTGTGGAGTCGTCGCGCCTGCGCATTGCGGAAGGTACGCATGCGCAGATCAAAAAAAATCCCGGAACGTACGCTTACGGCCCAGCCGCCTGAACCAGAATAGACCCCTAAGATATTAATGAAAACATAGGCTTTTATACCCCGTTCACATGCAAAGCACACAGAATTTTGCTGTGACCTCTTTTATACTGGTGGCCCAGGCGCCCTATTGACAGGAAGGTGAAGTCAATGCCAATGGGTCTGAATCCAGTGCTTGGAGCTGAGATCATCTCCAAGCGCCAGCTCTTCCTATACTGTGAACAGGTGCAAGGTCACACTGTACTGGCAGCCAGGTTGAACCCATATTCAACCCTTTTTGATATCCGGGTTGAAATGCTGGGTCGCACAACTAGCTGCTTTCACACTGGACAATAGCCCAGGTTGCTGCATGTTGACATGCAATAGCCTGGGATATTGCTGACAGTACTACTCTATTAGGTTAATGGGGGAAGGGTAAATAAACTTCTATGAATTAAAGTCTATGGAAACAAGTCAAAACGGAATAAAATGATTGCATAGGCGCTACTAATTTTATACTTTGATGATCAGTAACAAATTTAAAAAAAATGCTTTTGAAACACCAGAATTGGTGTTGTTATTATGCAGATGAAACATTTGTGGTCCAAACATTAGCGATAGTAAATTCCCTTTTAATCATAAATGATTTTGTGAGCAATGACTGTTTATGCAATCTGATAATGGCATAATTTAGTATGGCCAATTATCTAGAAGTGCAGTTATTGTTGTGCCACGAAATACCTTCTTTGATCTGACATCATGTCTGGCCAGACATCAAGAAATGGAACATTTGGTAAAAGTTTATGGTTTAAGTAAACGATGAACTCTGCTTTTAATGTTGATAGTTGACAGAAAGTTCAAGCACCATCTGTAATAAATGATTACAGTTGTAGAAGCCAGAGGGGGAAATTTACTAAGATGTGTATTCTACTTCACATGTGATGTTGCTATGGGCAACCAATCAGAATCTACTTCTTATCTATTTAACACCCTCTAGAAGATAGTAGAGAGCATCTGATTGGTTGCCCATAGCAACATCACATGTGAAGTAGGATACACATCTTAGTAAAAAAAAAATTCTACAGAAATTCCCTTTGTTTATTGACAGAGCCTGTGATTATTTATCAAGTCCTGGAGAGATTCAAAGTGGGGAGAGATATGTCCCAAGAATTGTATTAGCATCTGTCGTTTTACAGGATGTGCTATAAAAATGAAAGAAGCTGATTGGTTGCTTCACGTTATCGCTCAACAAATTTTGATCAATCTCCCCCTATCCTTTTGAAGTTTCAGTTATTGCATCAGACTACATTAGGTCATTGTCAGGGTTGTTAACAGAGTTTTTTGGGCTCATAGCAAAATATTGCAGGGTCCTGTATCACAATGTTTCGGGAGAGGCCCCATTCTGCAGCAGTTATTCCTTTTATGCCCCATAATAGTGCTCTACAGTAGGTTATTTTCTGATAATAGCAGTGCCCTATTTAATATTATGCCCTATTTAATAGTTCCCTATTTAATAATGACTTAGTTTTTTCTATGAACCACAATAGTTCCCTAGTTTAAAAGATATAACCATGTAGGGTTGGTAGTAATTATGCCAGACATCCCCAATTCACATTATGACATGTGTCCACAGTGTCTCAGTAATTATTATGTAGCACTCTGTTGCCCTCCAGTTCATATTGTGCATCATTACACTGTCCCCTTACTATTATAACATCCACTACACATTCCTCTCACTGTCATGCCACACAATTCCACAGAGTGGATCAGACCCAATTGCTTAGCATATAAATCTGGGAAATTGGTATGCAACTTTATAATCTGGCTCCAGACAGGCCCCCTTAAAGCAGAGCCGGATTAATAGCAGGGCGATTATCCTGGGGCCCGCACACACCACCCAGGTATCACTTGCCATGGTTTCTGGCCTAACAATTGGAACAGCGGCTGCCAATGTTTACTCTGCATACAGTACAGTGCATGGTGGCTCCCAAATCCCCTCATCAGCATCACATGACACATCATGTCCGTGTCGCTGATAAAGGTACTCGGGGCTGCGCTGTATGCAGAGTTAGCATCAGCAGCTGCTGTTCCAGTTTTCAGGCCAAAAATCACAGCAGTCCGAAGGTGATACCAAGGTGGCAGGGTTTTTTTTTTATTTATTTGATTTTTTTGGGAAGGGGGGGCAAGTGATCATTTTATTGGAGGATCCCCTACAATGTAGTTATCCCGGTGGCCCCACAAGCCTTAATCCAGCAATGGCACCCCTTGCATCCATTGTAGTCCTGCCCATGGGCATTTTCCTACAGATAAGCTGGGCTATTTTTCTGCAGGAACCAGCAGGAACTCATTGGCAGATTTATTAAGCTCGGTGAAGTGATAAAGTGTCTGGATTTTATCACCAGCCAATGAGCTCCGAACTGTGAAGTTACAGGCTTGGTTTGAAAAATGACAGGTACAGTAGGAGCTGATTGGCCGGTGATAAAAACCAGACACTTTATCACTTCACCAAGCTTAATAAATCTACCCCTTAGTTCCTGAACCTCTAATTAAATATGACATCATCAGGAACTGAAAATGTACTTTCCATAAGATAAGTTTTATTTTAAAGTCACCTGTGAGTGCCTTTCTTTCTAAATACAATATATACATCTATCTCTCCTTGCCTCTCTCTATTATATATTTTTATTTATTTAATTGATCCACCCCCACACCTGGAGTTCCTGGCCCTTTTTTTCCAGAAAAACAGTACTGCAGATAAGGTTGTATCATTGTGTGAAGATAATGCTGTACTATTTAGTGAAGATGCCCTTCGGATCTGTTTCGGCAGAAACTGCCTTCATTGCTGTCGGTAACCGCGAGTGCCGCTATTTCCGCCGGTGGAAATAGGGGTCGGGATTGAATACCCCCTTTAGTCTCTGTTTACAATTTTTATGAGGATAGAAAAATTTCCTGAAAAAATTGCATTATTCTCAAGAAAATGAGAAAAGTACAAATTTGGCAGGTCTTCACTGTACAGAAACAAAAAACGGTGTTTCTTCACATACAGCAAATGTGTTGCAGAACATACTGCTATCACATTTTATTGCAATTAGTAAGCTGTTGTAATCATCCAATACATTTTAATATGTATGTACTATACTGTGATGCACACAGTTAAATAGCAGAAAACAGTTAAAAAGAAGTGTTAGAGACACAAGAGCCAGATAGACCTAACCAAGAACTTGTTGTATTAAAGTGCACAGGTTTTGTACAGCCATACACATTCACACTAACAAGCAGAATAGATGGAGTGGAGCATACAGCAGACCAGACAGTTGTGTATGCTAGCAGTCTTAAATGCATGAGATCGTAGAGTCTCCCACAGAACTGAGTACTAGACATCCATGTAGTACTGTGGTGCCCAAACACAATGGAAAGATGGTGCTGCTTATGTACTGAATACTTATTGGTGTATAGATGCTTAAGGTAATGGGGCATCATGGAGGTAGCGCAGTAGCACAATCTATATACCAACAAGATAATCACCATTAAGACACAGGTCCTCACCTGTGACGGAGAAGAGCAGCTAAGGGCTCCCACCTCTATGCTCTGGACAGTTTAATTTCCCACCTACCTCTACTCCAAGGGAGTGTAAGAAATGTTACCCGTATATACTAAAGTGTTATAAAGAAACTATTGTCGTGGATTAGAATTATGTAATAAATGTCACATATTCTCTACTGCTACAGGGATTATTTTGGGGCTTGCGGTCTTAGAATCTAATGTTCATGTTATATGTAGGAAATTTAAAGCGTTCAGTTTTAGCCAAGGGACTCTTTTTATGCGAATTCGCATATTTAATGAGATGCGAAAAATGGCAAAAACCTCTGATTTTGCCGCAAATTTTTTACTCGCGTCGGAACTCGCATCCAGATGTTTTCCTATTGAAAAGTATACAATTCGCATATTTAATGAGATGCTAATTCGGGAAAATGTGTCTAAAAATTGCCAAACATTTAGAACAGGTTCTGATATGCGAATTGGCCAGAACCCTGCACAGATCATTGAGATCTGTGCATAGTCCTGTGTTAAAAAAATGTGTTAAAGTGTTTTTTGGGAAAGTCGCCAAGTCCCAGCATGTGGGGAAGGTCTCCCAGCGCGTTTTGTCACCAACACAGACTTCGTCACGGACTGCACACCCCCTGATGAAGTCCGTGTTGGTGATGAAACGCTTGGGCGTTGCTACTACACTGCTGACTGGATATCCCTGCGGTCCGTGACGAGAGATCTTGGTCCTGTGTCGGCAGTGGCTGGCGTGCATACCCCGCTGTGCTGATCATCCTGCGTGTGGTGACTACATCCGTACTCCCCCGCTGTGCTGGTGATATGACCAACTGTGGCGAGCTTTTACTTTAACCCCAATGTATGTCAGCTTTTTATAAGTAAAGTATTGTTTTATACATTCTGCTGACTGTGCGCTCTATCTGTTCTTCTTCTGTTTACAAGCATACTTTGGGATTTGTGGCTGGATCCTGGATGGAGCGGCACATGTTGGGACTTTGTGGACCTGTATAAAAGGACTATTGGACTTGTTTGTGCTGGGTATATTTCAGCTGGGTGTGTTTCCCTTGTATTGGACCATTTCAATTGTGCCAAATGATTGAGAAAAACATTTTATTGCTTTTCTATATATTTTTTTTTATTAAAACTTCCAAATTGCTTGGATACAATTTTTGAATCATTTGTCATTTGAAGTTAATGGTGGTGGTTTTGAAATAATCTATTATATATATATATATATATATATATATATATATATATATATATATATATATATATATATATATATATATATATATATATATAACAGCAAGCAGGTGGGTGGCACTCCAAAACAAACGACTCAGTAGCCAATTCTGATAAACCGACGTTTCAAATGTATTATCACATTTTTCATCTCAAGTCTCCCTCTGAGGTAAGATACTATCTTTGTTGTACTGCACAATGTAACCATTATTTGGACCTGATGAAAGGGCCGATTGTGGTCATGAAACGTCGTCATGCTGTAATGCTTTAAATACCTTTTTCACAATATAATATGCTGAAAAAAAGACAGATGAGTGCCGCCTCTTGCTTCCATAAGGACCTCTCCAGGTACTAGGTTGGCTTCTGTATATATCCAATTAATTGGAAGGCACCGCGGCCGATGCAACTAAACTCCGGAGTGCCAAACTCTCCACAAGCATATATATATATATATATATATATATATATATATATATATATATATATATATATATACCTGTATATATATATATATATATATATATATATATATATATATACATATACTGTATACAGTATATCTATATATATACACACAGTATATATTATCATAGAACTATATTTAGACAAGAGCCATGCTAAAAGTAATGTGTTTTGGTGTTTGTATAGCTAGTATGAAAACATACAAAGCTAAAAATCTGATTTTATAAAGGCCAAGGTAAAAAAAAAAGTCTGACTTTTTATACTGTATATTTAAATATTGCTTAAAATACCTCAGTATTTCCCAGCAATTTCCATGTGACATGTGTCCCCACCCATGTTGGTGTTATAAGAAAGCACTTTCCTTGGCTCCTTAATGTGTTCAGAATATGCCATGGCTAACAGGAAACTAGACTAAGTACACAGTAAGAAAAATGTACCAGTTCCTAAACGTGGAAAGGATTGTTCATGTATTTTCAGCAGGCTAAGTAAAACAATTTTGTATGTTCTTGCTCTTTTATGTATTTTCTCAAAGCTTTTATTTTAAAACCACAACATTAAAGTTTTCATATGCGAGGCATAGATACATAATTCTGTCTTACTCATACTAATATTCAACCAAAAATATGGGGCAGATTTAGAGGTGGACTCTCTAGAGGAGCCATTTGTGCACAGCAGCTGTGCTAAATTATGTTAAAGTCACAGGAGCGACTGCAAGCTTTTCTAATCTGCTGCTGCATCCAAAGACGCATCAACTGGGTCGTGTTCCATTATCTAATGCCTGCTAGAACTCTGCTGCAGAGGTTAGTAAATCTGCGTCAGAAGATGCAGGCACTGACCCCAGCACATCTACAAAATGAGAGAGAGACGCACACACAAATTTTGTCAAATGCTCCCCGTTGCTGAACCCACCTGACAATCAGGTGTGGTGTCTAGGGGACTGATCAACAATGGAGGATGACATCAGCACATGTGCAGTGCTGTAACTGTGCACAGGGTCATATGCATTAAACTTTGCTGTTCCTGGGCCAACTGTTACCGGCACCCCAGTGCTCCAAGTGTTAAAGGCACATTGCACTGTGCACCATAGCAAGATACACTAGTAGTCAGGTGAATATGTTTTGAGACAATGGGTCGACCACCCCTTGTTAGACAGTGGACCAATAACTCACTATAACTCACTATCACTTTTTCAAAAGAGAAAAGAAAAGAAGGATGGATTGCACCGCAAGAAAAAAGGTCAGCATATTTTACTCAGTATCGGTGTCCCTGTGAAAACTGCAAGTGTAAATGGCATAAAAAGGCCAAGGTACAAAATGTCTGTTTTTTTCATACTGTATGTTTAAATATTGCTTAAAATACATCAGTATTTCCGGTACTTCCTAGCACGGCGCCTGCGATTTTGATTGTATCCATTGGGTCCTAAAAAATCACGTCCATCGCATGCAACCAAATCGCATGCGATGCGATCGATGCGATTTTTACATCGGAACCAATGTAAAATGGTCTGATTTTACATTGGGCCCTATGTTAAATGCCCCCCCAGACCCCAATTTTCATTGTATACCCACCCTGATGGGTCAAATGCCCCCCCATTGTTAACGCCACCCCACAATGAACACAAACCCGAAGCGTGGCGAGCGCAGGGAGCCTGCGAGGGGCAGCGGTACGCGTCCTCCGACCTTTTCATACCCCCACTATCCACGTCGGCGTGGAGTTGATTTTATATAGTGTGGCGAGCGCAGCTCGGTGGCTCGGTGGCTCGCTGCGCTCGCCACACTATATAAAATCAACTCCACACCGACGTGGATAGTGGGGGTATGAAAAGGTCGGAGGACACGTACCGCCGCCCCTCGCGGGCTCGCTGCGCTCGCCACGCTTCGGGTTGGCGTTCATCGTGAGGTGGCGTTAACAATGGGGGGGGGCATTTCACATGTAAAATACCCATAAGGGTGGGTATACAATGAAAAATCGGGTCCATTGGCCCATTTAACATTGTTCCCTATGTAAAATCGCGTCCATCGCATCGGTCGCATCGCATGCCTTAACTTAAGGCATGCGATGGACGCAATGGACGTGATTTTTTAATTGTGGGGGAAAAGGCTAAAAATAGCCCTGAAATCGCGTCGGTCGCGTCCATCGCATACCTTAAGTTAAGGTATGCGATTACCTGCGACAGGCGCCGTGCTAGGAAACAAGTACCGTATTTCCCAGTAGTTTCCATGTGACATGTCCCATATGATGTGCCCAAAATTTCAGCTGTATTGGGGAGAAAGATTGAAATTCTGGAGGGAGCCCATAAAACCTGAAATTCTAGGCCACAACCATGCAAAAATACAGCGTTGTCTGCACATGTCCGGATCTCAAACCATAGTACAGTAGATGTGCATTGTATCCGAGTTAGCATACATCTCTGAAACAGGCCCTATGTCAATAATTTGTTAAATTTAAACAAAAAACCACAACCATAGCAGTCATTTAGGACACAGTAATAAATGAAATGACTACATAGTTGGGGACTGATGCAGTGTTGGACATACGCCCATTTGTGGAGCATATTGTTACATTGTTTTGCGCTATGCACATACTGTACCAAAACTGAGTTGTATGCAAGAGCAGGTGATGCAGAGTTGTGTATGTTTTAGTCACATTTCCACCTTCAACTGAAAGAGTTAAAACTGGGAAAAATCGGGTGTGCTTTCATAGGAAATGTTTAGTGAGAGCAATTTTTGTTTTTAAAAGAGAACAAAAATATTTATATAGACTTATGTGGTTACATAACCATAATATGAAGAATTAAATTTTCCTAATTAAAATTAACTCATTATTCCATTCAGAATGGATGCTGCAGAATATGAGAAAATGGCTGTTGGTGGTGAGTAATAAGCATAAACAGAAAACAAATAAAGCTGGTCCGACTCAAATAAAAATAAAAAAACACAGCAAAACTATTGTATTTGAATTATTATTTTTATGTGTGTGTGTATGTGTGTATATATATATATATATATATATATATATATATATATATATATATATATATATATATAGTTTTATTCGTATAGTATATGTGGCTAATGTATACCTTGATTTTGATGTTTCTTCAGGAAAAAAATGTGCTCCAACACTGAAATAAAAATGCTGGCAGTGCTAAGAATCACAGCTGTCTTTCCCTTTTTTTTAAGGAAACAGTCTGTTCATAATCTGCTAATGTAGATAATGGTTGAAAAAGTTTTGAATTTCATTTAAAGAAAAATATAAGCTCACAGTAAAATAAAAATAATTTAATTAAATCAAAAAATAAACAATGTGGGTTACAAAAGTGTAATGTATGGCTTAATTGCACAATTAGGGGTTTTATCCTTTACAAAAAACAGCATATGATTATTCATGCAATATTTTTGGCTAAATCTAAGGCAGTTATCTGAAAATATTAAGTATCACCTAAATGTATCAGGGGGTCCACAGCATGAATCTTGGATCCCTGCTGCAATCCCTCCTGCACCGCCGCTGGCCGGATCCCACCGAGGCAATGCAAAGCTGCCTGATGTATAAACATCGGGCAGCATTGCAATGGGTCCTGGGGCTGACGCCATTCTGAGATGGCAGCAGCCCATTGTAGCCTATAGGCTACAGATCACTTTGCCAGTGGGGCAGTGCGATCAGCGGGGTTGGCCAGGGGTCAGTGCTAACCAAGCATGTGCATACCCCCGGCACCCAGCACAGCAGAGCATCGGGACAGGCTCATTTCAGTCCTTGAGTCTGCAGGTTGATACATTCAACTGAAAGGATCGCATTTTGCAATGTGATCCTTGGCCATAAATGCCTCCCAGAATGCATTGCATATGCAATCCAATGATAAATGGGCCCCTAAGAGAGTCACTAACAAAAGTGAGTGAGAATCATAGTCTAACAATACAGTTGGATTAAGTTCTGAGCAGTGACGTAACAAGGGCACTGCAGCCCTATCGCTGGCGGGGGGAGCCGGCGCTACAGGGGCGCAGCAGCACGAAGAAGAACGCTGTAAATGTGTGCCCTGAGCAGCCCTCTAATTCCTCCCTCCCCCCCCCAGACACCGGAAATGCGTGCCCTGCACTGCCCTCTAATCACCCCCACCAAGATGCCAGAAATGCGCACCCTGTGCGCTGCCCTCTCCCCCACAGATTCTGGAATTGTGCGCCCTGCGATCCCCGCCGTTTAACCCCCTCGCCAGCCTCATTGAATATGGGCCAATGTGTGCATACACACAATTGCCGATTTTGACTATGTGATTTCCCCTTGAAGTGCATGGAGATAATTTTGACTATATGCACTTGCAATTTTGACGATTTGCACGTTCGATTTTGACTATGATTTCAGTGTATTCCTCCCATGTTACTGGGGTTTGGAAGGGTGCATATTAGAAAAGAAAGAACCCTTTATATTACGATTATTAGCTTAGCTTTACTCAATGAATGAAGTTGCTGGGTGACAGTAGTTTAAGTTTCTACAGAACCTTTCCAGTTATTCACCTTTGTGTCCTCCTTATTTTTTAATGTTTTGATGACTGTACATTGAAATGCACATCATAGTAATGAAAGGATAATCTACTTTGGTTTAAAATGGAACAAACAACACTGTTTTGGCCTGTCCATAGTTATTCCTGCAATATATAACACATGCTGCTTTCCTCTTTCACTAAGATTAACAATACACTGTACAGTTCCATCTCCAGTTTATGTAATTTTGTAATTTTAGAACTACACAAACTTGTTATTAAACTATTCATGTTAAAATTACAGAAAAAATATAAATAAAATATATGTTTGCTTTTAATCAATTAACTATATACTGTGTACTTTAATATTATAATATTAATATTTTATAGAATCTATGAAATTATACAGTTTTTATTCCAACTGTAAAATCATTTTCTAAAATAAATAATGTAGCCTCAAAAGATTGTACATAAGTCCTGCTTCTACATAAGACAAATAATATAGTTATCTGTTTCCCCGTCTTCACTAAATGATCAAATATCAAGTTTATCTTAATCTAGGCTATACTTCTGATTGCATAATAATATATCTGGTTCCACTTCCTATATATAATTCCTTACATTGTAAATGAAAAAAAAAATCAAATACTGACATTGTCCTCTTGAATCTGGTTATGTTACTTGAGTATAATCAGCATTATTTCTAGATAAAGATTGTTTTTCTCAATAGAAGAATTGTTCTAAGAATACTTTAAAACTACCTGCAATGTTTTCCTGGACACCAGAATAGAATCGCAGGCACTTCATGTATTCATGGTGTGGTACAAATGTATTTTTAGTTACCTCTGTATCTAACATTAATATGTGTTAGATGTGAATGTTAGTGGAAATCTGTAGTCAAAACACATCATTGAATTTTTTCTTTGTGCATATTACATAGCAGCCCAATATAATAATAGCAAAAAATATACTTTTGTTTTTTAGCAGTATGTAAATAGTAACCATTCATATTTGTCATGTGGATAAACCACAACTGTCTGGTATTATATGTTCCTATAATGGTAGGTAACAACTAGACATGAGCATAAATTACTTTTGTGATCAGGTCTTGGCCCACAGGAACACTAGGAAAGCCCCTGGTGGGCCCCACTGTTTGGGGGCCCACCTTCTTCTTCTACATCTTACATATGTTACCTGATACTAAACAAGACTCTGGTATATTTTCTACAGTGAATTGCTGTTATTAATCTGGTATACTACAGGCACTAGCAGTATTTACTAAATATAAATATATATATATATATTTATATGCAGAGAAAGGTTCAGAGGATGCTCTGAATAAATCAACAATTTACTTAAAAATATACAAATTTAATAAAATATTGATCAAATGATAAAAGTTCAATAGTACGATACAATGTAATCGTTCACAGGTATTGCATGTCAAGATCAACATATGGATGCATGCAGCCCAACGCGTTTCATCACATTCGTGACTTCATCAGGGGCAATAAAAACACCTTCTTAGTGGGAAATGTTGCTTATTTACAAGTATCCCCGAACTGGGGTTTATTGAAATTCAAAGAAAGAACTGTTGTACACCACTAATATAGGGTCCACTTTATAAGGGCACAGATATTCCTAAACTGGGGATTATCGAATTTTCAGAGAAAGAACTGTTGTACACCTAAAAAAGGATCACTAATATAGGGTCCACTTTATAGGGGCTGGATAAGTTCAAATGTACTAAGAATTAATCTTAGCCAGCAATCAGACTTAATCCTTAACAAAGTGATGTGCACTGGGTGAAATCCAAACCTGGAATCTGGATTAATTCTTATTACATTTGAACTAACCAACTATTTCAATAACAGGGGGCCTCCATCCATATTTAAGTACCATAACAACCGATCCTGTGCGGAAGATTACCCAACTCTGTCTTTTGTACATTTGAACTTATCCAGCCCCTATAAAGTGGACCCTATATTAGTGATCCTCTCGCCAGACCGTCCCTGCTGAGCCGACGGAGAG
Organism: Crinia signifera; assembly: GCF_055691185.1. Taxonomy (NCBI): domain Eukaryota; kingdom Metazoa; phylum Chordata; class Amphibia; order Anura; family Myobatrachidae; genus Crinia; species Crinia signifera. The sequence continues at coordinate 191,980,971 of NC_139219.1, forward strand.
GGACTCCATCAGACTTGGATGCGCGCAAGTCTCACGCGCACGCACGTCCCAGTCTCTCGGCAGCTGGGCAGCGGAACCCTGCCTGTCTCTGCTTCAGGGAGACGGCCAGGGCTAGGTGATGGGGACCGTCGATGGTCGCGGGGGAGGTGGCAGATAGTGGCGGGGAGCTCCAAAACTCGACTGTCTACGCTTGTTCTTCGAATTGAAGGCTATTCCAAGTGCGAAGTTGCCAAGGAACAGAACATTTACTACAATGGTGTGTACTACTCCCTTTAAAGAACAGCACAAACATGATCTAACTAGAGTAAAAAGAAAAGTGGGAAGCCCCGATGCACAACTGAGCAAGAAGACAAGTACATTAGAGTCTCAAGTTTGAGAAGTAGACACCTCACAGAACAAAAAGATATATTACTAGCCAAGAAAGAAATGAGGTGGATTTTTTATTTGAATTCCTTATCCCCTCAAGGGAATGTAGATAAATGGAGGTGCATTCCACTATACTTTGAATATTAACAGAATGGGACACTCCTGACTTAATTTCCCAGCTGCGTGCCAGTATAAATGGCTGTGCATGTCCGCTGCAGTTTTCCTGATGGGTGGAAACATATGCAAATGCCCAAAAACAGGAAATGTACTTACTTTTGAGTGATCCGCATGGGGGAATCATACAATTCATTTGAACATATGGTGTGACCTGGATACATGTCGCACCTGTCTTGTCGCTTATCAGTATGAGTGAGGCTACACATCAAGGCACCTAGCCCCTTGTGTATCTGCTGTATATGTTACCAGGCAGTCTAGAGTAGACATTGTCATTTCTTCCATGTACTCCCCTACATGAATCACTTGTATGTGGTGGACTCCAATCGGATCAATAATCGTTTGTGTATCCAGCTCTCCATCGCCAATTGTCCATTTCTCTCGATATTGAACAACATTGTCTTACTGAAATCCCAGCAATACAAACATCAAGTTTTGTTTTTATTTTGCCATACCACACTGTTTTTGTAAGTTTTAGTTATGTGGAGTTATAGAGCCGGGACACTGGAGGTATACTAATTTTGTGGAGTTACAGTATGTGTTTGGAGTACAACTGAAAACACTTAAGATCAAATTCCACTGGCAAGACATGTAAAAAAAACCTCTCTGTTAGCGCCAGATGTATCAAGCTTCATAAAGTGATATCTTCCAATGTGACTGCCTTGGGAAACTGTCTGGTCGGACTTCCAATAAGCCACTACCAGGCACAGTGAAGCAAATGCAGACTCACAGACTGCTTCTGGCTTTATACAGTGGTGGATTTTAATGGGGGGGGGGGGGGGGGGGGGCTGCAGCCCTGCAGCCAATAGGTAAAAAAACTGCTTTGTATAAGCCATCTGTGTATCTACAATAATGATGGGGAAAACCAACTTAGCTGTCTATTTCTAAGCCTTGGATGGATATCAAGTGGATCGAGATAAAATACCAGCCAATCAGCTCCTAACTGCCATGTCACAGGCTGTGCTTGGATAATGAGTTAGTAGATGGTTGGCTGGTACTTCACCTTCATTCAATCTTCAGTAAATAGACCCCCAAGGCCAGCCTAATTTGTCACAGCATGATGACAAATTTTATTATGTGTTTTAAATTGGAGAACCTAATTTTGACAAACAAAAACAATATAGAAAAAGATGTCCAGATGTTCTAACCCTGCTTTGCAGTGAGTTATGGTTTGTATAAAAATTGGAAGAATTTTAGGGTGGAGGAAATATGTATTTACACCATCCTAACAATTTGCAGAAATGTTGCATTAGTTTTCTGTAGAAAAACTTACCCTTGGTTCATTGTAGTACAAGCGTTCCAGCCAGTACATGGCCACTACAGTAATACAATATGTGCCTACAGATTCCGTTAGAGAAGAGAGACAGAGCACTTTTATGTAGTTGCAGAGTCCAAAGTCTTAGATGTTTTTCAACCTTGTTCCTTTGTCCATCTCATGCACACAAGTGCAATACATGTGCTAAATGTGATACACAGAATCTTCTATTTCAAAGAGTTGAGTTACAGTATCATTGTAGCTTGCATGAATAAGGAAAAACTCCCTTTTTTTTCATTTTGGCAAAACAAACTTGTGTGTACAGTATATATATAGTTTAACAGCTTGGACTAGGAATTAAAATGGCAAATTAATGAAAAGAATGGTTCATACACACAGGCATGTCTGTGTTGTACAACAAACACATAATAACCCTGGGGTTATGCAGCATTATCATCCCAGAGGACACATATTGAATGAATAATTACACTCGAAAGAGCCAAAAAGATTGCAACCACACAATAATACACCCAATTCAAATTACACCACAGTGCAATGTTATTCACATTATATCATACAATAATATCTGGTTTTCAAGTTATGTCACACAATAGTGTCCCTTATTCACATTATGCCTCATAATAGTGCCTTATTCACATTACTCTACACTATGGACCTAAATCAGCATGAATCACTAGCAAGAAAAAAAGCTGTTGCCTGAAATAAAAAATTCACTGCCCAGACAGACAGACAGAAGAAAAGAATGGACCAACCTGAGTAGGTTGGAACTTGGGGCGCTTGGTATGGGCTAGATCTCAGCAGCTGCTGAAAACAGCAGGATAGTCAGTCCTGCATGGGTATAAAAAACACAACAAACAAGAAGAACATAGCAGCGCTGGGTACTTAAACTGATTGTACCTTAAGTGAAAAAAATATATACATTTGGATGGTCTTCACAATTTTTAATAATTAAAATTGTATTCGGATGGATGTATTCGGCAGCGAGTCAATGTTCCTTTAAGGTCCATGTGGTCGGCCCATGTTGGGAATAGTAACCAAAGTCCACTGGAATAATGCTGAAGGGAGGTTTTGAATTGTGAGGCAGATTTATTAAGCTTGGTGAAGTGATAAAGTGTCTATTTTTTATCAACGCCCAATCAGCTCCTAGCTGGGAAATTACCGACTTGGTTTGAAAAATGAAAGGTAGGAGCTGGTTGGCCAGACATTTTATCAACTTACCGAGCTTAATAAAACTACCCCTGTGTCTCTTACTCTGAAATGAGTAACCAAGGGGGTTCACAAGATGGTATCCATGGCGGTAGGCACTGCAATTTTGGGGGTCTCCTGTAGGGCTGGTTAGGACTTGTTTCCCAAAGAGTCAGGTGGAGGGGTGGGTGTAGCAGCAAAACTCTGACGCTACGCTAGGTAGATTTTTCAAAGGTGAACAGACAGACAGACAGACAGAAAAAAAAATGTGCCTTGCAAAATTGAGAATACAGTAGCAGAAAACATGTAAGGGTAAATGTGAGGCCTGAACTGGAAAGACATGGGGAGAGGAGGTTGTGCTGAAGTAAAAGAGACCCTGGTGAAAAGGAGGGGGGTGCTGGATTGCAAGAGATAAATGGTTGTACTGTGTGTTGTGCTACTGCTGAGAAACACAGTTATGGGGTGGAAGGCATTGCTGGTGCTTCAGTATCACATTTATAGGTGGGAGGGCGAAGAGCCACACTGATGTTGGAGGAGAGAGGAGAGTCTACAGAGAGACATAGTGGTGATAGTCTAAGGTTCCTGGGATTTTGACCTAAAAATGCAGGGTTTCGAGTCCCGGGATTGGAGCCTCTAATCCTGGAATTCAAAGGATTTGGCAGTGAATGTACTTTGTGCCGGCCAGTGATATGCACTAGCAGCACTTGGCTCAGATGCTGCTTGACTGTGTGGCCTGGGTGGGCCAATGTACAGTATATGGCTTTGACAAAGCTGTCAGTGAGAACAGCGAAATGCGTTGGAACAGCTTGGAACCATATCAAATTCATCTCTCACCCATGCTAAAAGGATTGTGCTCTTGCTTCTGATTCATCTGGTCTCAGTCCTACCACCTTGGAAGTCCCATGCCCACCTGATCCTGAACTTCAAATTGCTTACAGCAGCGAGGTTCCCTGGAATCGGCAACTTACGACACAGCCACCGGGACAATACCTCAAGCGATAGCCAGGACACACAAAGTGCCTCAGAGGTCTCCTCATATTTGTACTAACGCAAGGATCAGTGCAAGTTACTGACACATCCAAGGGGTGAATAATATTGCTGTACTGGGTTCCAGCCCTAATTTAAACGATTACCGTTTCCATAATATTTGGTGATTTTTTTATGTGTTTTTTGTGTTATTAAATTTCATAAATTATCATTGCTTTACTTGTTTATATATATTTTTTTGCGCTGCTTATTCCCATTTTTCTTTGACATTGTTACCAACCAAGGGAGCTGACTACTATCAATAAGCAGCTGCTTTGAGTTAACAGTAGGTGACGAGCGCTCTATATTAACCACGGTTAATTATTTTTATGGATATCCCTAAAACCTGCACTGTCGGTGTGCAATAAAGGAACGTGGTTGTGAATGCCTGATGTACGAGTTGCATACATTTATGTGTTGAGATTTCTTAATAATAATTTATTGAAGCATTCTTAAAATGTCAAGATACTATTTTTCCACAATCTCACATATTGTACAAAAATATTCAGACCTTTGTATAAAATACTTATAGTTGCCAGTGGGTTACTGTTGTATACATTGTATACGTCATGTGAAATTATACATTTCTATACAGTAGCTCATTTCATTTACTTAATGAAATTTATAATGCATTCCATTCAAATCTGCAGAGGAAATCAATGCCATTCTCCACTTACAACACAAGGAAGAAATAAGAAACTATCAGACCTACAGCAGTCTATTCCAGGCTAAAGAACAAAGAGCGGTATTAACTTAACAATGCCTGATAAATGATGTTAACACCTGTGGTTGTCAACACTGCCCTCTTAGTTATAAGCCTAATGGGCCTTTTTAAAAGTGCTATCACACTATATTAATGGAGTGTTTAAATGCAGTAAGATTATTTTTATGAGACAGATCTGTATTATAACTGTCTGGTGGCATGCCAGCTTGTGAGCAGTATTCAAAGCAATAAGATTATATTTAGGGAACTCAACATACAAGAAGTAAAAAGAGAATGTTCCCAGTAGCTTAAAGTTTAAATTAATACATTCATATAACTATATTAACTATATAATTTTACTGTACATATATATGTACAGTATAATTAGTAGGGTGTTTGTGTCCTTACTACTGAACTACTTCAACTGTGTCAAATTAATGAAAATGTTTTATTGTTCTTTTAAATATTTGTATTAAATTCCCCAAATTGTTTTGAGATGGTTTGGAATTATTATTGTCACTTGTACCTGATGGTGGTGGTCTAAAACAGAAGCACACCCTATTTCTTCTTCTTCTATCTACCTTCTTTTTCCCCTGCTAACAGGGGGACATATAGAGCTGGTAAATAGCGCATTTGAAGGGTATTTTTGTCTGTGTATATATATATATATATATATATATATATATATTCAGAAAAAAGGGGGGTTGTGGCCTTATCCTGCGCTCTTTGGGAAGCAGCACTACTCTGGGGCCTCGCTGTTAATAGAGGTCCAATAGAAAGAGATAGCATGAAAGGTGTAGAGGTGCGCTTCGATATGTTTCACCAACAATACATTAAAATCGAAAATGTTTATTTCAAACAATAAAATGTATAAAATACAACAAACAGTGGTTATCCAATAATTGTCTTCACAGAGGTGTATACATTCCTGATTCGACCAATGGTAAGGATGGTCTGAGTTACCCTACGCGTTTCGTCCCTAAGGGACTTCTTCAGGGGTAATACACGTGATCTAAAATGGTGAAACAATGCCATAAATAAAATAGTGTACAATATCCTATAATCTGGAATGGATAAGATAAGAGGACGAAATGTATGGAAGGAAGAGGAGAAAACGAGGAAGAAAAAAGGAAACGATATATATCTCTCTGATATCACCAATGCTTTTTTATCGTGGCAGGTAGGAATTAGGAGATAGCAGTGGAAAAAAGATTTATTAAAAACACCCAGGGGCCGATGGTCTGATACACCCTGGTGAATAGAAGTAATAGATTTAGGTGAGTGTATAACATACCAATCTGTTAGGGCAGTTTTCACTCATGTGAGAGAAAAAAACTTCTCAGATGTTCAGATTCGGATAGTGGTCAGAGTAGTCGTAGGTCGTGATACAGCCGTTAATCATATATCATGACGTTTTAAGAATGTTAGAATTCTCTAAAATGGGGGGGTTGATAAGGTACAAATGAGTGTACTCTAATAATGCATCAGTGTGACCCCCTGCTAACATCATATTTACTGTTAAAATAATGGCTATTACTGTGTGTAACCATAATTTCATATATACATTCAATATTTAACTTTGAGCCCAATACATACAATCAAGTACTTCCCAAATACCTTTTTAAAGTTTCCGGCTACATAGCCATTCCCATTTCAGACTGTTAATCATACGTTCATATAGACATAATTTACAATGCCCCATTACAATAAAAAATGGTACTGAATGAACATTTTATCAATCATAATCTTATATACATTTCCTAGTCTGGTAGGAACCATCATTGACATACTTTCTTATCACAATTATAAGCATGCTTAGTGAGTGACGGAATGTTCATACCCACAATTTGAATAAATTTGTACATACCCAGGGTGATACAATAATAGAACAGCTCTCCGGCTGAGTCTTTTTCAGTTCTGCGATATGCACTACAAATAATAGCAATAAACAATAAATCCTAATCTATTGAGCTAATAGTGGACTACATGTACATCAATTGAAATAAGATGGCTTTCATATAATTACATATATTCCAGTTCACAGCTTTAGGTAAGCTATTCTATCAATGCAGTTCCTCACATAGTTGCAGGATGTTACTATTATTCATTATGCCAAACATGGATTCTATAGCCTGGTTTCTACACAGTGTATATCGCAACATTGTAGCAAAACAGTTTGACAGCATCAGACTGTAACAGTACCTCTGGGTCATACTTTACACAGAGGATAAAGTCAAACAATAATCAATACATAGTGGTATCCTTTTAATAGGGTTACCTTTTAGATATATAAGACCAATCTAGTGCAACCTACCAAAATCAATATGCAGTGGGGTGTCCGCAGTCCAGGTGGAGAGATAATCCCCGTCTGGTACACAGGGTTTAAATACCCTGTGGGTGTAGACGTCATTTCCTGTATGCAGGTAATGCATACAAAGATGATCTTTAATTAATACAGCGTTAATAGTTCTAATAGTGGGCCCCCCGGGTGGGCTGTGTATGTGTCCAGAGCTCCTGTTACTGTGCGGGCACGCTATGTTAAAATTGTCCTAGAAACGGACCATGAATAGCCGGCGGGGGTTACTTCCGGGAACGCTATGCGTTCCACCCCTCGTAGTGCGTTCCAGCCCTCTCTATGGTGCCGATATGGAGCTGGCGCTGCGGCGCGCATCTGAACACGCTCAGCGTGTCAGACTGTGTTTCACCTTTAGGCGATCATGTGACAAATAGGGGTGGCTCAAATGGCGCTCCCTCAATGACATCATGCGTGTCAGTGTGCGTTCCAAAGCGCTACATTCAACATGACTTACCTAATAGAATATTTAATAAATGACTGAAATAGTATTAACTACGCTCTTCTAAGGGTATAAAAGTGAGTTTTAATGGGGAATGTGCAAGTGTTCAAGGATCCTTTTGGCCATATGTGACTAGTGGATAAATAGAATAGTCCAATTTCTATTAACTAATAGTGTGCTCTGTACATAAATTTCCACTAATGTGGATGACATATTACTGTGTCTATTCTAGTATCTATATGTGTGAGTGGGTAAAAGTGTGTTTTTATACTAGTGGTGAGAGTCTAATATTGACCTTTATAGGTTACTTCTCCGCTAATGGGGAATCTAAATGCATAAATCTTAGTTTATGGCTCAATAGGGATAATAGTGGGGGGGAGGGATAATCAATAATGGAAAGAAACACTATCTTCCAGGTGGTTGTATACTACTGGTGGCTACTTATATATGGAGTGTAACACTATCTATAGGTGGTAAAGTGCTCTATATGTCTCACTGAGGGTTGATAGTAGAAGGGGTAAAATCCTACCTCTATAGGGGCACAATGGATAATCTAAATATATTATACATAATGGCTGAAGTTAGAACAGTCTGCATGGTTAAATTTAGAACATCCAATGGTTTAGCCATTTGGATGTTAAACTACCAGGTTTCTAACTAGACTGGTCTTATATGTACATATGGTTTTGCCTACCTGCATCAATCAATAAGCTATTTCGGAACTAGCCAATTCTTAATGTGTGGGTCAGTTTGACCCTACCCGGAATGTGAGTATACTGAAAAAGTGGACCAGTAGAAAGAAAAAAGGAAAAAGAAAATATTTGTAACTTTCTAGACTAGGGGGAAGAAGTGAAGGTTTAGGTGGATCTATAAAAAGAAAACAATATCGATGTTCTCATTGAGTCCATTGGGGGATAGAGAGCCTAGCGTATAAATCCAGAAGGTCTCTCGTTTGGATAATAGTAACTCTCTATTGCCTCCTCTGGGGTTCGCAAGTATATGTTCAAGGGCAGTAAAGGAGAAATTATTTTTGTCTGGATTAGATCCATGTTTTTCCAAAAAGTGACGGGGTAAATTATGAGTGATAAGTTTATTCTTAATGTTTCTTAGATGTTCTTGTATTCGAATCTTTAACATTCTTTTTGTCTTCCCTATATAGAATAGGCCACATCCACACGTGATCCTATAGATGACAAAATTGGAATTACAGGTGCATGGTTTGTTCAAAGCAAAGGATTTGTTGTCTGTAGTCTTCCATGTGAATGGTTGTTTCTCCATCAACTTGCAACAAATGCATTTGGTGCAAGGGGTGCACCTGATGGTATCATTCAAAAAGTGTTTGTCTTTTTTGGGTTTATCTACCTCGGGGCGAAACTGGCTTGGCGCGATAAGGCTCTTCAGATTGGGTGCTCGTCGGAATACAACATTGGGTCGGTGAGGTAAAGTCGGTCCCAATAGTGGATCTCTCAGTAATAGATGCCAATGTTTGTCAAGGACTTTTTTAATGAGATGGTTTTCCTTGTTGTATTGGGTTATGAACGGGCGGTATTGTGTTTTAGGTTCTCTTTCCTTAAAACGGAGCATTTCGTTCCTATCCGACTGTTCCGCCTTCGATCTTGCCTCCTCGATTTTTTTCCGGTCATATCCCCGTTCGATAAATCTCTCACTTAGTATTGTTGACTGGTGTAAAAAGTCTCCGAGGTCCGTGCAGTTCCTCCTAAGCCTAAGAAATTGGGCGTAGGGTACTCCATTCTTCCACTTGGGGTGATGACAACTGTTATAAGGTATAAAACTGTTGGCATCTACCTCCTTAAAAAATGTTTTCGTGTTGATCAGCTCTCCGGTATACCTTTCAGGGTGAGGTCTAGGAAATCGATTTCACTGTTGTCAACTTTAGATGTAAATTTCAGATTGTAATCGTTGACCTGAAGGTGAGCATTGAAGTCAGAAATACTGAGGAGGTCTCCTTGCCATATGAGGATCAGGTCGTCAATATATCTGTAGAAAAATTTAATATGCTGTTCAAATCTAGATCCATAGATATAGGTCTCCTCCCACCTTCCCATTAGGAGGTTGGCATAGGAAGGGGCGAATTTCGTCCCCATTGCGGTTCCATTTTGTTGGAGGTAGTATGAGCCGTTAAATTCAAAGTAGTTGTGTGTAAGGATGTATGTAATACATTCTACAATGAAATTTATTTCTTTAGCCGACATTTTTGGGTCGTTAGCAAGCGTCATCTTAACTGCTTCAATTCCTTTAAGGTGGGGGATTGAAGAATATAGTGCCTGTACATCGACAGTAATCCAGTAGTAATCTTCTTGCCATTTGATAGGTTGTAGTTTTTGTAGGACACTTTTTGAGTCTTTAAGATGTGATTTATTGAGCACTACATAAGGTTGCAGAATGAGGTCGATAAAGTGTGACAAGTTGGCACTCAAAGATTCCACACCTGCCACAATGGGTCTCCCAGGAGGTTTATTTTTGTTTTTGTGGACTTTGGGTATGTGGTAGAATATAGGCATGATTGGAAATTTCACATAAAGATATTCGAATTCGCTTTTTGTGATCAGTTGATTTCTCAGCGCGTTCACTAGTAAAGTATGTAATTCTTCTTGGAATTTGACGGTGGGATCTTCCTGGAGTTTGCTATAAGTGAACTGGTCGTCGAGGATATTTGAGGCTTCCTTGAGGTATGCCTCGGTGGTTTGGAGGACCACTGCTCCCCCTTTATCTGCCCCTTTCACTATTATCTCCTTATCTTTTTTAAGACTTTTGATGGCTCGTTCTTCTTTGGTATTTAAGTTGTTATTATACTTGTGGTTGATCACTTTAAGTTTCTTAAAGTCTTCATTGACAGAGTCATAAAAAATGTCGATGTAGCTTCCCCTTGATTCTACCGGGTAGAATTTAGAAGGAGGAGCTACTCGAGAGGGGTTTTTGGTTTTATCCACTGTGCTCGGATACGGATTTTTTAAAAAATGTCTTTGTAGAGTCAAATTTCTAGTGAACTTATTGAGATCTATGTATAGATCGAATTTTTTAACATGGGAATCAGGTGCAAACTTCAAGCCTTTATTTAGAACTGTGATCTGCGTTGGAGATAGTTCCCGCGAAGTGAGGTCAATAACCCCTGTTTTTGCAGTGCTGTTCCTGATGTCGCTTTTCTTTTCTTGGGGCTTCTTTCTCCCCCCTCTGCACCCTCGTCTTCTCCGTTCAGAACCCTTTTTGTGCCTTGAGGGGAGTCTATCAAATTGTATAGTTCTTCTTCTCTTTGTAAGATGGGGCGTGGGTGATCCCCCTTTCCTCCTAAAAAATGTTTGGAGTGTTGTGGGGTGGGAGAAGGTGATCTATAATTTCGGTAATAATTGTGTTCGGATGGTACTCGATTACGGTGGAATCGTGGTCTCCTTGATTCTGATTGATCCCTATAATTTCTGGAGTCAGAGTCATCTCTACGGTTTCTAACACCTGATCGATCTCGTGGGTCTCTATAAAATTTATTTTGACTTCGATTCTCATTCTTAAAGACAGGTTGTTGCCATCGATTATAGTTTTCCCTTCTCGTATTTCGATATTGTTTTGGTTCATCCGTATAGTGGTTGTCCCGTTGCTGATAATTAAATTGTCTTGGTCTCTCATTGTATTTAGGTTTCACATAATACTGGTTTTGTTCTGTCCTTCTTTCGAAGTTAGACCAATTTCTTATTTTTCCACTTGTATAATCATTTTTATCCCTCATAAACTTTTTTTGTTTTCGACGTATAATGTCGTTTTCTTCTTCCTCCAATTTACATTGGATATCTACTATATCGCGTTTTAGTTCTTCACTATCTCCAAATTTTTCCAAGAGTTTGTCAATTTTTTCCAACTCATCTTCAATTTTAGTAATTTCTCTTTTTCTTTCTTCCACGATGAGTGTTATAAGTTTGGTTGAACATTCATCCAGTATCGTGTTCCACTGTGTCATGAAGTTCTCGTTGTTGTTTCCCATTGTTGGGGTTTTACTGATCCTCAATCCTCTCGGTATGCGTCCAACTTCTAGATATTTTTCTAGGGTGGAAATATCATACCAGCTTCTAAGTTCTCTCATAGAGAGTTTCTCAACCAAATTGAGATAATTATAGTAGTCATCCTCCTCCTCATACAGATGTTCCTCCTCTAAAAAGATGTTCTTTACTTTGTTAGATCTCTTTGATCTATCATAAAACGGCATTTTTCAGTGGCTGCAGGTAAGGTTCACTTAACAGCTAGACAAAGATTCAGAAAAAAGGGGGGTTGTGGCCTTATCCTGCGCTCTTTGGGAAGCAGCACTACTCTGGGGCCTCGCTGTTAATAGAGGTCCAATAGAAAGAGATAGCATGAAAGGTGTAGAGGTGCGCTTCGATATGTTTCACCAACAATACATTAAAATCGAAAATGTTTATTTCAAACAATAAAATGTATAAAATACAACAAACAGTGGTTATCCAATAATTGTCTTCACAGAGGTGTATACATTCCTGATTCGACCAATGGTAAGGATGGTCTGAGTTACCCTACGCGTTTCGTCCCTAAGGGACTTCTTCAGGGGTAATACACGTGATCTAAAATGGTGAAACAATGCCATAAATAAAATAGTGTACAATATCCTATAATCTGGAATGGATAAGATAAGAGGACGAAATGTATGGAAGGAAGAGGAGAAAACGAGGAAGAAAAAAGGAAACGATATATATCTCTCTGATATCACCAATGCTTTTTTATCGTGGCAGGTAGGAATTAGGAGATAGCAGTGGAAAAAAGATTTATTAAAAACACCCAGGGGCCGATGGTCTGATACACCCTGGTGAATAGAAGTAATAGATTTAGGTGAGTGTATAACATACCAATCTGTTAGGGCAGTTTTCACTCATGTGAGAGAAAAAAACTTCTCAGATGTTCAGATTCGGATAGTGGTCAGAGTAGTCGTAGGTCGTGATACAGCCGTTAATCATATATCATGACGTTTTAAGAATGTTAGAATTCTCTAAAATGGGGGGGTTGATAAGGTACAAATGAGTGTACTCTAATAATGCATCAGTGTGACCCCCTGCTAACATCATATTTACTGTTAAAATAATGGCTATTACTGTGTGTAACCATAATTTCATATATACATTCAATATTTAACTTTGAGCCCAATACATACAATCAAGTACTTCCCAAATACCTTTTTAAAGTTTCCGGCTACATAGCCATTCCCATTTCAGACTGTTAATCATACGTTCATATAGACATAATTTACAATGCCCCATTACAATAAAAAATGGTACTGAATGAACATTTTATCAATCATAATCTTATATACATTTCCTAGTCTGGTAGGAACCATCATTGACATACTTTCTTATCACAATTATAAGCATGCTTAGTGAGTGACGGAATGTTCATACCCACAATTTGAATAAATTTGTACATACCCAGGGTGATACAATAATAGAACAGCTCTCCGGCTGAGTCTTTTTCAGTTCTGCGATATGCACTACAAATAATAGCAATAAACAATAAATCCTAATCTATTGAGCTAATAGTGGACTACATGTACATCAATTGAAATAAGATGGCTTTCATATAATTACATATATTCCAGTTCACAGCTTTAGGTAAGCTATTCTATCAATGCAGTTCCTCACATAGTTGCAGGATGTTACTATTATTCATTATGCCAAACATGGATTCTATAGCCTGGTTTCTACACAGTGTATATCGCAACATTGTAGCAAAACAGTTTGACAGCATCAGACTGTAACAGTACCTCTGGGTCATACTTTACACAGAGGATAAAGTCAAACAATAATCAATACATAGTGGTATCCTTTTAATAGGGTTACCTTTTAGATATATAAGACCAATCTAGTGCAACCTACCAAAATCAATATGCAGTGGGGTGTCCGCAGTCCAGGTGGAGAGATAATCCCCGTCTGGTACACAGGGTTTAAATACCCTGTGGGTGTAGACGTCATTTCCTGTATGCAGGTAATGCATACAAAGATGATCTTTAATTAATACAGCGTTAATAGTTCTAATAGTGGGCCCCCCGGGTGGGCTGTGTATGTGTCCAGAGCTCCTGTTACTGTGCGGGCACGCTATGTTAAAATTGTCCTAGAAACGGACCATGAATAGCCGGCGGGGGTTACTTCCGGGAACGCTATGCGTTCCACCCCTCGTAGTGCGTTCCAGCCCTCTCTATGGTGCCGATATGGAGCTGGCGCTGCGGCGCGCATCTGAACACGCTCAGAGTGTCAGACTGTGTTTCACCTTTAGGCGATCATGTGACAAATAGGGGTGGCTCAAATGGCGCTCCCTCAATGACATCATGCGTGTCAGTGTGCGTTCCAAAGCGCTACATTCAACATGACTTACCTAATAGAATATTTAATAAATGACTGAAATAGTATTAACTACGCTCTTCTAAGGGTATAAAAGTGAGTTTTAATGGGGAATGTGCAAGTGTTCAAGGATCCTTTTGGCCATATGTGACTAGTGGATAAATAGAATAGTCCAATTTCTATTAACTAATAGTGTGCTCTGTACATAAATTTCCACTAATGTGGATGACATATTACTGTGTCTATTCTAGTATCTATATGTGTGAGTGGGTAAAAGTGTGTTTTTATACTAGTGGTGAGAGTCTAATATTGACCTTTATAGGTTACTTCTCCGCTAATGGGGAATCTAAATGCATAAATCTTAGTTTATGGCTCAATAGGGATAATAGTGGGGGGGAGGGATAATCAATAATGGAAAGAAACACTATCTTTCTTTCCATTATTGATTATCCCTCCCCCCCACTATTATCCCTATTGAGCCATAAACTAAGATTTATGCATTTAGATTCCCCATTAGCGGAGAAGTAACCTATAAAGGTCAATATTAGACTCTCACCACTAGTATAAAAACACACTTTTACCCACTCACACATATAGATACTAGAATAGACACAGTAATATGTCATCCACATTAGTGGAAATTTATGTACAGAGCACACTATTAGTTAATAGAAATTGGACTATTCTATTTATCCACTAGTCACATATGGCCAAAAGGATCCTTGAACACTTGCACATTCCCCATTAAAACTCACTTTTATACCCTTAGAAGAGCGTAGTTAATACTATTTCAGTCATTTATTAAATATTCTATTAGGTAAGTCATGTTGAATGTAGCGCTTTGGAACGCACACTGACACGCATGATGTCATTGAGGGAGCGCCATTTGAGCCACCCCTATTTGTCACATGATCGCCTAAAGGTGAAACACAGTCTGACACGCTGAGCGTGTTCAGATGCGCGCCGCAGCGCCAGCTCCATATCGGCACCATAGAGAGGGCTGGAACGCACTACGAGGGGTGGAACGCATAGCGTTCCCGAAAGTAACCCCCGCCGGCTATTCATGGTCCGTTTCTAGGACAATTTTAACATAGCGTGCCCGCACAGTAACAGGAGCTCTGGACACATACACAGCCCACCCGGGGGGCCCACTATTAGAACTATTAACGCTGTATTAATTAAAGATCATCTTTGTATGCATTACCTGCATACAGGAAATGACGTCTACACCCACAGGGTATTTAAACCCTGTGTACCAGACGGGGATTATCTCTCCACCTGGACTGCGGACACCCCACTGCATATTGATTTTGGTAGGTTGCACTAGATTGGTCTTATATATCTAAAAGGTAACCCTATTAAAAGGATACCACTATGTATTGATTATTGTTTGACTTTATCCTCTGGGTAAAGTATGACCCAGAGGTACTGTTACAGTCTGATGCTGTCAAACTGTTTTGCTACAATGTTGCGATATACACTGTGTAGAAACCAGGCTATAGAATCCATGTTTGGCATAATGAATAATAGTAACATCCTGCAACTATGTGAGGAACTGCATTGATAGAATAGCTTACCTAAAGCTGTGAACTGGAATATATGTAATTATATGAAAGCCATCTTATTTCAATTGATGTACATGTAGTCCACTATTAGCTCAATAGATTAGGATTTATTGTTTATTGCTATTATTTGTAGTGCATATCGCAGAACTGAAAAAGACTCAGCCGGAGAGCTGTTCTATTATTGTATCACCCTGGGTATGTACAAATTTATTCAAATTGTGGGTATGAACATTCCGTCACTCACTAAGCATGCTTATAATTGTGATAAGAAAGTATGTCAATGATGGTTCCTACCAGACTAGGAAATGTATATAAGATTATGATTGATAAAATGTTCATTCAGTACCATTTTTTATTGTAATGGGGCATTGTAAATTATGTCTATATGAACGTATGATTAACAGTCTGAAATGGGAATGGCTATGTAGCCGGAAACTTTAAAAAGGTATTTGGGAAGTACTTGATTGTATGTATTGGGCTCAAAGTTAAATATTGAATGTATATATGAAATTATGGTTACACACAGTAATAGCCATTATTTTAACAGTAAATATGATGTTAGCAGGGGGTCACACTGATGCATTATTAGAGTACACTCATTTGTACCTTATCAACCCCCCCATTTTAGAGAATTCTAACATTCTTAAAACGTCATGATATATGATTAACGGCTGTATCACGACCTACGACTACTCTGACCACTATCCGAATCTGAACATCTGAGAAGTTTTTTTCTCTCACATGAGTGAAAACTGCCCTAACAGATTGGTATGTTATACACTCACCTAAATCTATTACTTCTATTCACCAGGGTGTATCAGACCATCGGCCCCTGGGTGTTTTTAATAAATCTTTTTTCCACTGCTATCTCCTAATTCCTACCTGCCACGATAAAAAAGCATTGGTGATATCAGAGAGATATATATCGTTTCCTTTTTTCTTCCTCGTTTTCTCCTCTTCCTTCCATACATTTCGTCCTCTTATCTTATCCATTCCAGATTATAGGATATTGTACACTATTTTATTTATGGCATTGTTTCACCATTTTAGATCACGTGTATTACCCCTGAAGAAGTCCCTTAGGGACGAAACGCGTAGGGTAACTCAGACCATCCTTACCATTGGTCGAATCAGGAATGTATACACCTCTGTGAAGACAATTATTGGATAACCACTGTTTGTTGTATTTTATACATTTTATTGTTTGAAATAAACATTTTCGATTTTAATGTATTGTTGGTGAAACATATCGAAGCGCACCTCTACACCTTTCATGCTATATATATATATATATATATATATATATATATATATATAACAGACAATAGGACCGGCAAACAACCACTGCTCCAACGCCAGTGTACTTTGCTGGGTGCCCCCACTTGGATAAATGCTTATGTGGAAGAGGGGAGGTGCGGCACTCTCAGTCGAAAATAAACAGCGTCACTACAGCCTGCAAGTCTTTATTTTCGACTGAGAGTGCCGCACCTCCCCCCTTCTATATATATATATATATATATATATATATATATATATATATATATATATATATATATATATTGTAGGAATGCCGGCACTCAACTCCTGATGATTTTTATGCGCCCCGGTGCCCTCGCTGTAGTGTGGCTCAGCAACACTGAAATATATGATCCTTGGGTCACGGGACTCGGGACTTGCAACAAGTAAATCAACATGTAGCCTCTTTACTAGGTTGACGTTTCAGCCGTAATTGCAACTTTTCTCATGTAAGCTGTTTTGAGAAAAGCCGCAATAAAGGCTGAAACGTCAACCTAGTAAGGAGGCTATGTGTTGATTTTCTTGTTGCAAGTCCCGAGTGCCATGACCCAAGGAACATATATATATATATATATATATATATATATATATATATATATATTAAAATGTATTGCTTTGGCCTTTTCTTATGAAGATAAGGGACTGGCCAACAAGCTGAAAAGTGTAGAGAAGAGGTATATGAAAAGAAAAATAGGAGGGCAGCTGCTAGCACTGAAACAACATAATAGGATCTCAGGGAGATAGCAAGTTATGCAATGTTAATTTAGGATCCCATCTAACATGAGCTGAAAAGGATTATACTGTACTCGAAAGAAAATAAGAAACAATCAGCTATCAAGTACAACCACACCTGGGAATGATAAAGTTATCAAAGGATTTTTTTTATTGAATATAAAAAAAGAAAAATGGTGACAATTTTCTATAAAAATGCAAAGCTAATTTATTTTAACATCCAAAAGTGCTTCAGTCAAAGTATAAAATGTCAAGTATATCTGATTTAACAGCTCTATTTAAGGGAAGAAACTGGAGACACACATTTACTAACATGACCTATTGTATTTTTCAAAGTAATACAACAAAAAAAGTCTAATTGGTTTGCTAGTCTGACCAGGTTAAATTGTTCATAAAGTAACAAAGTGCACAAAAGCCAAGCTTGTTAAGATATGTAGCAGTGGTGTAGGATGGGATGAAAGCTGGGTTTCCCGAAAGGAGTGAATACCAGTGGCTAGATAAATTATCTTTAACTATCTGCTGACAGAAATCCATACACATCCAGGTATCAGCAAAATGGGCATTACTCGAGTGGATGGCTCAAAAGTTTAGGCCTCTGCTAGCCGTCAATTAGTGAAATTATTATTGTTAATAATGATGATGCTCATAATACCATTTGTTTTTAAGATATCACAGTTTCCTCAGCACTGTACAGGCAAAATACAGGTAACAATGCAATAATACATATCAATAGCAAAGAAAATGTAATCTGACATAACAGAGCATACTCAGATCTCTTGGAAAATAGCGTGGAGGCCATTTTCCTGGTGACCTTCATTGTGCACACTGGGAAAATGGCAGCCACATCATTTTGTCTGTAATATTCAAAGTGCTGCTGCCATCAGTGTGGGACTCTGGAGGGGTAAGTATTAAAGAAATGGGTGCAGTGGCCCATGTGCACTGCCCACGCTGCACTAATTATAAATACAGTATGTCAGGGGTGCGATGTGGATGGGGCAATGGTTATTAGACTCACTATACACATTAGATAGTGAGTCACAGGGAGTTCTGCACTAAATGACACTGTACCCAATAAAGGGGGGCACAATGCAGCCTAAAAGCCAGTAGGAGAGGTAACTGAACTTAACTGTATGTGAGAATGGAGGGATATCAGGAACACAGATTCTACTTGTGCACTGTACAAGTCTGCATCAGGCTATTCACATTTTTTTATTTTGCCAAACAAGACATATACGAGCATATGAACAGCTACGAGCATCAGCTTTGCTTATAGTAAGATTTGGATGTAATATGAGAATTTAGTCAAATAACTTTTTTAATGACTGCAATTCTGCCGGGAACAAAAATAAGAGGTTTTCCAGTTAGCTAATTGAACCATAAATTTTGTTCACAATATAGAAAACTTATAATTACATCATTTACCTAATTGGTGACAGAATAATAGACCCAACGTATTTCAAGGCATTTTGTATAATTTGAAATTGTGAGGATAGGAAAATACAATTGTATACAATAGTCTGATTGGTCAAGAGGTATTTCCAATTTGTCGACATCCATTTCATATCCAGCAAATGAGCCAAAGAAGGTTATAATCCTTCACAGCAAAGAAGAGGAGGAAATAAAACTTCCCCAATTTGTAAGGGAACATTAGTGTAAAAAGTTGAATTAAAATTATGGATGAAATACAAATCCCATAAGGCTTTCATACTGATTGCCATACATTATGAAATCAAACATTTTTCTGGAATCCTATAACATAAGTATTTGAGAACTGTACGTTGTTTACAAATGTTTATAACCAAATTTCTGTACAGTTTTTCCTCTGTTGTGCTACTTTTCCATCTTACTTTATTTACAGTGATCTAAAGCAGCCCATACACGCTGCTATGAGGGCGTGCTTTCCGTGCTGTACTAGCACGGATCAAATTGCATTGCATTGCATGTGCATCCGTTGTGCATGCAATGCGATGCAATTTGATGAAACCTAAGTACAAAAAGTATGTGCAAGCACATACTTTTTGTACTTAGGTTTCATCAAATTGCATTGCATTGCATGCACAACGGATGCACATGCAATGCAATGTGATCTGTGCTAGTACAGCACGCCCTCATAGCAGCGTGTATGGGCTGCTTTAGTGCTTATCATTATTTCTTACAGCTAAGTAGCAAAGGTTGTGGTCATTTGACGGGATATGAGAATCGCTATAGACACATCAGTACAGCTGTAAGATCTATAAGATCCAATGTATCTTCAATCTTCAAAAAGGTATATAATATCCTGGGGAGAACTTCTTAGCATTGTGCTAAAAACTGAATTGTATAATGTAGATGATTTGAGTTAAAATGCACATATGAATGCCAAGTGGATTTTAGCACGCTTTTAAATTATTGGGAGGAAGGTAAACCATTGGGGAAGTGTCACTGTCTATATAGACCAGCACCAGTCATACTTTCTGAATGGCAAAATTAAACATCGTCAGTAAATAAGCCAAGATGACCCGGGAAGAGCAATGCAAGATTCCTCTAACTTGGTCTATTTGAATAGTTCCGAAATAGGAGAAAATCATACATCCCAACTAACCCAATTTTCACGGGACAGTCCCTGTTCTGTGGGACTGCCCCACCCGGGGCTGGCAGTAGTTGGGAGTCCCCACTTCTACCAGCTGCTCTGCTTAGCAGAACAGGCAGGAATAGACACTGAAATAAAAAAAGAGGGAAGAATGTCTGTTGGTGGTGCACTTAGACAATTTTATTAAAAATTAACCTTTATTCATGACTCGTATAAAATCTACAAAATTTAAAAAGACAGACAAGACAGGTGAAAAATTTAGGAAAAGTATGCTTAAAAGAGTTAATGTGGTGGGATTGCAGTGTTGATGTGTGTCAATTGTTATAAACAAAGGCTGAACCACTCTGCGACACTCACACAGTAGAACAATATGTAAAATTAATTCACAGATTCTGAGCTCTTAGTCACCAATTCTAGTGTAGTTGCAATGTGGTTATATTTGTTGTCAGACAACAGACAAAGTATAACTCTAGTGAGTTTGTATCAGACTGGCGTACAGTATGAGACCTTCATCAGAGTGGATTAAGTAATTGATATTTATGTATATATGTATCCACCTGATTAAAATATGAGAAGGTCTGAGGGTCAGGTTCAAACTAAGTGTAATATTACAGAGAACACAGGAGTGATGTTATATTAATGTATCAATCAGCAGGTGTGTATTAGGATAAGTTTAGCTAATGTTCAATTTATGAAACTGTGTGTCCACAACAGACAGGGGAACCTTCCTTTGCTTGTATCAAAGACTAATGGTCAGTGGAGAACAGTTGCAGCAAGCACTTCAAGTTAAGTGGATACCACGAGTAGACAGACATCCTGTCCCTTAGGTATCACTAATTACAGAGATGCCAAGACGTGAGTAATCTAAATATGGACCCTATTAGTCCCTAGCTGGTGGTGTGCAAACCTGGGTGAATAAATCGGTTCACTGTGGGTCTGTATCAAGTCATCCCTGCATATAGCAGGAGCCAAAATAGAGGTGCACTCGAGTGGGGATGTTAGCACACTGTAAATTACTACATCAAATAACAACACTGGAAGTGCCCGTGCACGGGAGTGAGCTGGTGCGCGCTTCGCAGTGAAGCTTCTTCAGGACACGTGCACAGCATCTATTAATGACAATTAAAGTCGAAAGGGTGCATGGCCAGCAGCGCACAGAGCTCTGACCATGCCCCAAGGTGCTGAAATGGGGGCATGGCCTCACTGGAGTGTCATCCCCGGGAAACCATACCTCCTTTTTCAAAGTTTGGCAGCAGGAGTTCTACTCAGGATATTTTTAAAGTTGGGAGGTATGACAAAATAGATGTCTTTCCAGGAAATTTTCCATTCTACAAGATTACTTTTTGCTAATAAATTAAGTGATTGAAAAAACTTTGCAGAGGTGGGAAGCATTAGTGCCCCATGTGGTCATAACCTGTAAGACCATTAAAACCCCATGTGAGATAATAATTCAGGAAGTTAAGGTCCCAGTAGGGCCCACACCACACACACTGCACCCTTTTTTAATACTTACCCCTCCAGAGTCCCACGATGAAGAAAGCAGCGCTGCCAGAATTGTCGAAAAAGTGGCCACGGAGTTCTGCGCAAGCACAATAGAGTCCGTGCTCTGCATTGCTTGATTCTACTGTGCTGTGCAATAGAGTGGCACTGGATAGAGGAGGGGGCTCATCTCTTTTCAAAACTCAGCGAATATCCAGCAGTATATACTGTGTATAATGCTGGCATGTACCCCTGGAATCATATCTTGTGTGCAAATCTTTCTCTGTAGAGATGGCTAGTGAATCGCTGTCTCAACCCAGTGACTTGAATCATTAAGCTGAATACATGATTCGAGCCACTCACTGTTGGATGAGTCGAGACAGCAGCAGCATTAGTAGAGACAGCAGTCCCGAGTCCCAACTCCCTTTGCCTCAGAGGGGGGCCTGGAAGAGTGGAGATAATTTTATTGGTGATGAAACATGTCAGTCAATGACACGGGGGCGGGGTTATGCAGTGAGCTCAGCTATTATTGGCCAGCAAACCTGGGTAACTTCTAGTGGGGAGGGAGGCAGGGACATGAGCTCACGACTCATAATGAGTCGTGCAGGGCTGATGTGCCCTGGACGAATCCCTGAGCCTGCAGTGAGAGTTGAGACAGTTCTCACTGTGTGCAGGCTCAGTTATTCAGTAGTGAATCATGATGACTCGCTGATGGATCAGAATCAGCAGCAGCCTCCGCAGTGCACTGTGCTCAGCTCAGCCAGTGTGACTGTGGCACACCCCCTGCAGGCTAATAGGGGATGATATATATCTATAGATTATATATCTATATATATATATATATATATATATATATATATATATATATATATATATATACAGTGTTCTGTGAGCCGGCACTCTGTAATCAGCAAATAATTGCCCCGGGTGCCTTCCAATAGATAAGGTATATAGAAATAACAGGCATCACTCCGTGGGTCTTTCAATGATGCTTTTAGTAAATCAAGTGCATAAGCAATCCAAGCACATACAGTATAAGGTCAACGTTTCAATGCCCGACTGGCATTTTTGTCAAGACACTGATGTGCTAAATGCGGGAATAAACCACATACAAACATTAACAGGCTTAAATAGCCTCTTACCTGGCGAATGTCCGTCCAGCGGCCGGGTGCACGCCGTTCAGCCCCCTTCCGGGGGAGACCCAGAGCGCGTGACGTCAGCAGCACGCTCCCGTTGCTGGGAGACGCTTGCCACTGGCGTCCCCAGCCGCCGGACGTACCTAAGTGGAATGCACGCATAATACATCAAATAGAGAAACATACACAAATGACAAATAGAGAGACCACTATTAAATCTGTGCAAAGAACAAACAGTCCCCTTATTAGTGACTATAAAAAATAGAAAAACAGTAGTGACAGGCTGCACGAACATGGCCACTGCAAGGGATGGTAAATAAACAAAGGATAATGTAGACTGTCCTTTGAGAGTATTAGCAACATGGTATCAGTACAAGACACTCCAGTTAAATCTTTCGTTAAGTCCTCCAGGTTTGGTGGTTTTTAATTTAAAAATCCACCTAGACTCCAATTTTAAGAGGGCCCCATCTCTATCACCTCCACGTCGATTGGGTGGTACATGATCAATTAATATAAATGACAGATCATTGATGGAGTGGCCGGCTTCCAAGAAATGCCGAGCCACAGGTTGCTCCGCTGTTTTGGACCTGAGAGCTTGATTAATCGCAGACCGATGTAACGCCATTCTTTGTCTAATGGTACGAATGGTCTTCCCCACGTAATATAAGTGGCAAGGGCAGAACAGCAAATAGATGACATGCGTGGTTAAGCATGTTAAAACATGTTTAATTGGAATATTCCTCTGGTTGCTAGGGTTGGTGAATGATTTGCACACCACCAAGTTTTTACATGTGGTACAGTTCAAACACCTATAGCAGCCTGGAGATTTAGATAGAAAATTTGATGGCGGGGACGGAGTGTCAAAACCTGTAATGTCCGTATGGACCACTTGGTCCTTGATGTTGCGGCCCCGGACGTAACAAGCCATGGGCCTCATATGTTGTAATCCTGGTAAAGAGGTGTCTGTTTTGACTATGGGCCAGAGAGCTTTGGTAGCTCGTTGTACTACTGGACTGGATAGCGAGAATTGTTGTTTCCAAGGAATTACATTCTGTTGATTGCGGACTATGGGTTTTAGCAATTCCTCCCTCGGAATAGATAGAATGTCCGTTTGCATGGTTTGTAATGCTTTCAAATTGTAGCCCCTTAAAACAAATTTATCAACCACTCTATTGGTACTTTCCACAGCTGCTGTATGGGTGCTGGATATACGTGCTGCTCTCATCAATTGAGATTTGGGTAGACCTTGCTTTAGAGGTTTCGGGTGGTGGCTTGATCCCAGCAGTAAAGTATTGCGGTCAGTCGGCTTGGAATAAACTGAGGTCTGTAATTTACCATCAATGAGTTCCAATTGTACATCTAGATACTGTATCTGGTTAGGTTGAATGTTATAGGTATATTTGATGGGACCATTACTGTTGTTGATGGCGGTGATATGGTCCACCAACATATTGATGGAACCTGTCCATAAACAGAATAGATCGTCAATAAAGCGACAATACATCAGTAAGTGTGCGGCTATCGTGGGAACCTGTAAGAATTTATCTCGTTCCTCCTCAAACATGTAAATGTTTGCCAGGCTCGGAGCCACTGGGCTGCCCATTGCACACCCCGTTTTTTGCTGGTAAATTGTCCCATTAAATAAGAAGTAATTTCTTTCTAGTGTTAATTTCAGCAGCTCCAAGAACAGACCGTGGTCTATATCTTTGATGTTGTTCTGCCGTAAGAATTGTGCTACTGCAGCCACTCCAGAAGTCTGAGGGATGGACGTATATAAACTAGATACATCTAGAGTTACCAGTACTGTGCCGTCTGGAATGTGGACCACACTTTGTAGGCGCTTTAAAAAGTCCGTAGTGTCTTTGACATGGGCGGTGAGCCGGGTCCATCCAACTATCGCTCACAAGGCCCACATGCTTATCGAAGGAGGAGAGAAAACCGCACACGAGACACGGCCACTTCAAATTCCGACAGTGATTTCCGTGTACAGGAGTCGGATGATAGTACACGTAGGCCGGCAGGCCCTTTAGAATCAGCAGCCGCTTCAAACCAGCGAGGAAAGCCACGCGCCGGAGCGGCCAAAATCAGAGGACAAAGAGAGCTCAGGGCTCTGATGAGGAGCTAATTTATAATTTATCTTCACACCGGCTAAAACCATCAACAACAGTAATGGTCCCATCAAATATACCTATAACATTCAACCTAACCAGATACAGTATCTAGATGTACAATTGGAACTCATTGATGGTAAATTACAGACCTCAGTTTATTCCAAGCCGACTGACCGCAATACTTTACTGCTGGGATCAAGCCACCACCCGAAACCTCTAAAGCAAGGTCTACCCAAATCTCAATTGATGAGAGCAGCACGTATATCCAGCACCCATACAGCAGCTGTGGAAAGTACCAATAGAGTGGTTGATAAATTTATTTTAAGGGGCTACAATTTGAAAGCATTACAAACCATGCAAACGGACATTCTATCTATTCCGAGGGAGGAATTGCTAAAACCCAAAGTCCGCAATCAACAGAATGTAATTCCTTGGAAACAACAATTCTCGCTATCCAGTCCAGTAGTACAACGAGCTACCAAAGCTCTCTGGCCCATAGTCAAAACAGACACCTCTTTACCAGGATTACAACATATGAGGCCCATGGCTTGTTACGTCCGGGGCCGCAACATCAAGGACCAAGTGGTCCATACGGACATTACAGGTTTTGACACTCCGTCCCCGCCATCAAATTTTCTATCTAAATCTCCAGGCTGCTATAGGTGTTTGAACTGTACCACATGTAAAAACTTGGTGGTGTGCAAATCATTCACCAACCCTAGCAACCAGAGGAATATTCCAATTAAACATGTTTTAACATGCTTAACCACGCATGTCATCTATTTGCTGTTCTGCCCTTGCCACTTATATTACGTGGGGAAGACCATTCGTACCATTAGACAAAGAATGGCGTTACATCGGTCTGCGATTAATCAAGCTCTCAGGTCCAAAACAGCGGAGCAACCTGTGGCTCGGCATTTCTTGGAAGCCGGCCACTCCATCAATGATCTGTCATTTATATTAATTGATCATGTACCACCCAATCGACGTGGAGGTGATAGAGATGGGGCCCTCTTAAAATTGGAGTCTAGGTGGATTTTTAAATTAAAAACCACCAAACCTGGAGGACTTAACGAAAGATTTAACTGGAGTGTCTTGTACTGATACCATGTTGCTAATACTCTCAAAGGACAGTCTACATTATCCTTTGTTTATTTACCATCCCTTGCAGTGGCCATGTTCGTGCAGCCTGTCACTACTGTTTTTCTATTTTTTATAGTCACTAATAAGGGGACTGTTTGTTCTTTGCACAGATTTAATAGTGGTCTCTCTATTTGTCATTTGTGTATGTTTCTCTATTTGATGTATTATGCGTGCATTCCACTTAGGTACGTCCGGCGGCTGGGGACGCCAGCGGCAAGCGTCTCCCAGCAACGGGAGCGTGCTGCTGACGTCACGCGCTCTGGGTCTCCCCCGGAAGGGGGCTGAACGGCGTGCACCCGGCCGCTGGACGGACATTCGCCAGGTAAGAGGCTATTTAAGCCTGTTAATGTTTGTATGTGGTTTATTCCCGCATTTAGCACATCAGTGTCTTGACAAAAATGCCAGTCGGGCATTGAAACGTTGACCTTATACTGTATGTGCTTGGATTGCTTATGCACTTGATTTACTAAAAGCATCATTGAAAGACCCACGGAGTGACGCCTGTTATTTCTATATATCTATATATATATATATATATATATATATATATATATATAGATATATATTTGTAAATCCAAGCCCACCAGAATATTAAAATAAAAATTGTAAATTACATAGTAATTACATAACACTGAATCTATGTTGGTATATTATTAACAATCATTGCATAAGCAGCTGCCTGCCTCTGCCAGATGAACTGCACAATCACTATTAAAGCTGGATACTAACCAGCAGCAAGGGACTGAGCCTCTGCAACTCCCTAATGTGTTGTGAGCCGTGCACTGTCTCTCTCTGTGCCTGTAATAATAAATGAGTTGTGAGCCCAGCCACTCTTACTTCCTGTCTTCCAGAGCACACTGAGTGGCTGAGCCTCTGCAACTCCCTGAGTGTTCTGTGAGCCCTGCACGGTCTCCCTGTGCCTGCAATTCCATATGAGTCGTGACTCGAGTGTCGAGTCACTGACTCAACACACTTCACTGAGCTGAGCCGTGTGTCTCAACTCATTTCAATGAATCGTCTTTCCCAACACTATTTCTGTGGTACTTTCCAGGGACTCCTCAGCCATTTACCTCACTGCACGCACTTGACTTAGCTGCTTTCCTCCAATGCACCAGAGTTGTCTTAGACAGCGTAGGGTCCATCAGTGATTAACAGCTGTTCAGACCCAGCCTGAGACAGAGGAGGGGTCAGGTATTTTCAAAAATATTGTCTCTCATACTTTGTATATAGATCAAGGAAGTTGCTGCAGAAGGGTTAAGACAACATTGCTGACTAAAGGGGGTTGTTGACCCAGTCCTCCAACTGATCTAATGACAGTTTCTGGGTATTCTGCTCTCCAAAGGCCAATTTATCCATTAGTACAAGGTACACTAACAGTGCAGGTTTTCGTGTGGTTAAATCAAAATAACTGAGGTACCAATTAAGTCACCCGTGCTCATGCCTTGTTGACAGAGGTTGGGAATGTCTGCATTAGGCAGCTTCATAAAGGGAACGGGACATGGGTGGCTGCTCTTTTTGACATACTTATTGGGCTGCCACTACTTCCTACTGTATATAGATAAATCAGCAATAGCACTAATATGGTAGATAGATAGAGTGTAATTACTGGTACTCACACATGGACCCATTTGATCACATGAGCGCACACCTTCCAGCGTATCTGCACAGTTTCAACTCTCACATGACATCTGTAAATAAACCCAACTGTAAACAAAATAGAGACTACTGACAGAAAGACAGCCCATCCCTGCCTTACTAGCAGCTGCCCATCCCTGCCTCACTAACAGCAGCCCATCCCTGCCTCAATGGCAGCAGCCCATCCCTGCCTCACTGACAAGAGCATATCCCTGCTTCAATTACAGTGGCCCATTTTATACATAGAGTTTGTTTGGAGAAAGCCTTCATTTTGTTTTAAATTTGTTCCTTAAATACATTCCATTATTCCATTATTCCTAGATAAAGTTTCGTTTTCTCTGTCATCAGTTTATAAATGGTTTAAATCTTTTTATGTGAGTGATGAGAAGAAAAGCTCCAGTTACGTTGTATCCACTCACATGAAAACATGGCAGCAGAGGAAATTGTAAGCATTTGTAAATTATATTGTATAAGCAGCATTTTTCAATAATAAATTATGAACAAAAATCAAACATTGCACTCCATGAATATTACATTCAAATTGCAGTTTATTTAAATAGAATACTGCATAAATCATTATATACAAATAATACTTACCAGTTATATATGTGCCTAGTGTCCGTGAGTCTCTGAAACACTGCCATCTGCTGGCATAAAGTGATACTACATCTCTTTCTCACACAGGGGGTTATTTTGATTTGGTTCGATTTGGGTGAGTTAATTTGTTTCTGTGCAGGAAAAATACTGACTGCTTTATTTTTACACTGCAATATAGATCTCACTTTGAAGTAAAACCCCACCCAAATCTAATTCTCTCTGCACAAGTTAAATCTGCCCCCTGCTGGGGATATGGGGCCTTATTCTGGTTGGTGCGGTCCGTTCCGAATTCTTTTGGACTGCGATTTTTAGCTACCTGCGCATGCGTAAGCAACGCAATGCGCATGTGCAATGCAGTGTCTTTACACTCATTCTCAGCAATACCGTCTACAAATGTCCACCGAATTCCCTCTGAAAATATGGGCGTAATATGGGCGCCATGTGGGTGTGTATAAGGGCACGGTTTTAAAGTGGGCAAAACTGGGCGTAAATCTGGGCGTAGACGTGGGAGTGTACAAACATTGGTAGGCGTGCATTCGGACCAGACACCGAGGGCAAGCGAACCAACACGGCAGAAATCTTTGGTGAAAACAAGCAGCTTTCACTTCTTGGAGGGCACTGGTTCATGCGCTAGGCATTCGGTTCGCCCAATTAGTACGCCCGAACCTTAAACACTCGCAGCTGAGCACACTACAATCCACTCCTCTAGTCATTAGTGATTAATTAAACACTTTTCACAGGTTCAATTGGACCCATTGCTGGCTAAATGGGCCAATACAAAATGCTTGAATATATGTAGCAAACTCAACTTTATTGTTGGTATCTGGCCCACATTTACACTGCACTCAATGGACGTAACTCTGTTACCCAAATCTACATGCACATCTGCCTATTACATTAATGTGAAACAGCACACATGTTTGGAAAAAAATATATTTAATAAACAATAATGTGAAATTATAACATTTTTGCACCATGTTAGTTAGCACATGGGGGAAATAATATAAAATGTGTATCAATTTTTACACATAGCCACAGCAGAATCATTAGGAACACAAGTGTGTTTACATGCCAATTAGGAAGTAATTGATTAGATTTAAAAATAATATATATATATGTTACGAGGTAGCCTAATTGGATAAGTGTGTCATGTTGCTGAAGCATGATTTCCGAATAGATTACTGAGGTTTGCGCAAATACACCAACTCGGTGCGTACGGCCAGCTTCTCGTCCGTTCGGACGCAGTAGGGACCGTGCAAACTCTGTGAGATCCGACCGCACAAGGACGTGTGCATGCAGTCTGAAGACACTCCCTCTTCTTAGAAAGTCCCCACGAACGGATGCGGACGAGCTGTGGGCGTGTGTTCTTGGAATGTCCGCCATTTGTTGTGTTCGAGCATTTCCGAACGAACACGCATTTCCAAAGAGTCAACCAGAATAAGGCCCATGGTTTTGTCCATCTAAGAAGGAACTTGTCAGAAAGAGTGAACCAAAATAACTCCCACATGCACAAACACAGAAGGTAGCAGACTAGCTTTCGAAGCTTTTGCTTCAAGCAGGCTTACTAGTTATTTATATAATAAATATTATTATATAAATAATCTAATAAAATAAAATAAAAAGGTGATACTCAAACTACTATAGATAATAGTTCCTATAGTAAACAAACTAGCAATATGAGTTTGAAAAAACTCAGGAGCCCGAGGTGTGCTCCCTACCACCAGTGCTGTGCCTAAACACATGCAAAGGGGGCCATGCATTCGAATTAGGCTTTCTCCCGAAGGAGAAGGGCCCCGTTTTTCCCCTAACCCCTCTCAACCATAAGGCCAAAGAGCGGAAAATAGGGAACGGTGGGTCCTCTTCGCCGAAGCTTAGAGAGACCCTCATTCCTCAACCCCCGGAAGGGTTAGGACGGTGGGTCCTCCGCACCCGAAGGTTTGGAGAGACCCTCAGTAGACCTCCCTCCACCTTGCGGCTCGGGGTCCTCCTCGGGGGGACCGAAGCTCTCCCCAAAAGGCGAGAGCTTCGGCACATTGGGGAAATGGAAGGCAAACAAACTAGCAATATACAGAAAAGAATCTTATTATAATAGTATTTTTTGTCTATTATAAACAGTGGGGGCTGTTTAAGTTTCTAGTAGTATGAGATTTTCAAAAATATTGAACCTGTGGCTATATTTCCACGCAGAGCACATGTTTATGTACAGAGTTCCAGACATTAAGCCACAATATATTGATATAGCACATCTAGTATATGTAACTTATCTCTATCTGAGAACCAATCATCAAGGCTGCTTATGAGCATGTAAATCAAAATATAGACCACACCTATTTTCAATCAGCGTAACACTAAAAAAACAGTGGTTCCCAAACTTTCTTAAATTACGTTGCCCAAGAGTATTAGTATTTTTTTAGGGCACCCCTAGGACAAAAGTGTTTTAATACATTTCAAAAATATATATTACAGTACATTAAGTAAATTGTGCCTACCTGTCTCCTTTAGGTTCAGCTATGCAGTGGCGTACAGCTGTGCCTCAGTTTGACCACATGTTTTATGATTGGCATCCTCTAGCAAGAGATTTAATGCCGCCCGAGTTTAGCGGCAGAGCAAGCTTTTTTTAAAGGGGAATTAACTTACAAGGCAAACCCGAGCCTTGTAAGTTAATGCCCCTTTAAAAATGTCCTAGTTCGGCGGACAGCTCGCACTGCCGCTGAACTCGGACAGCATTAAATCTCGCCCATAGTATTTACTGTATATTTTCTTCTAAAATAGCACACTATTACTACTATTACTACAGTGTATTGTATGAATGAGTGTACAGTATGTCAACTGTTAAATTCTTTCTGAAAACAGTACTTTCGTTTAATTGCCATTTTTAATCATATCATTCTTACATTTATTGCTAATGAGATGGTCCAAAAACTGTGGATTTTCTTCCCAAAGAGAATGTATTCAAGTCAGTATAACATTGATATCAGGAGGGACTACTGAAATATAGATGGAAATACAATGCTAGAAATACTGTACGTCATATGTTACATTATTACATACCTGGTCTTATGGATTCATTACAATATAATAGTATTAAATGTCATCTTCCTGTGATTGCTTTGTCAACTTGTTAAATAATATGTTATTCACCTAGAAATTGAGGTATAGGTTTTCATGCTCTATTGTGGACAAGAAAGGTTTTGAATTCAAAAGACATAAAGGTTATACTGAAAATAGCAAGCTACTGTATGCTTGCTAATTTATACATGGAAAAACTATATTTCTACATAACATTTGGCATTCAAAGGACATTTTTACAAATAGTGTGTTGCCTCATTGTCTACACTCTACAGATTGCCACTACTATTGAATTATGGCCCTGATTTTAGTTTGTTTTGTCCCCCGTGCATTTGTATGGGGGACCGATGTTTGTGCCCTGCGCATAATCATAATAAGGGTGGGATTTTTGCAGATGGACAAGACCATGCTGCACTGCAGGTGAGACAGATGTAACATGTGCACAGAGAGAGTTAGATTTGGGGAAGTTATTTTGTTTCTGAACAGGGAAAATACTGTCTGCTTTATTATTCATACATAGCAATTTAGATTTCAGATTCAACACACCCCACCCAAATCTAACTCTCTCTGCCCCACCTGCAGTGCAGCATGGATTTGTCCATCTGCAAAAATTGAAGTCTTGCTAATAGGGCCTTGTCTGAATACGGCCCTGTGTACTAAAGTGCTCATTTAGGGCCTTATTCTAGTTCACTCTTTCTGACAAAATCCTTCTTAGATGGACAAAACCATGTGCACTGCAGGAGAGCAGATGTAACATGTGCAGAGAGAATTAGACTTGGGTGGGGTTTTAATTCAAAGTGAGATCTATATTGCAGTGCAAAAATAAAGCAGTCAGTATTTACCCTGCACAGAAACAAAATAATTCACCAAAATCTAATTCTCTCTACACATTTTACATCTCCCCCCCCCCCTGCAGTGCACATGGTTTTGTCCATCTAAAAAGGATTTTGTCAGAAAGAGTGAACTAGAATAAGGCCCTTAATGTGTTAAGATTCCTAGAGCCCGGAAACATGCATATCACTGCAGTCCCACAGCTGTGTGTGGGGTAATGTACATTTACATTTTTATATAAAAATGTCTTGATTTAGTTATGTTACTAGAGGAAGAAATATTTCTATTTTCTTTTGACTACGTCTGTTTACCTATTTTATTCCAGTATCCAAAAAAACAGAAAGAAAGAGGCTACTATGGTCTACTGACTTACTACACTGAAGCGTTCATCTTTGTCCCACTTTGCTGTATACATAAACATATATAAATGTTTGCACTGGCTGCAGAGCCGCAGTGTACACAGTGAGACCCAATATTCAAGAAAACTAAGCTTTATGCGAATGTTAACAGTTTTTGTACACATGCCATTTCTAGTATAAGTCTATAGAGGAAACCTAAACTCTGAATGTTGTTTTAAAGGATGAGCAAGATTAATTGAAGTTTTGGTGTACAAATAGGTATTTTGTACACTGGTTGTTACTTCAGAGTTAATGTTCCTTGGCTTCCAATTTGTTGATATATAATTAAAAAGACATAATAAAATAATGTATATAAATATGTCATGTATGGGACAAGATAAGTAAATAGTTTTCTGTCAAACAGGAAAAGCTATAATTATATGATTCTTTAGTGATAAATAATTTTGAATATCACCACTGATTCTAAAATTCTTAAATATATGCAGATATGTGGGAGAACATAGAACATGGTTATCTATTAGTGTTCATGAATTATGTAAACAGGCAGAATCAGTTAGCTCAGCTGTAAAGTTCTGTCAGATACACACAAGGATTCAAAGAAGTTTCACAGCTAATTGAAAATCTCAGTTATTATTAACCAAATTAAAACACATAAACAAAAGAATAAAGGTTTATAGTTTGCATTTCAAATGGTGTGTACATATGGGTACAATCACCCTGCGATTCTGACTATATAGTCAAAATCGCATCGGTATCGCACGCAGATAACATGCAGATCGCAAGGGTTTTAACCATTGCGATCCCGTTGTGCGCTCCCGTATCGCACGACAGAAAGTCTTGGCTTTGGTGTGGGGAGTAATACATACCTCCCAACTATCCTGTTGTTTTTCGCAGGCCGTCCCGGTTTTTTGGGACGGTCCCACGTCCCACCCATGGCCGGCACTGTCCTGCGGCGGCGGTAGGGGCAGTTGGGAGTCCCCACAGCATTAAGTGAATAGACGCTGTACGCATGCACATATCGTCTATTCAGCAGTGCAGGCGTGGCCTAATTGCAGCTCATTTGCATATGTAGTGCCCTCATTAGCATAGGCTCCGCCACGCGAGTGTCCCTATTTCACATCAGAAGAAGTTGGGAGGTATGTAATATAAGGGTAGCATAGAGAATTGGGGAGGAGCGATACATAAAAAAAAAGTCCATGGGCATGATGTAACAGGAAGCCTAGATAGTCTAAAGGTGGGCATACATCGAGCCGATTTGGACCGATTTCAGCCTGATTGCAATAAATCGGACCAAATCGGTTCTTCATGACATGACGTCGGGTCCGATGCGCAGTCCCGTGCATATCGGACCCGGCCCCAGGGGTCGGACCGGCGGGACATAAGATGTGTCGCAATCGGACACATCAGTGAAATATCGCAGGTGCTTTTTCGTACCTTTGATGTTTCTATGTGCACTGCATCGGGCGGTGGTGGTAATCAGATCAGTGGTGGGGCGGGCGGCGGTGACCAGATCATCAGTGTCCACTGTCCAGCGCCGAAGCGGGCGCCACTGCAGCCGCGGCCCGCCCCCCCACTGCTCCTCACCGCCCTGCAGCTCCCTGTTATTTTTTTTACATGTGATAAATAGCATGCGATTTATCACATGTAAAAAATGGCACATCAAGTCCTAAATCGTATGTGAGCCTTCCGGGGAGCTGCTGGGCGGCTCGGAGAAGAATTGGGTCCGACAAGTCGGCTCTATGTATGGGGGCCTTAAGTCACAGTAAAAAGATCTATACAGATGCAGGCTGGTGTGCTACTAACAGTGCATTGGTCTGTGGCTTTACATTTCAAACATTGGGCCTAATTCAGCTTCAGTTGTAGTTTTGTGAAGCTTCGCAAATACAGCAACCGATGCCTCTAGTATGCCTCTGGTATGCCCGGTTCACCTAGCATAGGGCAAGGATGCCCAGCGCACAAATTTTGCGATTACACTGCTACTGCTACTATGCGACTGCTTCACTATACAGTGAAGCCCTTGCATGATACTAGTAGCTCTCTGGCTGTGGAGCCTTCTTGCAAAACCATACGCAGGACCACCATCTTTTGGGTCACTGCTGCTGTGTGTGAACTGTGAAGTTGTTGCCAGTTCTTGTATATTTATACTGTTAGTAATTATTGTCCAGTGTTTTACAAATGTACAAAATATTTATTAACTGGACCATACAGTGGAATTGTTTTTGTCCGATGAGCATTATGTAGAGCTCAAAAATTATCATTCAGTCCAATAACATTTGTTCCAGGATTGTGGAAGTGATTAGGCTGGCTTACAATGTTGATCGGTTCATAGTTATATAATCATGTGTATTCAATTATTCATCCTTATGGCTGAATTACTAGATCGTGGGCCTCATTCGGAGATGCAAACAAACCCAATGGTTTGGGTACAACTCCAACTGTTAGAGATCAGGCATGCTGAGGACACAGACCAACCAGACATGGATGAGCAGATGCGCCGGTTATTCTGAGTAAGGTGAGGCTTTCTCAGATGGCCAAGGGCTGCGACCATTGCAACTAAGAGAGACATATCTGTCAATCAATGAGATTTAGATCTGATAGTTAAAATTGTTATATGTATTGCTCGTATATACAGAGCCGGCCTTAGGCATAGGCCAACTAGGCAATTGCCTAGGGCATTTGGAATGCCTAGGGGCATCAGCAGCTTCTGCTGATTAAAATGATATGCAGCATGCCTATATTCTGTGTGTGAGTGAGGCTATATCTGCATATGAAATAGTGTATTCATGGAAATCACTGTAACATAGCATTCCGTATGCAGGTACAGCCACAGTCGCTCACAGAATATAGGCATGCCGCATATTATTTTAATCATTGGAAACTCCTTGTGTGTGCTGGTCATAACAATGCAAATAAGAAGAATTTTCAGCAAAAAAGGCCCCCAACGTTAGCAGAACTGGCCAGGAGCTGCATGGCCTATTGAGTCAAGATGTATGAGGAAACATCTGTATCCAAGCAGAGGCAGAGGTCACAGTGTTAGCGGCTGTGCGAGTGCTGTCTGCGGGTGGGTTGGCTGTGCAATAGTGTTCGGCATATGTGTAAGGGGCATTATTTGTGTCAAGTATAAACGCATTATTAATGTGCGACATATGTGTAACAGGCATTATGTGTGTCATGTGTATAAGGGCATTAATAATGTGCAACATATGTGTAAGGGGCATTATGTGTGTCATTATGTGTATGAAGGGCATTAATAAAGGTTGGCATAATGTGTAAGGGGCATTATGGTTATAAGGACATTAATAATGTGTGTCATGTGTAAGCGGCATTACTGTGTGGTATTATCAGGGATGCTGAGAGAAAGGGGTAGGGGGTACAAATTACCCAGGCCAAAGTCTGATGGAAGGGCCCCTGGCCCCCTCCCCTTGAGTCAGCAGCAGCTGAAGCTCTTCTCCTCTGCCCAGCACACACTGCTTTGTGCTGGGTTGCAGTGTGGCCATGGAGGTGCTTAAAATACAATATTTTCTCAGGATTTTTTTCTAAGGGTATAATGTGAATAATGTGAGGAAAAATGTATATACTGTAAGGTAAAGTGGTACTACTGTGTGATGTAACGTGAATAAGGGACACCATCGCATGATATAATGTGAATAAAGTTGCACTACTGTGTGACATAATGTGAATTGGGGGTACTATTGTGTGGCCATGCCCCTTCCCAGCAAAAACACACCCCTGTTTGGGCTGCGCACCAAATGTGTGCACTGTTTCTATTTAAAATATTGCGGGTAGGAGCACCAAAACGATGACTGCTATGATGATTGTTGATGGTGCTGGTAAAGG
Organism: Crinia signifera; assembly: GCF_055691185.1. Classification (NCBI taxonomy): domain Eukaryota; kingdom Metazoa; phylum Chordata; class Amphibia; order Anura; family Myobatrachidae; genus Crinia; species Crinia signifera. Next base: position 192,017,202 of record NC_139219.1, read on the forward strand.
GGAGCAGGGTCAGAGGCGGAACTAGTGGCGGTGGTAGGGGGCACCAACCAAAATCTTGCCTAGGGCGTCATTTAGGCTAGGGCCGGCTCTGCGTATATATCATTGATCACATGCAGGGACAGGAACACCAAAAAAAGAAACCTGTCCCTGACATGTATTAGAGAAGTGAAATGATCACTAATGTGATCATCTCCCTTCTTTTAAGGCAGTGGTCAGGGAACTCGGTCCTCATTACCCCACACAGTGCATGTTTTGCTGGTAACCCAGCAGGTGCACAGGTGTACTAATTACTCACAGACACATTTTATAAGGTCCGCAGGTGGAGTTAATTATTTCACTTGTGATTCTGTGAGGAGACCTGCAAAACATGCACTGCGTGGGGTAATGAGGACCGAGTTCCCTGACCACTGTTTTAAGGGATACTGGGTACTTGTGTATTATCACGGTGCCCAATTTAATGTAAATCGCATACGATATCGCATACGATTTAGCAGCCGATTTGCGGCCGATTCGATCCGTGTTGTGATTTAGCTGCCAAATTTTTTTGCTGATTTTCGGTCGATTTTTTGCCGATTTTCAGCCATTTCCTGTCGATTTGCATGCTATTCCATCCTTGCACACCCCCACTATCCAAGTCAGCCCGAAGCATGGCGAGTGGATGCGGTACGCGTCCTCCCGACCTGTTCATACCCCCACTATCCACGTCAGCGTGGAGTTGATTTTATAAAGCGCGGCGAGCGATGCGAGCCCGAAGCGCGGCGAGCGCATCGAGCCCCGCAAGGGGACGTGGAAAACGATCCATAAGTGTGGCGAGGGGACGCGGAATACAAGTCAAGTAATCCGTGTCCCCGGGCGGGGCTTGCAGCGCTCGCCACGCTTCAGGATTGTTTTATGCGCCCCCCTCGCAGGGCTCGCTGCGCTTGCCACGCTTCGGGCTCATTGGCTTGCTGTGCTCGCCACGCTTCGGGTTGACGTTGATAGTGGGGGTGGTGTTGACAATGGGGGTGCATTTAAAATTGTAAGCATCCATCAGGGTGCTTGTACAATTAAAAATCGCATCGCATGCATTGCATCGCATGCCGCTATATTGCATGCGATGCGATGCAGTACAATGAACATCATGGGCGCCGTGATAATACACAAGTACCAAATGAACTCCACGCCGACGTGGATAGTGGGGGTATGAACAGGTCGGGAAGACGCGTACCGCGTCCGCTCGCCATGCATCGGGCTGACTTGGATAGTGGGGGTGTGCAATGATGGAATAGCATGCAAATCGGCCGGAAAACGAGGAAAATTGGCCGAAAATCGGCCGCTAAATCGCATCTGATTTTTGCATGCGATTTGCGGCCGATTTGCAGCCAATTTTCGGCCGATTTCGTGGGCGCCCTGTAATACACAAGTACCGGATACTGTATAGCTAATGCACATGTACGGTGTACTGACCACATATGTGCAGCGGCTATTCCCAAGGAGGGATCATATGGAACCCTCTCCAGGTAATTTCAGTGGTAAGTAGCCTATAGACTACAATGTCTAATGCTAGAAAAATAATTAAATCAAAGTATTAGGCACTCATTTGTTTCCTTTAAAAAATAAAAAAGGGAATACTTTTTATATTATATATATATATATATATATATATATATATATGTGTGTGTGTGTGTTTATCCTATAGAGAGCAAGCTACTAGTACCATGGACTCAAAACATACACCAATAATAATATAAAATAGATGAACAATTTAACATTAATAGTAAGAGTTGTATTGATCTGAGGTGGCCACCAATCAATTTAATACAGTAACATTAGTCACACATCTATCAAATACATATGATGCAGTTCATATATTTTTTATCAAATAGATACTTTTTAGAATAGAATCAGCAACAATATAATATATTAGTATCTTTAGAGTGATGCTCTAGTGGTAATTGATCTCAAAGTTTAATTGGTTAAGTATGATCTTACTGCATTGTAGTGAATGGGACCCGGATCGCATCGACCCAGGTTATCCGTTTACATTAGACAGTGATCCGGTTTGAACCCATGTTCCACCCTGGTCGCTACCTGGGTTGAAATGCCGGGTCTCACAACCTGGGTTATTTCAACTGGGAGCTTTTCTACCTGCTTAAAATCCAGAGATTCTGCCCCCGTGCAGAAACCTTGGATATTTAGGCTAGCGGAAAAGGGGTACTAGTCAATCCATATTAGGTCGACATGAATTGGATCAACCACTGAAGGTCAACATGGCTTAGGTCCACACATAAAATAGGTCGAAATGGCTACGGTCAACAGGATTGGAAGGTCAACACAAGCATTAGATTGACAATGGCAATGTCGACAGCCAAAGGGTTGATGTGAGTTTTAAATTTTTTGACCTGAATGTCGACATAGTTGCCATGGACACCATCAAAGTGTATCGCGTAGCCATGTCGACCTAATTCATGTGTATACCACATGCATACATAGACTGTAGTGGCTGCGAAAAAGTAAAGTCGGTAACATCAAATATACATAAATTCTGTGAATATGCAATGATAATTAAGTTAAGTAGAAATGAGTTAATCCTTTTAATGGATTGTCTATGAAGGGCACCGTTTTATGAATTGCGTTTCTGCCCTTCTTACGCCTGGTTGTTAAGGAACCAGTAGTCTCCACTGACGCAACAGTGCAAGCAGGAAGCTCATGCTGAATACATTTTGTGACTCACTGCAATTTGCTATCTTACATCCTGGCTGTTTGGTCATTAGCTTCAGCACTGGTGGCTAATGGATGCACAGCAGGAAGTCATTTTTCATGGTAAATGTTTGATAAGAGAACTGAAAATAAAACAATAAAGCAGCAAGGAATTCATGCCCCAGAATGGATTGACGATGGAAAGAACGACACGGCTTGTGGTGATTTTATTAATGGTGATTCATTCATGCTTGCACGTCAGCAATGTGTATGGAGAGTTCATTATAGCGTAAGGTTAAATGACACTGCTTGTGAAAGTGATAGACTGGAACAGAGGAAACCTAATAAATGTGTTGCTAGCCATGATGCTGTTTTGCTGTCAAGAACCACTGTGCTATTCCAGGTTTTAGCAGCTTCAGAGGGATTGTAAAGTTATGTTTTATTATAAGGATGCAGATCACCCCTCGGAGTATATTATAGAGTTATTATAAAACCTGACAGGAACATGTGTGACTATAGCTGAGTTTAGTCAGTATTTGTTATATAGAAGGTCAACTACATTCTGGGCAAAAAGGAGCCAGGGCAAAGATCAATTTTACTTTCCAAGGAGGAGCCTCTCAATGTACAATGGGCCTTATTCAGGCCTGCTTGTTAGGCTGCATATATTCAGAGCATACAGTTGCACACAGATTAACGCCGCCGCAGCGAACGCACACCCCCGCCGCCCGAATCCCCTCGCTACGCTGCGATTGAATGTGTACACTTACACATCTGCTCGCAAGTGCCCACACAGATGAAAAATCCTTTGATAGTTGCTCACCATCTAATTACTTTTCCTCTGTTCGTAGCAGAAAAGTATCTCAGGACTTACTTTTCTGCTGCACGTTGTTGTCCGAATTGGGGGCGAGAGGTGACGTCATGTGATGTCATCTGCCTGCATGTCCATGAAATGCCAGGTGTCCTCCCTGGAACTCCCCCCTGCCTGTCAACCAGGCAGCGATCACCCCAAAGGCGCTTACTGCGGGGACCTGCACATGCGCATTAATGACATTGTTTTAACATTCCCTAATAGCAAAACTGTGGCAAGGCATTATGGGATTGTAGTTTCACAACAGCTTGAGGGCCATAGTTTGGACATGCTTGGCCTATGTGCATGCGCAGTCCACCACCATCTGAGGCGGGGCCAAATTCGGACCTGAGTGAGCTGATCAGAATCGCCCCAAAGTCTGTTTTCTGACTCCCGTATGTTTGATGTTTAATACAGACAAAACATGATTGAATAAAATCCATTATGTTAGTGTACCAATTTCACAGCAATGTATAAAATACTGTTTGACATTCTGCAGATTGCCCTGTAAAAGTTATTATTATTATTATTATTATTATTATTATTGTTGTTATTAGTATTATTATTATTATTATTATTATTATCAGATTTAGTAAATGTCAATTTTTCAAAGCCTCCAATCAAAGTTTTGAAATGACAACAAGAATCAGTATTACTGTATACCGGGCTGGCTTAGAATGTATTTATATTTTCGGTAGCACCTTGCAGGGTGACCTACGGCGGGATGCTGAGCCTGCTGTCAGCATAGCACAGCACATCCTGCAGGTGTGTGCTGCTGCTGATGTGTTTAGAGTTTTTAGAGTTTTCTTTCAACCCCCCTCTAAACATTTTGGGGGCATGGCCTAAGCCACACCTCCCACACTTAGGCCACACCCCAAAATTTTACCGGAGCCCAGCATTCCTCTCGGCTGCGCTGGTCACAGAGTGGCATCACATTTACAATTCCAAAAGAGCAGACATCCCAATCTGCAGAGGGGAGAATAGTGACACTGAGAGCTTTCTTTGCAGTGGAATCGGAGGTGACCTGCAGATGAGAAGACACTCAGAACTGATACACCAACAGATGACTGCTTCTTGGAGTCAGACACAGAGAGTGGACTACTGTATGGTAATCGCTGTTTCTTGGGTGGGTGGGTGAAAGTTTGTTTTTGTATATGTGATGTCGAGCTTTTCTTGTATGCACTGTTACTATAACCACACCTAGAAAGCAATGCTTCCTTTGTTTATGTAAAAATGTAGAGTGGACATAGGTAGAGGGGAGGAGCCAAACTCTTGTCTCAGGGTGTCTGGAATGATGTTATACCCAGTGGCAGCTCCAGAGGGGGGGCTGCAGCACAATTTAATATTCAAATAGGGAAGAAACACCAACTCCAGTGAGTACTGGCCTTTGATGTCTGAGACAGTTGGTGCCGTTCCCCTATTTGATTTTTGAGCTGTGCTGCAACCCCCGCTCTGTAGCCACCACTGATTATACCTTTGTGTAGTCATTGTGGAGAGAGTCTCGAGCTGGTAGTTGACAGTTTGCTGGTACTGCTCAGATGACACCCAAACACAGGTGGATTTACCTCAGGTTCAGTGAGTACAGTGTAATGCTGTATACACACGGTCCGATTTCCTTTCCGATGTTGACGATATAGTCAACATCGGATCGGCATCGGATGCAGATCGCAAGGGTTTTAACCCTTGCGATCCCGATCCGATCCCGATGCGCGTTCATGTATCGGAAGCCAGAAAGTCTTGGCTGCCTTGTCTATATAGTGCAGATCTGCACTATATAGTCAAGATAGGATGCAAATCGGATGTGCCTTAAGATCCTATCCACGATCCTATCTGATCAGATCGTGGATAGGATCTTAAGGCACATCTAACGTGTGTACACACCATAAGAGAGGGTTTTTTTTGTAATTTGCAGGGACACTGGGCTAATAGAGACAGAGCCGTCAAAGGTAAGAAGATTGGCACTGTTATATTATGGATCATGAGATATATTACAGTACTGTATATGTAACTTGGAAACCCATATGTTTATTTATTGCATTTCTATTAATTACCAACATGGGAACCTTCAAATGAACCATTATGTGTATCTTCAGCTACTGGGTCATTTTTTGTCAGAGAAGATACTAAGGGCCTGATTCGGACCAAATCGCAGGACAAATTTGTTCTCAAAATGGCAAAACCATGTGCACTGCAGGTGGGACAAATATAACATGTGCAGAGAGAGTTAGATTGGGGTGAGTTATTTTGTCTCTGTGCAGAGTAAATACCTGCTGCTTTATTTTTACACACCTCACCCAAATCTAACTCTCTCTACACATGTTACATTTAGGGATGTGCGAGTTCAGATTGGGGGAATCTAGACACCTCCAATCCAAACTCACGCTCCGAGCCTGTTTGGGAATTCCCACTCAGAGTGCGGGTTTCCAGACCTCGCGAGATAAAAAGGCAGACGACTGGGCACCATCTTCACTCCAGTCTAGGAGAGTGAAGAGGCAGTGTCCTCTCTGCCCGCCTGCCTGCCCGCCCGCCTGCCTGCCCACTGTCCTAATCGGACAGTGAAGGTGTTTAAAGTCCAGTCCAGTGTTACTGCTTATAGTCCATTCCAGTCCAGTGATAGTTCTGTATAGTCCAGTCCAGTGATAGTGCTGTATAGTCCAGTAATAGTGCTGTATAGTGCAGTCCAGTGATACTGCTTTATAGTCCAGTCCAGTGATACTGCTGCAAAAATCCAGTCCAGTGGCACTGCAGTTAAAGTTCATTTGGTACTGCTGCATAAGTTCAGTAATACTGTCGGTAAAGTCCAGTGATATTGCTACATATGTGCAATCCAGTGATACTGCTGCAAAAGTCCAGTTCAGTGGCACTGCTGTTAAAGTCCATTAATACTGCTACAAAAGTCCAGTAATACTGCAGTTAATCCCAGTGATACTGCTACATAAGTCCAGTCCAGAAAATCTGTTGAAAAAGTTCAGTCCAGTGCTAGTGCTACATAAGTCCAGTACAGTGGCACTGCCATTAAAGACCATTGGTACTGCTGCATAAGTTCAGTAACATTGCCGTTAAAGTCAATGATACTGCTACATATGTCCCGTCCAGTGATACTGCTGCAAAAGTCCAGTCCAGTGGCACTGCTAGTGGCAGGGGAGTGCAGGAGATGTTTGCGGTGGCCCGCAAAATTGCGGGACACTTTCACTATTCTGCCACTGCCTGCCCAAGACTGGAGATACATAAATTCCTCCTGAACCTTCCCTGCCATTACCTCAAACAAAAGGTTGTGACAAGGTGGAGCTCCACAATCTAAATCAGGCATGTCCAAACTATGGTCCTCCAGCTGTTGTGAAACTACACATCCCAGCATGCCTTGCATTCTTGTAGCATTCCCTAATCACAAAACTGTGGCAAAGCATGATGGGACTTGTAGTTTCACAACAGCTGGAGGGCCATAGTTTGGACATGCCTGATCTATATGCTGCAGAGGATGGAGGAGCAGCAAAAGGCCTTTCAAGCCTACAAAGCCACCTATGACATAGACATAGACTGATTTCCATGTTGTGCAAGGTTCTCTAGCCGTATGAACTGTCCACATGTGAAGTCACTTCTGACACTTCCAGCTTTTGTCAGGTCATTACCCTGATCAGGCTCTTGGAGAAGCAGCTGGAGAAAGTAAAGTACAGGAGCTAAAGTGTAGCGATTCCACAAAGAATATAGGTCTTGTGGATGAAGCCCTTCATTCGCTTTGCCAGGATACGAGGGTGGTCATTTAATTAAAGTCAAAGCACTACATTTTGGCCACCATGCTTGATCCTCGGTTTAAAGCCTATGTTGTGTCTCTGTTTCTGGCGTACACAAGTCTACAGAGGTGCAAAGACCTGCTGGTCAGGAGATTGTCATCTGAAGTGGAACACCTGTGGCTGCGAGGAAACAACTCAGATTTCCTACAAGACCCACTGGCATAGGCGCCGAAACCGTGGGTGCTCCGGGGCTTGAGCACCCACGGAAGGTGAGGAGCACCCATGGGGCCATGGCAGCAGGGTCCCAGCAGCAGATATGCTGTCATCAGTGGGGGTCCCTGCGGCAGATGGGAACTAGTAGCGGTACTATAGTTAATACCGCTGCTAGTTCCCATCTTCCGCAGGGACCCTGCTGCTGACGGCATATCCGCTGCTGCTGGGACCTTGCTGCGGCGCTGCTGCTGCTCCCGGATCCCGCTGCGGGTGAGTCCAGGAAGGGGAGATGGGGGGGGTGGTGGCTGTTTTTTTTTTGTGGGGGTGGGTTTGGCGGGGGTTGGGAGCACCCACCTAAAAAAACGGAAATCGGCACCCCTGCCCACTGGCAGTGATGCATGGCAGGCAGGAGTGACTTTGGACATTGTTCGGGACTGGAGGACCTGCCAACAAGTGCTGACATGTCTATTGTCACTGCATTGGATGCTGTCAACATTAAAAACAATTGTGGAGAATTACTTTGGTGACAGCATCCAAGTAGACATGTCAGACAGTCCTTACCTGTACTGGCAGGAGAAAAAGGCAGTTTGGATGCCCCTGTACAAACTGGCTCTTTTGTCCCCCCTCCGATAGATTTTTTAGTGCAGCCGGGAACCTTGTCAGCGAGCGGAGTACGAGGTGGTTCTGCAAAATGTGGAGAAGTTCATGTTCATCAATATGAATCATTAATTCTTCATCAAAGACCAGCAATTCCCCCCAGAGACTATGCTTATTGGTTTCCTGTAAAAACTAATAATAAGTATAGTAATGAATAATGTAATAATATGGTTGAATTATGAGGGTAGTCATAACTGCAAGCTGCTCCCTTCTCTATTCTGTGTGCTTGCATTCAAACATGCAATTTATGAATGACTATTATAATGATACAGTATGTATGGTCTGATAGGCATGGATGATGGGGAGTAAGCTCATCATTAATGATTGAAAACACAGACAAGATGAGCTTATAGATAATGATAAATAAGCATCCCTGACCCTAGCATCCTTTTATGCTCTTAGGAAAACTGACAAGATATAATTATTTGCTGGACTGATCTTTCAGCTAAACCACATTACTTGCAGCATGTAAAACAGTCAGTGCTTGAGCATCCTTCCAATATCCTCACTATAACTTCAGTCATTTACACTGCAAGAAATGACTTCCTTTAGAGAAATGATACATCCATGTTCATACACAAAATCTGGCAAGAGGTAATTAATGGACTACAGGAAGCTGTCACCAAAAGCCCCTGCCAAGGATTGAGAAAATATATAAAACAAGACTTTAGGTCCCCATACACAGGTCCGATTTGACCTATTTTCATCTAATCTGAAACGCATTCCCATGTGCATCGGATCGGAGCTTGCAGATCATATGTACAGCACAATGTTATTACTATAACTAATTATTTATATAGCGCGCACATATTACGCAGCGCTTTACAGAGAACATTCACATCAGTCCCTGCCCCAGTGGAGCTGGTATATTCCTTACCATACACTGTATATACACGCCAACACATTTATTCTAGAGTTCATTTTGTTGGGAGCCAAATGAGTTACCAGTATATTTTTGGATTGTGGGAGGAAACCGTAACACCCGGAGAAACCCAAGCACGCACGGGGAGAATATACAAACTCTGCACAGTTTGGGCCATGGTGGGAATTGAAGCCATGACCTCAGCGCTGTGAGGCAGTAATGCTAACCATTACACCGTCCATGCTGAATATCAAATGCATCAGTGACACATCACCGGTGCTTTATAGCACTCGCGATGTATCGCACCCGATCCATTCACCCATAGCCTGCAGAGCGAGGAAGCACCTTCCCCACTCTGGGCCTGAAACACCCCCCTTAGCGCTGTGGTAGCACTGTGGTAGTGGCAGGAGATTTGAAAACTGCTATTTAAAAGAATGGGGACCGCTGATTGGCTCTCTCAGCCTTATCGGTCCCAGAGAAAAACTATTTTCCTCTGATCATAGGGCAAGCCCTGTCATCATCAAATGGTAATTAGGGGAATCAGAGTGTAATTAGCTTACTTACTGTAATTAAGACATGATCATCTTCTGTAACTTTGTTAATAACCAAACAAAACCACAGGGGTACTATCTCAGTAGCAGGGTTCAGCAAAAAATTGAAGTTCACTTCTGAAATTGGAATGAAAGACATTTTGTCTCCAGCTGGGAAACATTTCTTTAGAATACAATCAGATACACTATAACACCCTTACACAATTGGTAACAGCAGGTCCTGTAAATAGATTGTTATGATGAGTTTGTAGCATACAAGAAAAGCCTGGTTATTATTATTATATATCACATCTAAGTAAACAAACAGTCCTATTGTCAGTATGAAGACTGTTATGTTTAAGGCAAACTGAACAATACATTCATTTGTTTTTGCACTTCATGTGGATTTACTGAATATGATTTATGAAGATGATAGTTTTAGCATAATAGGAATATAAATATATAACCATTTTGCACATGTATTTGAAGAACCTGCTTATTGTCACTTTAATATATTGGAATGTAGATGCACAGTGGTTAGCATGGCTGCCTCATATAATTGTGACTACTACCGTATATGTTTGTTCCTTCACACTCTTTCTTTTTGGAACTTGTATGTTCTCCCTGTGTTTGTGCAATTATCCTCCAGGTGCTCCACTTTCCTCCTATCGGAGAAAGAAATATAGTGATGGGTTAATTAGCTGCTGACAAAAATGGATTTTCAAAGATGCGACTGTAGTTTGAGCCTTCGCATGTGCAGTTGTGCATAAATCGCCAAAATAGCGATTTTCGCACAATTATAGTCCGAGCTGAATTTGGCCCAAGAAACAATATTCACAGGAATACAGCAAATAGGTAGGTCAGGGTCTGTAGTATCCAGCACCCAGAGGGGTGTTAAAGGTGCACACTTTCCTTGCTTTACCCTGAGTTACCCACACAAGCATGTTTAAGCTCCTCTTATCTAAGAAACAATGTGGGTCATTCCTGGGTAACAAAAGCTTGACCCTTTCTTCCAATGTGGTAGATTTCCACCCTGCCACACAGACCTATCTTAAAGTATCATGTACTGCATTATATATTGGGCCTTATTCTGGTCTGTGCGGACGGAGCCGAATATGCGCCCAGGACCGTGCGTCCTAAACCCTGGCTTTCGTACGGATCGCTCACTCCGTCCGAACGCGGTAAGAAGCTGTCCGAACGGACCGCAAGTGTATTTCTCATGAATACACCTCCTCCATCTCAGGGAACCTCCCCCATCATTCGATGGTCGCAGACCATCGAATACAGGACCGAGTGGTCAGGCAGCTCCCGCAACCTCAGACCACACGGGCATTTCTCCGTGCAAAAGCAGGGATCTGGGCGGGCAGCTGAAATCCGGCAATGTCATATGTCCGCCCCCTACATGTGCGTCACGACCGCATTACCATACGTACGCCCAGCGTTTTCATGGGAACGCCCATGAATCGCGGGGTGTAAACATATGGTAATGAGCCCAAATAGCCCTTCACGCCCCTCTCCACCCCCTGTTCGTAGTGTACACATTTCATGCTGAATTTGGACGTGCGTCCCATTCGCTCATGCGCAGAGACGCCTCTGCACATGCGCAGACACAAAACATCGGCGGACCGACCACACGCGGACATTACCTCACCAACCAGAATAAGGGCCATAGTTTTTGTTTTTATTACTACACAATTTTTTTTCGGAGAATAACATAGAGTATGTACAACACTAATGAATGGAATAGTGCATATGCCGTTTACAATAATTATCTATATGCAGAAATGTTTCCATTCAGTCTATCATTCTTTTATACTGTCCATCTCAGCAGACAATATATTTCTTTACATATTTACTTGGCTTGTATAGCAAAGAAACTTGAACTGTTTGATCATTTAAACATTTATACTAAATCTGATGTCTGAATAATATACTTCCTAAGCAGTAGGTGAGCATGTGCCATGTGGATATTCCATTTATGTGCAAAGATTATTCTACTAAATAAGTCGAATATTCCCCCAGTTCTTCTTAAATTGTTCTAAATTGATCAAACAGATTATTTTGAAGTATTTTCTTGGAACTCTTCCAAATTGTAGAAATGAATGTCCTTTATTTGTTCCAGACTTTCCTCCTTACTGTACCTCATTTACATCTGTCTAGTCTTGTCTAGAATACACGCCCATATTTGCATCTCTACCAGCTGAAAGGTTTATTTAACTCTGTATTATAAAGCATTTATTTTCACTTATGTACTGGTTTAACAATACCCCAAAAAGCTAGGGGTCAGTCTAGAAGTTCTATTGCCTCCTGTTACCCTCCTTTGCTTTTCAACCATACTTACTTTAACTTCAGAAAAATCTTGGACTATCTTAAAAGATACTAATAGTTATAATCCTCTCCACAAGATCAACTATACAGTGAGGTTTGTATGTATGTGGGAGGTGTTCGTCATTGTTGGGGGGACTTAAAAACTCAATTACACAAATGTTTAGGTTCAACTCAATGGTATGAGACACAGTTGCTGTTGGGAGATGCACCAATTACGATCTATTATCTTCTAGAAGATGCTAAATAAGTAAGAAGTAGATTCTGATTGGTCACCCTTAGCAACATCATCTGTGAAATAGAACTCCGATCTTAGTACATTTCCCCAAAATGTCTACTGTATGTCATATATCTATTTTCATTTATTTTTCTGACAAACACATGTTAAGTTTAACAGACCGACTGTACTCTTTGAAAATGTGTTATTGGGCATTGTATGATTTACCGTATATACTCGAGTATAAGTCGACTCGAATATAAGCCGAGGCACCTAATTTTACAACAAAAAACTGGGAAACCGTATTGACTCAAGTGGGACCCTCACTCGAGTATAAGCCGAGGGGGGCTTTTTCAGCATAAAAAATGGTCTGAAAAAGTAGGCTTATACTCGAGTATATATGGTATGTACTACTATTGTACTTAATATAAATACTCTATTGGTCACTTTGCAATCTCTGTACCACTACTGTTTATTCTATCATGAATTAAAAATAAGGGCTATAGGAGGACATGGCTCATTTGCAATACTAGTTAATATCGAATTTTATTTTTTCTCATTATCCCGGAAAACAGAATTTATTTATTAAGAGCAAAACACCTGATGCACAGTGCAAAAAGAAGTGTTGGAGCCATCACATTTGGGCATGCGTATCTAAAAAGCACAAAATCCACATGGTGGCATTTAATCAGGGGCTGGAATTTGCAAAGACAAGTGCTTGTTCTTAGGGACACTCTTTGTGCTGAGTGATGTACAGAAATTTCCACGTCAATAAAGGTTGGAGGAGAGTTATTCAATCTCCTAAAGAGGACACGTGGAAGAGTTTAGCGCCTCTCCCTGTTGATAGCCCAATCTTGATACACTTAGCCACAAGAGAACCTATATACACGGATGCTATACAGCATTTGGGCTGTAAGGATTCATGTTGCAGCTGAGTAAATGGACCTTTCTATGTAATATTTTCTAACACTAAATGATCTTGTTGAAAGTATTCACGCCCTATGCCACTTGTTGAATAAAGTATGTAATTACTGTAACAGCTCTGGCCAGACTTTAACATTATTATCATATTTCCGCAGAACAATAATTAAACATAGAAAAACAGTTAAATTCTAAATGAAGGAGTAACCTACTTCCTTGATTTCTAATTTCTAATTACAACATCACAGTACTGGGCAGATTTTAGCAGATTTCGAGATAGTTATTGAAATTAAACAGTAAATCTAAATACAAAAGTGTGTACTTTCATTGTACATTTTTATGAGCATGAAAAATGTACTTGTAGGCACTTCTGTAAGGCATAACACATATAGGGTCAAATGTAATATGGCGTGAGAATCAGAAAGTGAGAGTTTTCCCATTTTTCTAAGAGGTAATCAATTACATGGCAAAATCAACAACTTTTTTAGTGTAAATGATTGCCGCTTTAAAAATATTGGAGGGAATAGCCTTTCTGTATTTTATATACTCACCACTGTTGATTATAGAATTGGTGTGAGGGACACCAATATCTGGCTGGAAAGTGACATGCAGTCCTGCCCCGAGTTTTCACCAATGAACATTAGGAATGGTGTCATGCAGCATTTGGTTCCCCTTTTATGATGTCAACCATTCCTATGGAAGTATGGACTAGTGTCAGTCTATGCGGAGCTAATATATTAATGTTATTACTATAACTATTGTAATAAATATTAATTTGCATTAACTTCAACTCCTTTCTCTGGCCCTGTTTTCGCCTTTCTTCCTCATTTTCCACCAATGCTAAACCTGAACTGTCACCACACACCAGTACCTCTTACTTCACCCTCACCCTCCCCATCCAGCCTTGTCCCTTCCAGTCTCTCTCCAACTTATCCCTGCATCCAGCCAACCTTGGCTTTCTTTTCCCCAGTTTTTGATGAATGAAGTTATCCCTCTTTCCACCTCCCCCTTGATCCTGTATATCTCCGATCACATTTCTTCCCTCCCTTCTTACCTGCTCGAGCAACTTCAGTCTAGTTTTCATCCTCACCTCTGTACTCAAACACTGAAACTTCCTTTTCTAAAGCCAGTAATGACCTTTATGCTGATAAAGCCAAGGTCCTCTGCTCTCTACCTATTCTCCTTGTACTGTCCCCTTCATTTGACACCATGGATCACTCTATATATATTGCAAATTCTCAATTCCTTTTTTGTTCATATGTGACACAACCCCTTAACGGACTGTCCCCTGACCTCTCTGACCATGTTTCTTGTTCTCTTGGCTCGAATCCTTCACTTCTTTCTATACCCATTGGTATCCCTCAATGTTATGTTCTTGATCCTCTTCTATTCTTCCTCTATACTTACCAACTAGGTTAGCTCAATGGATCTTTTGGACTCTAATGTCTGAGCTGATGAAGCTGATGACATTCAGCCTTTTATGTAACCCTATGGTTGGCTTCTTGCAGTAAGACCCCAGAGCCATTGTAACTGTCAGTGTAGCTGTGTGCAGGACAGTAGTTTTAAGCTGTGACATGCCCCTGAAGCATTGGGATGCACCTGTGCTTGAGTAACCACTTCCCAATTATCTCCCACAAATACCACCTTGCTATCAATTACTTTGGAAAAAAATCCTCACTTTCAACACCATTGCAAGACCATTGTGGCACATGCACAATGCATGGGATCCAATCAGCATAATGGCATTCAAGATGCCAGCAGTTGGAATCCTGACACTGAACAAAAGACCGAGACTGGAACTCTGACACTGCCCACAATGCAGATGTTAGAATCCCAACTGTTGGGATCCCGAACGCATGTTTGCCAGGGCTGTTTAGGGTTTAGCCATACGGGAAATTTAGCCTAGGGCTTAGGTGCAGGGTGGAGGGTTAGGGTTAAGCTGTAGGATGGGAGGGTTGGGGTGGGTTAGAATACTTAGCACCAGGGTGTCGGGATACTGCACATTCCCTCCCTCATGAGCAATGGCAAAAAATAACTCCACTGCCTAAATGACGACATTGCATACTATATACCTCTAATTCAGTCCACAGTCATTCATTGCTCAGTTTGATACATCAAATGAAAGGCCAGGCAAGGCAAAACAAATACTTCTGTAAATTGTGGCACAAGACAATCACTATACAATCAAGGTAAGGGGGAGGTTATTGGTCAGCTTTGGAATATCAACTGGAGAGAACTGCAACAGGATAGCTGCAGTATCATCATCGTCATCTGTTATCTGATTTTCCTCCTAATGTAGCTGATCTCTTTGTTCTGCTATTAATGTTGCACTTAGAAGCAATACCAATGCTGTAAACTGTTTTAATCATGTGTATGTATTAGCATCATTATTAACGCAATTAACCAGATTTATAGCTAGAAGCAAATTCAGGTAGACACGGGGCGATATATATATAACGCTGAGCAATATATCGCTCGGTGTCCCGTTTGCATCAGCGACCAGAGATGGTAGCTGATGAAAAAGAAACTGCCGGGGGAGCCCAGCAGTGGAAATCAGCGACCATATTTCCAGCGATATTTGCTATAATCGACCCTGTGTGTACGCACCATAATGGTGTCAATTTGAACCTACACAACCATTAGTTTCATTTTCTATTTTACGTGCATGTAGGAAAAATACTGTGTGGTTTTGTACTAATTACACAAGTACTGGGCAGGTTTATATAAACAAGTAAAGCTGGGAGCCATCCCTCTCCAAGAAACCTGCCTATCTTGTCCATGGAACTTGTGAGCCTCATTTTAGCATGACTACTGTTCTACTGATTTAGAGTTCCTTAGCATGACTAAATACATTTCTGCCACAACCGCTCATTCCTAGTATACTAGCCGCCTCTCTTTGAAGTTTATTTACATTTTATATAATGAACGGTTATGTTGTGGACATTTTTCCAAGTTTTTATTTCTGTTTCACTATATTTTATTAACATTATTATTTATTATTACTAGTAGGGCAATAAACTGATATATTCATAGAGTGCTGACAGAATAATGACTGTGTAATATACAGTAGAATATCGTAGTAACGAACAGTGATAATTAAGAAATGTTGCAGAACGAGTACAGAGCAATTATCACAGTGATTTATAGGTGTGCTAGCACTAGCCTGTGTGTAAACAGGAATAACAAGTACAATACACCTTCTCATATACAAAATTAAGATCAAACTGTGTATTTCATCTACTAAAGAAGTGATGCAGCTTTACCTGTCTGTACTGGCAGCACTAAATTGCAGTTGAATGTGGTGGTGAAATGTCCAGCAAGGGTGACTTTTATAAAAACACTAGCATAGGCAAATTGCAGGGGGGATTTCTGGTTGCACAGAAACCCCCCTCCTCTTGGCAAGTGCCTTAAATTGTGACAACAATAGCTGGTATATAATATGATCAATAGAGCTGCCACCACATCATGCAGTGTAAGGGACAGAGCAGAGCTGCTGCACATGCCTAGTGTACCAGCTTCTTCTACCACATTTACTGTATGTGGGGATGTGAGCCCTCAAACATCGCAATGGACCAGAGAGTAGCTGCCAGGAGAAATAGACAGGAGCCTTAACATAAAGTGGGAGGTTGTGAGCTTAGAAAGTACAGTACTGGTTCTATTATGTTTGCTTATTTATTATGACATGTTTAACCTTTTCCTGACCAGTTACTTATTTAAATGTTTGAAAGAGCCTGTACTATAGACCATCTATACTGTTAAATATCAATACTGTATAAAAAGACCAATTGTTGGGGCTGTTACAGCTCCCCCCAGAGTCGCGTACTTACTCCAATGCCCTGCAGAGTGGGAATTTTGGATTGCATTTGGAAACGCCCCTCTAAAAATCCTGCGTTTGCCACTGACTGGAATGACCAATAGTAGAACAGAACAATCTAGCCAAGGGCATCACAGCTATATTTATTGTTCATGGGACCAATGCATAATTGTAAGTATAATGGACAGTCAATGCTAAAAAGAAATGTGCTGATGACTATAGAGCTACTGAATAGAAATCAGGAGATATCAGACCATCGGAATTACCAGCTTATTTGCTGTATTTACTAAAAATCATCAATATAATTGTGTTCTTGTCCTTTACAAGATCCTGTTCTTACATTCTGGACTATGGGCTCGCTAAGGAGCATATGCACACTGCTTAAACGCTGCACGCCACCCAGCCGAATGCCATGCCCCCCCCCCCCCCAAAAAAAGCCCAATCCCCTCGGTACCATGCGAGGAGATGTATGTGAACACATTACATTGCATGTGGTCGAAGGGGCGAGAAATCATTCTATGGTCATTGCTTATGACCATCAAATGATTTTTCTCCCCTTTGGAAATAAAAGTCAGTCCGCTGAAAACGGGGCGGGCGCTGGCGTCATGTGACTTTTCATTAGGACTCCCATAAAACTCTGGGCGTTCCCCTCCAGCCACCTTCTGCCCGCCCCCTCCCTCCCCTACTAGTGTGAACACCTAGGCGAATGTGATACCTGCTGAAGGCATTTGCACATGGGGGTCTGCACATGTGGAAATACGCTCATGCGCAGAACCCTCCTTTCCCATCTGAACGGGCCCGAATTTGGCACCTTCTGAGTCATACTGAATCGCCCCCTATATGAGACACATTTGCCTCAGTTAATCGCTGTTTCCTACGTGACATCACATCCTTGTTCTGCCTCTCAGGTCATAATTGGCCTCACAGTGTATGTGAATCTGCATTCTCATGATTAGGTGCTCATTTACATTCTGATTTATTTAATTTATAAATGTCTTCAATTGTATATCAAATGTACAGTAAATGTAAAAACACAGCACAGAATGACAAACACAAGTCAGATGTACCGTAGAAACCTGACCACCTCTGACAAATGGCCTGTTAAATAGTGATATACAGTATAATCTGCGGAAGAAGGTTGCTGTAGCTTCTCTCGTCTCTTAGTTATGTAGGGTGTGGTATAAATCCCCGACGGTCGGGATTCCGACAGTCATTAGTCAGACGTCGGAATCCCGGGGGGAGCGCAATGAAGCTCCTTGCGGGCTCGCTGCGCTCGCCACGCTGCGGGCACAGTGGCGAGCTGAGCTCGCCACCTATTTTATTCTCCCTCTATGGGGGTCGTGGACCCCCACGAGGGAGCAGTCGGGATTCCGACATCGGAGTAATGACTGTCGGAATCCCGACTGTCGGGGAGCCATCCGGCACCCGTTATGTATAGGGATTTCCTTCCAAATTCCTTCCAGTCTACAGTTTACATTAATAGATTCTCAGTCACTGGTCTGAAACCGGACATCCCGATCCTGAGCGTCTTGGTGAATATTGGACAGGTGGCCGCCATATGTACAGTGCAAATGAATGAATCAACATTTTAGCACCAAATAATTATATACTTACAAGTTTTAAAAGTGAATAATTTAGTGATTGATTTTTCGGGACAGTAAAAATGATAAGATATCATAAACAATAGCCATAACGTTTTAAGTAAACACAGCTGTCCAGTAGTAGGTAGACACCAGGAAGGGATGCAGACTGGAAAGAGGTTAGATAAGTGTTTTCAAAATCTAATGTAGGCTTATGAAAATGTAAGTGGAAATCTGTCAAAGCTCAGCTTCAGCATGACACATTTTAGATAGAACTGGTAACCGGGAGGCAAATGTTACATACTGGATTGTATATGATGTGGAACCAAATTTCTAAGAACTGAAATTGGATATTGTAGAAGGTCATAGCCAAAGGCACATTATATTTACGCAGCTTTTCTGTGACACAAAGTAAATATCCTGTCCTTATCTTTTCCACAAAACAATATGTGGCATCAATTTGCAATCAGACTATGTACGTGTAGACTGGAAAAATGGTTTATTTATGCTTTATGCACTTACGGTTTATTTTCCTCTGCAGTTTTCAGAAAAGTAGGCACTTATTTTACATTTTTATTTAGGTGGATGCAACATTTGCCACGGTGCTGTACTATATAGACAGAAATATCACATTATGCAGCTGTTGTTATGGAGATCTACAGTATGTTTAAACAAAAGTGATGTAAAACTGATCTGTGTTATAAATTACAGTACAGTATAACATTGATCAGTGGCAAAACCTGCCACTATTATTGAGCAGGAACAAACTCCCTCTGTAATAAGCAGGCACTGCCTGGAGTGTGGAACAGCACAGACATATCGCATGAAAGAGGCAGCAGGTGAGGCATCTGCCTCACTAAAAGGGATGTTCCTTTGAGACCACATCAAGACGTGCCCCTCTCAGTAAAGCAGATGTGATAGGCTCTGGCAGCATACCAGGGTACGGTAGCAGGGCCATTTTCTGATAGACCCTAGCACTGTCTGCTGATGCAGAGGGATCCAGCAGAGGCCACATGCATGAAACCTGGCCATGATCCTGAAGATTCCAGTCCCCATCAGTCATTACTACAGAATTCCACAAAAAGATACCAATACAGTATGTCTCCAGGCGCTGTGGTGCTGAATTTCCATACACTTCCTCATAGGACGTTACCCCAGACAGGAAAAAGATAAACATACAATACTGTAATATCGTTGTGCAATCTGTTCACATATAATGAATAATAGTCTCTAAAAATATTTTGTTAGGACCTGTACCATTTTAATATGTCTAATATTATAGTAGACATAAAGCACAAAGGGAGGGACAGTCATGTAGAATAGAATAGAATAGAATAGAATAATAATTTATTGTCACTACAACATTAAAAAATGTACAGTGAAATTCTCAAGGAAGAAAAGAAGAGAAGAAGGAAATACTCATATTCAACATTCATATATCACAATTCAAACACAAAATAACAGATGGGAAAAAACTGTTCCGCAACCTGCTAGTGTGGCAACTCAAGCACCTGTAACGCTTCCCAGAGAGCAACAGGGAGAAAAGAGAATAGCAGGGATGACTAGGGTCTAAAATGATTTTTTTAGCCTTCGCTTTCCCCCTTCTTAAAAAAATGTCTGCCATCCTAGGCAAAGGTTGGCCAATGACCTTTTCAGCAGCCCTAACTATCCTATCTAGAGATCTACGATCAGAGCACTTTGAATTCCCATACCATAACGCAATGGCATAAGTCAGCAGACTCTCAAATACGCAGCAGTAAAATTTCACAAGCATAGGCCTAGATAGGCCGGCTGCCCGTAATCTTCGCAGAAAAAAAAGGCGTTGCTGAGCCTTTCCAACTGCCATTGCGGTATGTGTGGACCAGGACAGATCTTCCGAGAACGTATTGCCCAAGAATTTTGTATTTGTAACCCTCTCCACCTCTTCACCATTTAAAATTAAGGGATTAATAGTCGACCTTCTTGATCTTCTAAAGTCAATAACCACCTCCTTGGTCTTTTTACCATTTAGGAGAAGGTTAGTTGTTTTCCAATTCACAATCACAGAAGACCCATAAAAAATAGTGCAATACAGTTTTAATAAATACAATAAAATACAAAACACATTTGGTGTGATATAACGGACTCCCACCATGAGGTCACAGGAGGGAGATGGCACCATAAGAAGTGCCGCCCTGCAGCCAGACACCAGAGGGAGTGGGTTTCAGTCGGAGAGCGGGAGGGGATGCCGCCAGCTGTCTTCACACAAGCGGGCTTCTACTATAAAGGTAAAATGCTCTTGTTTTCACATTGCACATGCCTTGATAAAGGCGTGCTAAACCCCGAAATGTTGGCCCGTATGGGTGTTGCCAAGTATTGAATACACACCTTAAACTTATTCCTTTTGCCACTGTTTTTCTTTGTTGCTATATATATATACCTGTAGCTCTAACTTTGTCATCTATGGCAATTATAGCCCATGTGGGCTTAATTTTATAGGCAAAACAGAATGCCAGTCCAAACCAGAATGACACAACACCGAACGGCCATTCATGCCACGTTAATAGCTGGCACTAGCAAGCAATCTGTGGTGCGACATTTCACCAAACAGAAACATGGCATGGCCACATTAAAATACAAGATCATAGAGCATGTTCCCTTAACCGTTCACGGGGGTAATCGCCCTAAACAACTTTTACATCTTGAATCCAAATGGATTTTCCATCTGGACACCATGAAACCTAACGGTTTCCTACCTAAAGCACTGAATGACAATTTGGGCCTAATTAACTTCATTTAATTGTATATATGTGACATCTTCTATCTTGTAATAGAGCCATAGGACCTTATTCTGGTCCATTCGCATTGGCTCCTTCGTTCTCACAGGGCCGATGTTTTGCATCTGCACAGATGCCTTTCTGCGCATGTGCAAATGCAGGGTGTGTGCGGCCAGACAGATTTGCCGGGTGCTCGCACACAACAGGCGTTCTCATGGTAATGAACCGATGATGTGGGTGCCGGGGCAAGCAGTAGACACTGGATGTCAGCTTCCCGCCCTGTCCTTGTACAGGACACACACAAAGCTAAGACACCTGAGAGTGTCTTAGTTTTTCATGTACTCACCACATCAAATGATGTGGATCTCGCTCCCTAAGCTGCGAATGGATGTTTATGCAAAACATTAATTTGCAGCGCTGTGTGTCAACCAGAATAAGGTCCATTGTCTATTTGTAAGGACTAAGGAGAGGTAAAAATACTTAGGATACATCCTACACTTCACAGCATCCTTAAGGCATAAATATTGAGAGTAATGCTGCATATATTTATAGACAAACCTTAATTAGTATCTGCAAATGTGGAACAGCTGATGTCATCATTAGGCAGGTGAATATGCACCATTAGATAATTGTCATAATTTAATATCTGCCATGCAATACAGTTACACTTCAATAAAATACAGTGTAATAAATTAATTTAATATGCTGTATTTAATACTTAGCAGGGAAGTTATTAGTTTTACTGAAGAAATGTAAGTCTCATATAGCTGATATGTGTATAATTACTATAATTTAGTCAAGTCGGAGAACCATTCCTGCTATTTGGACACTGTCCCGCTGTGCCACATGCAGGCCATAGTGTCACAGCGGGGGGGGGGGGGGTTAGTTGGGAGCCAGTGATCACCGCTGCTCTGCTCTTCTCTGGGGTGGTTGTACACACTTAGCTTTCTGAATTACATATCTAGTTAACTGCTTATTTTGACTTACAATGAGAGCACACTTCGATCCAAGAGAGATGTTACCCTACGGGGTTATTAATATTCAGTGCACTTTTTACTTTAATATAGGGATTAATCGCCCTGATTCAGACCTGATTGGTCATTTGCAGTTTGCAGATTACTGTAAGTAGTTAGCTACCGTCCAGACAGAAAGAAAACCTGCCCTGTACAAATCTGATTGTGAAAATACTGCTATTTGTTATCCTGTTGCACACCCATATGCAATTCACAAACAATGAAATTATGCTTTCCAGGCTGTGCAAGTATTAGTAAGTCTGACCCTGCAACATAGACAGGCTGACCATGGCTGGCACTAACGTCACACACCCTCCCTTAAAACGCTTGGCATGCCTTCTTTTTTATTGCCACTCCCAGAAAATGGCAGGTCACCACCCACAAACGTCCATTTCCTGTCCGTAAAATTGTGAAAGGATTGCAATTAGATATCTTTGGTGCTATTTTGGCTATAATCAGTACACATGCACAGTCATTCAATGATCAAACGGATTGCAAATTCACACAATCAACTCTGAATACTCCCTAAATCTTCTTTTATAGGAGTTATTTTGAAATTTACCATTGCGGATAAGAATTAAGACCCTTATAGGGGGAGATGTATTAAGCCTGGAGAAGAGATAAAGTGGAGATAAAGTGAAAGGAGATAAAGCACCAGCCAATCAACTCCCAACTGTCATTTTCAAACAGAGTTCATTGGCTGGTGCTTTATCTCCTTTCACTTTATCTCCTTTTAATATCCAGTTTATCTCTTCTCCAGACTTAATAACCCCCACCTCCCCCCTCGTTTGATTATTTATTTTCCAGCAGAAGGCATTTGTAATAAATCAGATATAGAAAATCCATTCAGTGAATTCATTTATACACCTACTTGTCCAATTACTCCTGTATAATAAGAAGTATTTTCTGGGTTGAGTGATTATTCAATGAAGTAATATATAGCCTAATATCTATTATATTGGCTAGCCATTGACCCTTATTTTAATACTATATATTTTTTGTCTTTTGTTGGGGAATTTTCTATTTTATTTATTGAATTATTACTAATAGTTATGTGTTATATACTTTGTTGACCCAAGCTGCAATGTACTAGCTCTATTTCTTGTGTGTGATTATATACTCTGGTATATAAAAGTAATATAGGGAGAGGGTTAATAAGAGCCTGTGCCATTGTCTTCCTTTAGGGCATGTCTCTCATTGCGAAAGAGATTGTGCTTAATTAGATATGTGATCTTTTGTATTGAATATAGAGAATATGCCTCAATACTCAAGACGGTTAACTTAATTGTTAGCTATGATAAGAGACTTGCTTCGTTACCAAGAAGATGTGTACTGAGAGCATAACTTAAGGCATAAATAAATCTCTCGATACAAGATAGTGGGGGTTATTCAGACCTGATCGCTGAGCTGCAAATTCAGTCAGGCCAATTATCAATCCACTGTGCATGTATATGGAGCGTAGCAAACATACGCAAGGCCATCGTGCGATAAAATCCTGAATATTTTTTCATGGCAAGCCGCTCACAAGTTGATTGACTGGAAGTCGGCATATAGGGGTGATTATTGGCCATTTTCTGGGAGTGTCAGAGAATACTCAGGCATGCCCAGGCGTTTTTAGGGAGGTGTATGTCAGCTCCAGCCCGACCAGCCTGTTTCTATAACACTGGCCAAGCAGGTCCTGGGTTACGCTCAGACTGCACATACTGGGAAGAGCATTAGATGGTATGTGAGTTGTGAATGGATTTGCAACTAATCGAAAATCTGCAAAATTTTGATAATCCTTGAGCGTGGCACACTCTTGCAGGTGGTGGTTATCTGGTCATGGGGCTCTGCAAATTAGTAGAGAAGCAATCAGGTCTGAATAACACCCAGTGTTAGTAATTTGTATGATGACTACTAGATTGAATACACTTCAGATGCTCAACTGATTTCTAAACTGACTCTGGTTATGTCTACAGATTGTCAGCAGACCCTCTTACCACTCTGGTCAAACACTGGCAATATTTCCGACAGTGGAAATATAAGTTTAGTATTCAATCCCGGCCGGGACTCACCAAACCGGTGAGGACTCACCTGAAACAGATTCCCCTCACTGTGGAGGTGAGTCTGTATTGCCGGAAACGGCATTGGATTGCCGAATCCAAGGCCGTTTTTTCTGACAAAACAGTGCCATTATTACAGATCCATGGACTTTCCGACACTCGACAATCGGAACATTGAATATCAACTGTTGAGAACTGTTGTTGTTGTCAGAAGCCAGTGAAAACAGACAGGATTCCAACTGTTGGGACGTTCCGACTGAACCCATTGTCTGTTATAACCCAGTCAGGTTTTATTACTGTGTGTGTTCCCAAATGTAAAGTCATAGAATATACTGGTGCTATAAAAAGAAATGTTAATGAATAACAAAATAAAACCATTCATTTTTTAATGGAAGTCTCTTCGTTTTATATACTTTAACAAGTGAGACCTTGTCCTTCCCTTTGTGCCTTTGTGTACATTGAAGTCACTGCCGGTATGCCAGAAGGATTTCCATATGACTGCCAGCAATGCTCTCCAGTCACCAGATTGCCTTTAAATGTAAATTTTCAACACTGATTGTAAGGCAATGTTATCCAAAAATGTGTTGCCCAATTAGCAACCATTTTGTCATCTAAAAAGTCTAAGATAAAGGCCACATTCTAGAAATAGAACGCCTTGTATTTCTACTGAGTTGCAAAATTCATCAGTCCTTTTAGGGAATTTTTAGGGAAAAACTATCGTTAAGGGTGTGTAGGAGTTATCCATAGAGGGCATTATGGGAGAGAAATGAAATTAAGTATACAGTACTTGGAAGGAATTTTTACAGTGTATGCTGTATTCGATAGCAATTGGAATTTTGGGGATACAAAGGGAAGACCTGTTGTTTTTAGGGGAGATGGCACATGATTTCTTAGGAGTTATTATATACTATTGTCCATTTAACTGGTCTCCATTATAATCCTTTATCCCTCTTTAGTTAGCTCCTAAATAAACATTTAAGCCCCATACACACTAAACGAGTCCCTGCCAATGCTGATATTGATGACGGAGGGCACCCGGCGGTGTGCATGCACATGTCGGGGGTGGGGAAGAAGGGGAGTGACAGTGGTGGGAGTGACGGCCATGGCGCAGCTGCATCATGGCTGTCCTTATTGAGGACCACCTCATGGCTGTCATTATTGAGGACTACACACTGCACAATCTAGAACCCCTAATAGTGTGTACACATGGTCCGATTTCCTTTCCGATGTTGACGATATAGTCAACATCGGATCGGCATAGAATCGGATGCAGATCGCAAGGGTTTTAACCCTTGCGATCCCAATGCACGTTCACGTAGCGCAAGCCAGAAAGTCTTGGCTGCCTCGACTATATAGTGCAGATCTGCACTATATAGTCAAGATTGTATTCAAATCGGATGTGCCTTGCGATCCGATCCCGATCCGATCTGATCGGATCATGGATCGCATCTTAAGGCACATCTGACCGTGTGTACACACCTTTAGACACACTGCGTCAGCTAGAACCCCTTAGACACACCGTAATGCCCATTACACATTGTGCCACACACCATAATGCCCATTCCAAATTATACTACACACTGTGATGCACACTGTAGGTGTCGGTTTATGTTTTTACTGGTGGGTGCTTAAGCCAAAAATATAGGGGAGTGGCTTCATGGGGAAGGGGCGTGGCCAAAAAAAATACCAATTTATATTACGCAGCACAGTTGTCTCCAATATTCCCATTACGGCAGCAGAGTTCCCCATTTTACACATTATAGCACAATGTAATGATACACACCATCTGTGTTTTACAGCCCTGCTGGTGTAGGATTGTGCATTTGGTCTGTGATGTACAGTATAGTCATGTGAGCATTAATACTAAAACATTTTCATGGCATCAATTACTTTCAATGCATTTCATTGAAAGTAATTGATGCCATGAAAATGTTTTAGTATTAATGCTCACATGACTATACTGTACATCACAGACCAAATGCACAATCCTACACCAGCAGGGCTGTAAAACACTGCTGATATAGTGAATGCAACATAACAGTATAGGCTGCATGGGGCTTAATCTTCATTCATCAACATTGTACAATAACATGGGTTGCTTGCTTTACCTAAGCACGCTGGGCTGGGCTGGGCAGGAGGACCAGAGTGAGAGATTGCGCTGCCGGGAGCCAGGACAGGAGGCTGCAGAATGCTCATGCGGCAGCAGCAGCGATGGGCACTTGCATGCCTACACAACCACACCAAATCACCAGCAGTGGGCGGCGGGCCTGCAGACAAAGACTCACGAGATGACATCCTCATCTCGCAAGCACATCTGGCATAGCAGGCAGCTCCGCAGCTGCGGCACACAGCCTCCCTTTTTGTCCACGAGGCAGCTGGCCTGACCCCCCTAACGCTCATAGATGACATCACCCCAGCTTGCCCACAGAAGCCAGCAGGCGGGAGTATGTGGCAATCCACTCTGAGTGCCCCTGTGCCCTCAAAAAGGTTTAATGGCAGCCAATGCTGCTATTAGGAAAAACTGCAGCTTCATAGACACTGCAGGGATGTGAGGGGTTAACAGACCCAGCTCACATCCACGTGCAGAGAACCTGACACCCCCCTGATTAGCTGGCTGAGGGAGCGTGAGGAGGAACTGAAACTGATGAGAGGGAGAAGTCTGCAGCAGCGTTAGAGAGAAGGGACTCACGTGCTGCCAGAGAGGAGAAGCTGTGTAGTGTGTGTCCAGTAGGCAGAGCTGGGCAGCGTGAAGTGCAGCAGCCAGGAGAGTTTAAGAGAGGTGCTGCAGCACACAGCCACAGCCCCACAGCAGTGATTGATAGCTGGTTCCCTGGCTAGAAGGGGAAGAGAGAGAGAGAGGCACCATTGGAGCATCAAAGCAGTGCAGTGACCCCACAGACCCTGGATGCTAGAGACAGCCTCAGGAGGAGAAGGGACAGCTGCTGAGAGGAAGCAATCGTTACTGGCTGGAGCCAGCATCAGCAGCAGTAATCACAGGTACCCAGTCTCCCTTGGCTGACCCACCCATGTGCCAACCTGCGTAGAACCTAGCTGGAGCCCAGCTCCAGGGACACCCCTAACCTAGCGTTCAGAGAGAAGGAGGCCCTTGAGAGACCAATTTACTTAAAGGCTTTGGCCAGAAGAAAAGTATTTCAGTAGCTTGTGCGGTATATCCAGCAAGGGGTTTCCCTAGGTAATGGGAACCCGCTTGTACCCTATTGAAGGGATTGTTAATTTGCTCTGCCATGCTTGTAGTCAGTGTGCACACTAAGTTAGGTCCTAATTTAAAGTGAGGATATACTTCGTCGTGGGACCGTTATCGATCTTAGGAACTGTGTGTTGGACCTGAGACTGTAATAATAGGGTGTGCAGCGCCACCTTGTGGACATTCTTTATTAATACCGTACAGTTATTTTTGTGATACCAGTTTTTGACATATTTCTCTTTATCTTTGTCTTTATTGCAATATCTTGCTCATTGTCATTAGTGTGCCTGTCATTTCATGTTAGATTGTCACCCATTCATACAGTCATTATTGTAAGTGCGATGTTTACGCAGTTATGTGAGGAAAGCGCAGCAGGATTGCACTACGTATTCCTTTAATAAATTTCAGTTGCTGCTAAATGAGTTAGCGTAGTCTTTTGTGGGTCCCTTGGGTTGTGCCGTTCCCTGCCACAGGTTTTCCAGAAGAAGCCGCAAAGAAGCCAGAAGTCGCCGCCATCACCAGCTCCAGCTCAAGGTACGCCATCTTGCACCACACCGTACAGGGGCACTGTCACACTTGGCGTCTACGAACAGGATTGCACAAGACCCCTGTGAACGGCAAGATGTGGCAATCGCAGTACACAGAACCGCAGGAGATGCGAAGAACCGCCACTCCACCAGCCCAAGCCAATCAGAACTCGATTGAGGCCATCATCGGAGCGATGACCGAAATGACCAGGATGATCCGTGAGATGCGTCAGGAATGGGCGGAGGATGAAAAGGAAAGACAGAGACGTGAATGTGGCGGAAGGCGCAGACAGAAGCGGAATCCCCCATGGAGGTCAGGACAACTACCCACTGACCGAACCAGTGTATGCCCACAGACCGTGAGAAGACACAGGACAGGAGGTCCACCGGCGGTGTTTCAGAACACGGCAAGAGCATCCGGTGTGATATCGTCGAGGGGTGGACCACGAGCCAGCCCAAGGAGAATTGCAGGTCGTGTCCTGTGGTTTGATGTACCACGCGGGTATGGCTTCATTAAACGCGCAGATACCGGCCGTAGCGTGTATGTGCACTATACCGCCATCCAGCATACCGACCCCCAAAACAGCTTCCGGAGCCTGAGCAACGGTGAGGCTGTAGAATTTGAACTGATGAGTGGGAAGAAAGGCACCAAGGCCGCCAACGTGACCGGGCCAGATGGAACACCGGTGCAACGTAACAGACACGCCCCAGAGCACTACCCACGCCATCGAGAGCCTCCGCCGTACTATCAGCAGGAGTACAGCCATGGTGGAAGTAGAGCCGAACCAAGGGAGATCAAGTGCAAGAATGAAAGGGTTAGCGTCAAACGCCCTCGACCGGAACAGATGCCCCGCCCACCAGAACATGACATCATGAGGCAAAGCGATCTGCCGAGAGGAAGCGAGAAACCGGTCATGTGGAGTGAGGCAGTTCACCAGAGGCAGCAAGCAGTGACTAGGCCTCAACTTGCAGAGCCAACAAGAGAGTACGTCCCTAGAATGGATGATGCTGGTTACCGAGCGGCGAACCTAGGGCCAAGGAATGTCAGAATGGCTGAACCGGAGAGAAACTCCAAAATTGTGGTCCATATGGCTGTGACAGAGACCGTGGAGCCATCAGAAGTGGAACCAGCTATACCGTTGCCTGAACCCAAGGCCAAGATAGAACCAGCAGAGAGAGTTGAAAAGGCAGAGGCCTGTTTCATCAATGGGAAGCCTGTAACGGACGGCGAGTACACGACCATCTCCGGGGAAGAATTTGCCTTCCAGATACAGCAGGCGATACTGCGATCCAAGAAGCGAGATCGAGAGGCGAGACGTGCCTAAAGCCGAGTGCAAGTCGTGAGAGTGGGTGCCATCCATGAACAACGGTGGAGAAATTGGACCGCAGAGGGATG
Organism: Crinia signifera; assembly: GCF_055691185.1. Classification (NCBI taxonomy): domain Eukaryota; kingdom Metazoa; phylum Chordata; class Amphibia; order Anura; family Myobatrachidae; genus Crinia; species Crinia signifera. Next base: position 192,046,517 of record NC_139219.1, read on the forward strand.
GGAGTCCTGTGGCGGAGGGATGGTTGGCCCGGGGAGCCCACATTAGATAGGAAGGTAGTGATACTTGTAATGGTTATGTAATGTATAATTGTTCACACCTGTTTTCATTTAGCGTTTAAATACTTTGTCATGGACATTGACCGGAACTTATTGGTCCTGGTACAGTTGCCTGCGGACAGGCAAATTTCCAGCAGGGAGGTATGTGGCAATCCACTCTGAGTGCCCCTGTGCCCTCAAAAAGGTTTAATGGCAGCCAATGCTGCTATTAGGAAAAACTGCAGCTTCATAGACACTGCAGGGATGTGAGGGGTTAACAGACCCAGCTCACATCCACGTGCAGAGAACCTGACACCCCCCTGATTAGCTGGCTGAGGGAGCGTGAGGAGGAACTGAAACTGAAACTGATGAGAGGGAGAAGTCTGCAGCAGCGTTAGAGAGAAGGGACTCACGTGCTGCCAGAGAGGAGAAGCTGTGTAGTGTGTGTCCAGTAGGCAGAGCTGGGCAGCGTGAAGTGCAGCAGCCAGGAGAGTTTAAGAGAGGTGCTGCAGCACACAGCCACAGCCCCACAGCAGTGATTGATAGCTGGTTCCCTGGCTAGAAGGGGAAGAGAGAGAGAGAGGCACCATTGGAGCATCAAAGCAGTGCAGTGACCCCACAGACCCTGGATGCTAGAGACAGCCTCAGGAGGAGAAGGGACAGCTGCTGAGAGGAAGCAATCGTTACTGGCTGGAGCCAGCATCAGCAGCAGTAATCACAGGTACCCAGTCTCCCTTGGCTGACCCACCCATGTGCCAACCTGCGTAGAACCTAGCTGGAGCCCAGCTCCAGGGACACCCCTAACCTAGCGTTCAGAGAGAAGGAGGCCCTTGAGAGACCAATTTACTTAAAGGCTTTGGCCAGAAGAAAAGTATTTCAGTAGCTTGTGCGGTATATCCAGCAAGGGGTTTCCCTAGGTAATGGGAACCCGCTTGTACCCTATTGAAGGGATTGTTAATTTGCTCTGCCATGCTTGTAGTCAGTGTGCACACTAAGTTAGGTCCTAATTTAAAGTGAGGATATACTTCGTCGTGGGACCGTTATCGATCTTAGGAACTGTGTGTTGGACCTGAGACTGTAATAATAGGGTGTGCAGCGCCACCTTGTGGACATTCTTTATTAATACCGTACAGTTATTTTTGTGATACCAGTTTTTGACATATTTCTCTTTATCTTTGTCTTTATTGCAATATCTTGCTCATTGTCATTAGTGTGCCTGTCATTTCATGTTAGATTGTCACCCATTCATACAGTCATTATTGTAAGTGCGATGTTTACGCAGTTATGTGAGGAAAGCGCAGCAGGATTGCACTACGTATTCCTTTAATAAATTTCAGTTGCTGCTAAATGAGTTAGCGTAGTCTTTTGTGGGTCCCTTGGGTTGTGCCGTTCCCTGCCACAGGTTCTCCAGAAGAAGCCGCAAAGAAGCCAGAAGTCGCCGCCATCACCAGCTCCAGCTCAAGGTACGCCATCTTGCACCACACCGTACAGGGGCACTGTCACAAGTACTTAACATAGTGCCCTGGGTCATGAGGTCACTAATGCACAGTATGAGGACTGGACCACATGATCGGCAGAGGGGAAGGTATGAACCCTACTTACAGTACTTATGTTTTTTTGCTTATATTAGCATCTGTGCTGTGTAGCAAAAGGCGGGCGGCCAGCGCAATCTGACTAATTAGAGTTGTCAACAAACAAAAGAATTAGAGTTGTGTTAAGTAATAGTGCCCTCAGAATCTTTGGGCCCCTCTGACCCTTGGGACCCGGTTCTAGTGTCCCCTATAACCCCCGTTTTGCTGGGCCTGGGATGAGGTCCCCATGCTGCACATGTACAGAAGCTGGGCTTCCATTTGTCAGAAGGCAACGGGGAGGAGAATTCTAATGGTAGTTATTTATTTTCCTGCCATTCGATCCATGTGGCTCAACGCAGGCCAGGTAAACTGCTATAGCAGATCGGTGATCTAGCTGATGGTAGTCCGGCGCACACATGGACCATCCGCTACACTCAATACATGCCTGGGTGCAGGGGAAGAGGTAACAATCTGTGCCCTTAGAAGCCACATCCTCTGCACTGAAAGTAGCACCATTGCTGGCCATAACCCCCTCACTGACTCCCTGGCCCTGAAATTAATGTAGCCACGGCAGTACCACCGCCATCTCCAAAGTCCCGGTGTTGCTGAGCCGGGCCCTAGGCTAGGCATGCATGCCCTTTGGCTGGCTCTGCATGCAGCAATGTAGCTCACAATCTATATTCCCTACCACATACACACAAACACACACTAGGGTTATTTTTGGTGGGAGTTATGTAACCTTCTAGTGTAATTTTGGATTTGGGAAGGAAACCCACAGTAGCATGTGGAGAATATACCATCCCCACACATTAGCCAAGGTGGTAATTCAGGGGGTTCAGGTTAAAGGTTAGTATTACGATAAGTGTTTAGATTAGATAGCTTTCAACATTGTGACATGTCAACATTTTATTTAATGTTATTTAGTGTTGACATGCTTAATGATGACATGCTGAAAATTTCAACAGATTTGTTATGTTGACATTCTTATTGGGGATGATAAGAATAGTAATCAGAATCTATCGTACTTCTTATTTATTTAGCAGCCTCTAGAAGATAATAGACAGGATCTGATTTGTTTCCCATAGCAACATCTCATGTGAAATAGAACTCTCCGATCTTAGTAAATTTCCCCCGTATGTTTTGATATGTGCATTAGCAGGGCAGTAACTCCTGATATACAGTTATAAAACATGACATACAGCAGGCATTATTATCATGACAGAAATTCAGGGAAATGCAGCTCTCTGATATAACAAACTGATGTAATAATATCAACTCCTTTCCATGTTCCCATTCCTATCAATGTGGCTCCTATTCCAAACCATCTACAGTACAGGAAAGCATAATAAATACACTTCTGTAGGAAAGCTGCGCCATCTGCTCCCCCTGCTGTTGTATTATCTTATTGCACCTGAGTATTTCCATACTGGGACTCCTGCACTACAATTATTATTTAGATTTATTAAATTGATTTGATAATTCAGCTCATATTTAAACAATAACATAGTACCAATGTTAGTCATTCAACGTTTACCAAACACCTTAGGCTTATACAATTAATTGTAACTTTCCGAATAAGTGTCATTTCCCGCAGTCTAACCCTATGCTTCCCCAGTTCAGCCTTACCCTAACCTCTTCTTCCTGCAGCCTAACACAAACCATCATCCCTCCTTGAAGCCCATCCCTAACCCTAATACTTACCAGGAGAATGTGCCAGTTTCTGAAAGTCAGGATGCCACTGTCGGTACTGCAGGGTTGCTGACTTTATAATTCTCCTCTCCGGCAGAAGCCCGGAGAGGAGAGCTCCAGCAGCCGCTCAGGGGGCAGGGCTTAAGTGTGACGTCACTAAGCCCCACCCCCATGATGGCAAACTGCCGAATTCTAGGATCTCCGTGGAGGGGGCGGGGCTAAAATGACGCGATTGTGTCATTTTAGCCCCGCCCCCTCCTCTGAGACCCGAGGATTGCGGCATTTTAATGCCGTGATCCGGAGCGCAGGGGGGGTCCCCCCTGAATCCGGGAGGGTTGCCCACTCTTCCGGGGGGCCGGGAGGGGGTCCCGATTTTCGGGAGACTCCCGGCCATTCCGGGAGAGTCGGCAACCCTGCGGTACTGTGATCGTCTCCATACAGAATGTTGGGATACATACTATGGGCCTAATTCAGACCTGATTGTAGGACAAATTTGTTCTTAAAGTAGGCAAACCATGTTCACTGCAGGTGGGGCAATATATAACATGTGCAGAGTTAGATTTGGGTGAGTAATATAGTTTCTGTGCTGGCTAAATAGTGGCTGAAATCTAAATTGCAGTGTAATAAAGCAGTTTGAACACACCCCACCCAAATGTAACTCGCTCTGCACATGTTACATCTGCCTCACCTGCAGTGTACATGGTTTTGCTCATTTTAAGCACAAATTTTCCCTGAAAAATTCTGAAATATCCCTTCCAATCTTTACCTGTTGACTCTCTATGTATAAATCAAGTCTGGATTCCTTCACCATGAAAATTACCATTACTTAAGTATTGGCGGGGGACCCATTAGGACTACAATTCAGTTTGAAGTGAACAACTAGACAGCCAACATACCTTTCTAGTATGGAATATCACAGTTGTAATTGAATATTCAACTAGTAATGTACCCTAGCATTGAAGTTCCCCTCTCCCTCCTAATTTGCAGATCCCTTGTTCTTGGGTAAAGGTTGGTGATCACAAGGGAGTAATCCCTACTAACATGGAAATATCATAAATGGTTTTAGCTCATTCATGACCAGACTAATTGTCACATTTTTGCACCATAATGATTATGTCATGAACAACTTTTTTATTTCCAAGAACACAAAACACAAATGCAATTGAAAAATATTTTGAGGGAAGAAATTACATCACATTTAGTAGTCTATGTATCAATAATGGGGTGGTAGAAATATTATTATTATTATTAATATTATTATTATTATTATTAATATTATTATCATTATGCATTTGTGTGCATTTTTTACAAAACTTACATAAGAGACACCTTTCAATTCTTTCCTTTGTGACTGTACAATAAAGTTTATTTTAAATGTTGTGATTATTTTTTATTTTACTTTCCTATGAGTGACAGCTAAGGTAATTTTGGAACATGTAAAATTGTAAATACACACCCTACCATTTTAGTAATTGTGTGAGAGCTCTGTAGATTTACAGTATAAGACCTAGAGGCTCTCCTTACACCGGTGATGATATCAGAATTTGCATGGAATGTTCTCCACTGTCTGCACAAAATGTCCTATGCTGTAATCAAATGGCCAGTAAGTACTGTGTTCAGTAAGAGTGGCTGAATGGGGTGCATACTGACAGCAAATTAGCAGGGCATACAGAAGATCACATACTGGGCCTGATTCTGGTTCACTTGCAAAAGCAAAATATTTCTCTAATGGACAAAACCATGTGTACTGCAGGTGGGGCAGATGTAACATGTGCAGAGAAAGTTACATTTTGTGGGGTTTGTACTTCAAACTGGTATCTATATTGCATTGTAAAAATAAAGCAGACAGTATTTACCCTGCACAGAAACAAAATAACTCATGTAACTACATTGACACAGTTGGCAGATTAATAATTAGTGTCCAATCCCCTCAAAAAATAATGTTGCCTAATTATATTATTATTTTGGATACTACAGCTTACTCGAATAGCTCCTTATACTGTAGATAGAACTTTCTAAAATCATCTGTTCGCAGGAGAGATGTATGAAGCATCGTTATAAAGGGGAAGTGGTATCAGCACACGTTATGTGTGCTAATAAAGCTTCCTCCCAATTATTAATGCACCAGTGACAGGGGTGCATTAGGTGCCCAGTGACATTATCGGCGCATGGGGTGCCCAGTGACATTATCGGCAATGCATGGTCAACAGCACTGACCATTTCCGACACCTGCCGCTATCGATTTAGACAGTTGCAGGCGTCAATGCCCTATACTCCACAACAGGTAGAGCACTGTCCCTTACTGTGGCGCGTGTCCGCTCTGTACTGTGCATGAGACACAGCATATCAGAGCTAAGCTGTGTTAAACGGGGGATCGCCGGAAGGGCGAGATTTCTTTCCCTCACTCTGACAGATAAGAAGTTAACACGTCTTGTCATTGTACCTTAGTTTTTCGTCACGGTAATGAGGTTAAGCAGGAAGTGCTATAGTAGCATGATAAGTGATACTGTAATGCATTCAGGGCCGCGAATAGGGGGGTGCTGCTGGTACAGCTGTCCTGGGCCCCGGCCTATGGAAGGGCCCGGGCAGCTCATTTTGCCCACCACAAATACACCCCCCCCCCCCCCCGGAACTGCCTCCGCTGCGCTGCGCTCAGTGCGCTGAACAAAGCAGGTCCCAGAGCGCAGACTTATTCAACCCAGGACATCGGCAGGCAATTAAAATGCTGCACCTGCTTTTGAGCCAATCAGAGCATGCGTACCAGCAGCCAACCAGTGCGGCTTCCAGTATGTGAGCTCTGATTGGCTCTCCAGCTGGCGCTGCATTTTAATTGGCCGCCGGCATCCTGAGTTGAAGAAGCCTACGCTCCAGCCTGCAGCTCAGCGGAAGAGGAGATGGGGAGCAGGAGCCGAGTTACAGTAAGTCAAGTGAAGTGAGGAGGGGGTGGCGGACTGGAAATGAGTACCAGGCCCCAAAATTCCTGACGGCTGTCCTGAATGCATTTACCCCTCAGAAACTAGTGGCCAGTGTGTGAAGAACTGGAGACTGTGGCATTCTCTAAGCTTCAAACGTGATAACAAGGGAGATTGATAAGCAGCCAGCCAATCAGCTCCTACCTGCTATGTCACAGACTGTAAAAAAAATATCAGACAAGAGCTAATTGGCTGGCTGTTTATAACTTTCCATTTTATCACTTTTGAAGCTTAGAGAATCTGGCCCTGGTTGTTTCCATGGCTGCAGAAGATCTAGGTGATAAATAGTTAAGCAACTTGTCAGCTAAATCGCAAAAACAGTGTACAAAAGTAATCCAATTACCTGGAATCATATTACCTGGGACGTGGATTAACTAGCTTCTGAATATACTATACTGTATCTTTTAAATCCATCCCAGTACCACTTACCTACAGTTTTGTAGTCTGTGTATGTTCACTGAGCTGTGCAAGGTTAATTTCCAGTGTGCAAACACCGTATGTCCATCTTTCTACTTAAGATCCACAGTGGGAAGACTACTTACTAAAAGAAAAAAGAATGGGGATTCTGTGAAGACCATCTCTTTAGAAATCAGTATTGTGGTCAAAAAAATAAACATTTCGTGATTTAACAAACAAAAGGTACAATTTGTCCACTTTCACATCTCCACGTGGATGTTGTACTGGTCTTATGAATAAAATGGCCTGGACAATCCTATACTAGAATCAAGGGCAGAACTACCATAGGTGCAGAGGTTTTAGATGCTATGGGGTCCAAAGCTGAGAGGGGCTTCCCTGTGTAAGTTACATGTGTTATATGCATTTATCACCATTGGGTGATATATAGGGGTCCGTATAAACTTTTGGTAGAGGTCCAACTAATATCTAGTTAGACCCCTGACTAGAATAGTTTTCTCAACACAGATAATCAGGAATCCCTTTATCAGGTCCAATTGACTCTATACAAGCTAAATATTATACCAAAGGCTCCAGAAATGAAAGTTGTTCTGAAGCTTCTTAAGGATTACAAAGCTTTACAAATCACTACAGGACCCAGCTTGATACATTTCATCACCTTCACTGTGCACTAGCATCAGCCTTATCCCTGGTGCAAAAGTTTCATCTATCTTTTTACAGGTGTATTTACAGTTCACCCACATAGTCCACAGTTCCACTGACACAACCTCATTAAACAGGGGCAGTAGGGATGGTGTAATGATTAGCATTAAAGCCTCACAGCACTGAGGTCATGGGTTCAATTCCCACCATGGCTCTAACTGTGCATAGATTGTATATTCTCCCCGTGCTTGCATGGGTTTCCTCTGGGGACTCCGGTTTCCTCCCACAATCCAAAAATATATTTGTAGGCTAATTGTCTCCCAGCAAAATTAACCCTAGAATGTCTGTGTGTACATGTGGTAGGGAATATAGATCGTAAGCTCCACTGGGGCAGGGACTGATGTAAATGTTGAAAAATTCTCTGTTAAGCGCTGCGGTATATGTGTGCGCTATATAAGAAACTGGTAATAAATAAACTAAACGTCCATGAAAACACCTGGTTATAGTCCAGGAATATTTCTACAGTCAAGTGGAGACACAACTCAGTTGTGCGTCACTAATGCAGTAAGTGCATATGCTTGAATCCAGAGCAGTCGCAGTGCTCCACATTTGTGCATACTATAGGGAATCAGCCTATATTATTAGGTATTAGGCAGTTTATATATCTAGTTTGCAAATGATCTTTATAGATTCAGGATACAGAGTTCCAAATTCTGTAGTATTTCTATATACAGTATTTTTTAGCTGATAGATTCTAAAACTATGTAGACAGGCTTGATTACAGTAATTAATATTTTCTTTGCTGGGGAATTATCTTTTTCTTATTCTTTCATCCAGTAATGATATAAATTTGTGGTGAAAAGGCCACGACATCTAATATTTATTAAGATTAATACACTGTATGCTGTTAATCACTACTAGAAGCATATTTTACAAGATGAATAATGTCTTAAATGTACTGGAGTAAATATACCAGATGAGTCATCTGGGACCGTAGAGATGGAAGAAAGGAAAATCAAAAGTGTCAGTTTAGTGAAAAGCTGTTTATAGGCATATCGTATGCTGCATTAAAGGCCTCTTTCTGTAGTAAAACATAAATATATACAGATATGTGATCTTTTATTGGAAACCATTATCCAGAAACCCAGACATTCCAGAAACTTAAAATAAAAAAGAAAATAACTGTTTCTTTTCAGTAACATGTCAGATACTCGCCATGTTCCCACTCCTACAGTCATTGTGAGAAGCATTGCTGAACTGTTCATTGAAGACATGAAGTCTAAATGTATTTATTTACAGTTTCTTATGTAGCGCAGCATATTCCGTTGCGCTTTACAATTGGAAAAAACAGTGTTTAAACAAACTGGGTAGAAACAAACTGTCATAGAGGTAGGAGGGGTCTGCTCCCAAGCTTACATTCTATAAATGCAATTTTATAATAGGAAGGAACATGTGTAAATCATTCCCACCTTTCTGTCCCTGATGAAAGTATCTGCTGATGAAGACATGTGTCACCAGGCATATTACACCATCCTGGGTAATGAGATATTTTATCACATTCTCTGAAATAATTCTATCTGTTCGAAAATCAGACATATTGAATAAAATAAAAAGAAATAATATTTATTTGCTAAACAACCTGGGATATTTTTGATATATTACTGAAGGTCTTCTGGAACCAAAAGGTATTATGGGCCTTATTCTGGTCGATGCGGTCCGTTCCGAATTCTTTCGGAGGGCGCTTTTTAGCCGTCTGCGCATGCGTAGGCAATGCTATGCGCATGTGCCACGCATGGTCTCTGTACTCGTTCTCACTAATACCGTTCAGAAATGTGCACCGCATTGACTCGGGAAATATGGGCGTAATATGGGCGTCATTCGGACCTACACAAGGGCGTGGTTTCAAAGTGGGAAAAACTGGGCGTAAATATGGGCGTGCACGAGGGAGTACACTAACTCTGGTAGGCGTGCATTCGGACAGCACACCGACTGCAAACGAACCAACACACATGAAATATGCGGTCTTCATAAGCAAGTTTCACTTTGCGGAGACCACTTGTTCTTGTGCTAGGCATTCGGTTTGCCCAATTAGTACGCCCGCAGCTGAAACACTGTCAGCTGAACACAATACAATTACACTCTTTTCATTGCTTCAATTGGAAGCATTGCTGCCTAAATGGACCATAACTAAATACACAAAGATAACCTAAAACACCACTGCATGTTTGCTATTTTACCCACATGGTATTGGACTATTTTGTATGTTTGTGGTGTATTGGTTTCACACCAATAAGGCTGTCTAATTTAGTACCTTGTAGAGATATGTGTTACTGTATATTGTTGCACACTATTTCACCTGGTGTTTTCTGCCATGTTTGGTGAGTATATTGGTTTCCCAACTTCTTTCACCCTGTCTGTTTTGTATGTGTTGGTGATGTGGTTATTGGTGGCAGTATTATTTCCATGTACTAAGTAATGCGAAGGGCAGCTCAGCGATGCCAAAGTATAGCAAGCGTTTAACGGTGCAATGTTTTCGCCGATTGTTGTAGCGCATACACACTGTTCCTGTAAAAATTATCAATAAAGTTAATACCAAATAACAATCTTACCAACCAATTACAGTACATGATTGTTTGTGAGGCGCCATTGCTAAAATGGCAAGCTATCAGCGAGCACCACCCTTCTCCACAGCTGAGCTGAGGGCCCTGGTCTCTGTAATGGAGACCAGGCTAGGGCGTGCGGGCCCTTTCATAACAAACAGCCAAAAGCGCTAATAGTCGTGAGTTTTGCGGAAATTCACCGCATCGGTGCATACGGCCAGCTTCCGGCTGTTCTGACGCTGTAAGACCGTGCAGATTCGTTGTGTGGCCACCGCACACGCACGGTTTGGATGTTGTCCGAAAACACACCCTTTTCTTAGAGAGTGAGTTCGTCCAAATGCGGTGGACCTGTGGGCGTTTGTTCTTACAATGTCCGCACAGCGTGGCGTTTGGTCAGCTCCGAAAGAATTCGGAACGGACCGCACCAACCAGAATAACCTCCTATGTGTTCAGTAAGTTCCTCTGATTTCCAAACTCTACAGTTCTAATATGGTACCCCAGCTGTTGGCCTGGTCACAGATACTTTAAGTGTAGATAGTTCTGTACCATAGAAAAATAGAATTTGGCGACAGATAAGAACCCCAAAGCCAATCTAGTCTGCCCTTGTATGCTCACACACACAGACACACATACAATTACGCACTAGGTTCAATTGTTGTCAGGAGCCAATTAACCAACCAGCATATTTTTGGCAATTAGGTAGTAAATGTTAAAGTGTTCTTTAGCCTACCTGTTTAGCTATAACTATAGAAAATACAGTTTCTACATTACCTAAATTCACTATATTCTAAACTCACAAGGGTATATTTACAGTACTAGGGTACAGTTTTTTAGATTTTGTCCATATCAACTTAACAGATTTTACAAATCAATTTTCTGGCAGCTTCTAAGATCTACATTCTGATTGGTTGTACTGGGCAACATCTCCACTTCTACAAACCTGCATTGGTGTTTACGAATGGACCTGTGAATTGTAAAGCATTTGCAATTTTGTAATGGGTGCTTATTCTTTCTAACTGGGCGTGACTTTTTGAGCACAGGTAACTGCTTTTTCTATCATTTGCAATCTGTGCTTAGAAAGTAAGGCAAATAATAAATGTGAAACAGGTAACAATAACAGTTCAAACATTAAAATTAGATTGTAACTGGGAATGCTTGAATCTTACAGCGCATGTGCCGGCATTAGCAAGTCAGAGGAACAAGAAGCCTTACTTTTACTGTGCTGTTCTCAGCTGATCTCCGCCTGCAGTGCTGCCTGTTGCTCCTTTCCTAACATGTGTGGAATGGGTTGTGTGGTACCTGCAGCTGTGCAGGTGTATTCAGTACTTACCTCACTCATCACTTGACCTACTAGTCTGCCTTGATGACTCACTTAACGGTCCTGGGGCTCGGGTCTGATGCACTCGCAGAACTGACAGCCCTGCATAAGAAAATAATTGGATGCACTGAACGTTGGTGGAAAAGATGGACTCAAACCTGTGGGATTAGATTGCCTCTAATGGTGTTCCTGTAGAGCAAGGCACTGGGGTGTAACTGGAACGTAAACACTCGAAGGAGGGACTATAGCTGACACACAAAACACAGAATATGCTCCCCAGGTGACCCCTTGATGACGGATTGGTCTTGTTCTCAGCACCTGTGATTTAAACACAATCAACAGACCCCCCACACATCAGTGCGAGGCCCCAGTACTGGTTCCTAACAGATACCATCTGCATCAATCTGACTGGCTCTACAGTATGCGTGGCCCTCCCTCTCACTCTACTGGTGAACAACAGTACTACGGAACTAGGTCTAGTGTACTTCCTAACACAATCCTTCTTGCCACAGTACTCACCTGAGGCAACAGTAGAAGGACAGAACAATAACTGAAATACAATATGGCACACTAAGACAGTATAGTGATGGGTAAAGCACAGGGGCTTACTGATGATCTACCTTTAATGGGAGCCTGACCATGTGCCCTAACCCAATAAGCCTAACACCCAACAATAATGTTTCCTTCAACCTAGTGCTGACTTATACACGATCCAGATGAAGCCTAATGCTCAATACAACACAGACCTATGGCCTGCCTAGTGCCCAATACAGCTCAGGCCTAGGGCCTGTCTAACCAGTGGGGGAAACAATGAGGTGATACTACCCCATCAGACATATGGCCTGCCTCATCAGTTGGGGAACAATGGGGCCTGCGGCCTACCACAGACAGTGGTGGCTTATTGAAGACACAATGGGGCTTGTGGGTAAGCACTGGTGGTGGGGGTGTAGTGGGTACAATATGGAACTTTGGCCTAGTACAGACAGTGGTATATAGAGGACCCAATAGTGCCTGCTGCCTAGAGCCACCAGTGGCCATAAAGTGGGGACAAAGCAATTGATATCAGAAAAAGGTTAAGAGGTCCTCACTGAGTGCTTGCATATGCTGTTGCCACTGTAACATTGTCCACAAGGTCTGACCACAGCAGTGCCTCTTCCAGCAACACTCCTCCATGGCTCTCTGATTTTACTTTGCTGGCCACTCCAGAATGCTTTCCTCCTCCTGGCCACATGCAGTGTCTTTAACAAGCAGCTGCATGGTCTCCTGGGCTTGATGACAGGGAATAATGCAAGGTCCTGCACTGGCTTCCATTGTGGATAAGTATTGGGGAAGTGGGGGAACCTGGCCAGGCCCTCTACACATACAGCAGCTGGTGGGCAGCATGCAAGCAGATATTAATAAAATGTTAGCAATTGTAATTTACATATATTTGCAGCACAGAAATCACTCTGCATGCAGCTTGTAGAATCACAGTGAAGTCTTCTGGCTGTGCTCTTAGTCCATATAAAATACAGTACATTCCAACCATGGCAGCAGAGAGAGGAAGAGCAGGGGTTTGGGGGAGAGATGGATATGCAAGGATCGGTTTCTCTTCTCTGGCTGAAAACACAATTAGCAGAGCAGCTTCAGGGAAGGAGCCTCTCTCTGCCACCTGAAGAGGGTGTTAATATAAAGTGGGGGGCTACGCGGCACCTGGGAGGAGTTGCGGCCAGTGAAAAATCATTAGAGGGTGAACCGGTTATGAAGGATTTTGGACATATTGTACACATCCATTTGCACGACGAGTACATTGATTCACAAGGCGGGATTTCAACGGAGCAGGAGGGGCGGCTTAAATGAACACATTCACGGCTATGTGATCAGGCCTGAATTGAACCCATTGAGTGGAAGTGCAATGTATCCAGGAACGCAGAAAGATAAAATCACAAATGATTGTAGTGTACATGTAAACTACGTAACTTAGGGCCTAATTCAACACCATTGGGAATAGGGTGAATTCGGCCCCCGTTCCTATGGTAGGGGTCTGCGCATGCACAAGCGTGTATTTGCGCATGTGCAGACAATGTAAATAGGACGGCTTTGAGTTATACACTCACGGCCTGTTTGTTGCAGGGGGGCATCCCCATGAAAATGCTGGGCATTCCTATGAGTACTCGGGTCGGGGGCAGACAGCTGATGTCCCAGGACGTTCGCCACCCGCCCTGTCCAAGCTTTCGCAAATAAAAGCCAGCCTACACTAACTTTTATTTGCAAACGGGGTAGAAATCATTCAATAGTCTCCCCCGTACACACATGCGAATGGATGTGTTCCCAAATACATCCTTTCGCCTTGCAGCAGGAACCTCCAGGCGGGGGGTGGGCATTCGCTCGCCCAGTGGGTGGCATCTATGGGATCTCTAAGCAGCGTATGTATCAGAATCAGGCCCTTAATGCTGCAGATATGAGTCCAGACACAAAGGGTGAAAACAAGCTGAGGTTATATACAGGAAAGATAAACTGAAACACTCAAAACCAGGATCACAGGCTGGGCTCAAAAGCATGAATACATAGATAATCTGGCCCAGATGGAACTATGGAGCAAGATGAAATAGAGAAGTCATACGGAGAAGCCGATAGCTGCTAGATCAGATAATTATCACAGGCTTGCTGGCTTACCAGACAGAATATAGAGCTACACAGGCAAGAACACAGCAGAGAAATACCACTTGAGAAATCAGCAGCAATTTTAAGTAGTGAGTCCCGATAAACATAACCAAATGTGGTTACCTAGAAATGAGGCCAAAGAGTACTGCCCCGAAAACTGCCCAGCTCATGTGTTGTCCAGCATAATCCCAAAGAGGGGAGTCAGGATTATAACCCATAGTTCCAAGTATACCATTTAACCCCTGCCATCTGCCACTGTATACTGTATATATGTATGTTGTGAGAGGCAGAAAGGAGCCTGCATTAGGAGGAAATGCAGGTCCTGTTACGCCACAGGAGTATTATGGGGTTGCTCCAAGGTAGGTAGCTTTTAGTTTGGATATATTTAAGTACGGAGCCATTATCATGTGGCTCCTTGCTGGTTAATTTTTACACTCACATAGTAAACATATACACAGTAGGCACACACATGGCAGGCATACATACATACATAGATAAATATATACATAAATACAAACACACAACAAACACACACATATACATGATATACTTACAAACACACATAGCATACATACACACACACACACACACAGCAGACACACACATAGCAAGTATACTTATGCATATCAAAAGAATGAGGGCTTGGAGAGAAGGAGGCCGTCCGTTGGACAAGTGTGGGAGCAGCTCCCTTGGCTATCTGGATCCAGAGTAGAGAGCTCTGCCAACCAGAGCTCTCTGAGGAGCTGCCGCGCATGTGTGCACAGTGCTTATCAATTATGTGGAATTTTGTAGAGAAACAAATAGAGCTCAGCTTGTAAGAGTCTAGCAGAAGATCATAGAAATATCTCCAGCTGCTCTAGCTACACTGAAAAATTACACAGCACATGCTAGATCCAAAAGTCTCTAAAGTGTTAAAAGTTAGACGCTTCATTTAATCAAAGGCACACATTCTAACACAAAGGCTTCAACCGTGCCACGTTTCATGGATAACTTTGTCATTCTTAAGAGCAAAAATTCCCCTCAATTAATGGAACTGTTCTACCTTAAAACTGGAAATACAGATTCCACTGAAAGCTTCCCAAAAAATAACTATATCCATATGTGTCTGCGCTGCATGCTCATAGGTTTTACTATTAACTATATTAGTGCCTAAATATACAGTAGGTGGCCAGACCATATAGAGAATGAAAGTGCACAAGTAATACTGTACAAACAATTCATATACAGTATATGGCATGAAAACCAATGTTTATAAGGTTTATTTTAAAGAAATTACTCCCACTAAACTAATACATTTATTAATATACATGGGCAGACCTAGAATTTCCTGAGCCAATAGATGACACTCTGATCAGTGTTTCTGTGTAGGCAATAATAATATAGTACATTTAATAGCTCTTCAGAAGGCCCCAGTTCCATAACTAGCAAAATGACTTTCCTAGGATATAAATCTACAAAAAATGGAACCACATACATTTTTTTAACAGCATAATCAGTTTTTAACCTTTTTCTTAACAACCATCTTTTGGGGACAGTTGACTGGAACCCAAAGTCCCAGGACAACTGAGGCTTGAATAAGTTCTCTGAGAAGAAGAACCCAGGTAACATCTAAAGTCATACACTACATCAATACAGTATATTGCATTTGCTAATATTATAAAAACATATACAGAAACCATCTGTTTCCACATCCACACTTACAACAAGGTGGTTATACCCTGATTGGGTTTGGCGCATTAAATTAATGGTGCCCATAGACGGTCCGTTCCCAGACCGTCCGTTCTGTACTATGAGATGTGCGCTCCCGCGCATCTCATCGTACGGTACAAAAAGTATGTGCTGAACATACTTTTTGTACTAGGTACACATCGCATCGGATCACAGTGCATGCACAAGGCATGCACTAGGGATGCGATCCGATGCGATGCGTGCTAATTAAGTGCTGAACGGATCCGTTAAACGGACCGTGTATGGGCACCTTAACATTGATCATTTCAACATGAGCCGGCAGCTCGTCACTTCCCGGCCGACTGCTTGTGAAGTTGGGCTCGTTCTGCCGAGCTCCCCTGTTCAATGCCTTCGGGGAAGACAGCATTGAATAGGGCCCGGCGGCCATCTCCCCCTCAGGAGATGGTCGCCGGTTATTGAATACCCTCCTAAGACTACATCTACAATAATCTATAGTTTCAACCAGTCCTGGTATATTTGTAAACACATTGCTACACAGGACCTTGATGCCAACCAGAACTGGTAATAGATAAGATCAGGTGGTTGGAGAAGATTAGGTGTATGGGTGAGAGGGGTGCATGGAGAAGTCCAATGTAATTGCTTACTCTACAGTGGCTATCAACCAGTTACTATATTTAGGGACCTTAATAATAGTGTTGACCAGCTTCCTCATTCTACTAATATTTAAAAGTGAACCTTCTAGAGACCATTTTCCTAAAAAAATGTAGCTTTCTCTAATCTCTGTAGATGAGGGATGAATTTCAACCAGGACCCTATTATTATTGTTATTACTATGATTATTATTATTATTATTATTATTATAATCATCGATTTGCAACAAACAGTAGGTTAGCACATATGCATGAAATCTAATGCTGTGTACACACGGTCCGATTTCCTTTCCGATGTTGACGATATAGTACAACATCGGATCGGCATCGGATCAACATCGGATGAAGATCGCAAGGGTTTTAACCCTTGCGATCCCGATCCGATCCCGATGCGCGTTCACGTATCGGAAGCCAGAAAGTCTTGGCTGCCTTGTCTATATAGTGCAGATCTGCACTATATAGTCAAGATAGGATGCAAATCGGATGTGCCTTAAGATCCTATCCACGATCCTATCTGATCAGATCGTGGATAGGATCTTAAGGCACATCTAATGTGTGTACACACCATAAGACAGGCAAAAGAATCAAAATACATTTAAGACATGAAAACTAATGATAATATTATAAGGGGGTTTACAACCAGCCAATTGACTCCTATCTGTCATGTTACAGGCTGGATTTGAAAAATGTAGGAGCTGATTGGCTGGTTGTTTAACACACTCCATTTTTATAACTTTTTGAAGCTTGATACATCTGGACCTTAATCCGAAGTGTTCAAATAAAATAAGAGTATTAACTGCAGATTAGAGATCTACAAGTTATGAGGGTGCAATAATGTGGACAAAATAGGTCAAAGCAGGGTAAAAAGGGCATGCCATGGAATGTTGGCCAGGCCAAGGAATATTGGGCAAGGACATGTGGCTATCATGATAGATGTTTTTACCAACATAATGGCACAAAGCCATGCACATGTGCTCCTCTGCGCTGGTGACCAGTACACTATTTTTATTAAACACCTGCATAAAAGCCATTGCAGGGAAAACCCATTGTGTTCCTCTCACGGAATTTGCTGCACGAGTACATGAGCACTGGTGCCTAGGTAATTATATTGGCAGAGATGGGGTTACCTTTTTTAAAAACAAATATAAAAAGAACCTGATTCATTCCTCCCCAAATGCAGGATGCTTACAGTATGGGCATATACTCATATGACATGTTTTAGCATAAGTCCCCGTATCTTATATTTTCTGGCTAAGATTCTGTGTCTTAAAGTTTCATACCATATCTGGATTTAGTCAGTCTCATTGTATGGAACCCATTATGCAGGAGGCCTTAAATAGCAGGAGGTCTTCAATAGTATTATACTGTATCTTTTAAGTATCATAACTCCTTAAAATACATGAATGAATGTCATGACGGACAATTTATTAATCTTGTTAAGATATATCTGTATTTAATCCTGAGTTACTCATGTAATGTGTAATGGTGTACTTGCTGTATTACTGAATAACAAATTTCCTGGCATTGGCCCTTGTGAGCATTGGTGAAAAGTATGTCAGTCCTTTCTTTATCTTTCTTAACAAATCCATTCTGTCTAACATTCAGTTGCCCAATTTTTTTGCTATTTATGTACTTGAAACATTTTTTTTTTGGGATTAGACTTGCTTTTTCTAGCAATAGTTTTTACCCATTTCTAGCTTGGCTAACCTAAGTTGCATATTACAGATTTTGTTATTTCCATTATAGTTTTAATCATACTTGCCTACTTTTGAAAACCATTTTCAGGGAGATTTTGGCTGGTAGTAGAATGTACTGCAATGCTGAGAGGGCATGACATACTCCACCCAAAGGCAGGGGCGAATTTAGGGGTCAGGCCGCCCCTAGGCACAACATTTTTGTGACCGCCCCCCCCTCCCCTTCTATTTTAATGTAATCATATATGTATATACATTGTTATTTATATATTTCATTAAAATTTAACTGAGTGTAGCCCACCTCAATATTTTTTTAAGCACTCTGGACTGTTCACTGTATGGAGGACCCGGAGGGAGGCACGTATTAGTACAGTGATTAGCATAGTGTCTCTGTCAGTCTCTCTCACACTGTGACTGACTGAGCGCAGGGAGGATCTGCGCGCCGCTCTGCTCAGCTGCTGGATACACAGCAGCCAATAGACTGTGTGTGTGTGTATAGAGTAGCCAATGGGCGGGAGCCAGCAGGAGTGAGCCTGAGCCATTTCCGGACGCGCAGGGGGACCAACGGACCCAGCCACTAAGTGGTGATGTAATGTGCATGGCAGAGTGGGTGGGCAGTGGCGGGTGACGAGCGGCGCTGCCGCCAACATATGATAATTCATGTCTGCGGCGGCGAAGCTCGTCACTTGCCGCTGCCCACCCGCTGTGCCATGCTGCTATTTAACAGAATGTCAGCCTGCCTGCCGCCCTTAATTGGTGCCGCCCTGAGGCCGGTGCCTCACGGGCCTAGGCACAAATCCGGCCCTGCCCAAAGGGCATGTCTAACACCACCTATGGGTGTACCTATAGTTACTAAGGGGTGTGTCCTGCAAAGGAAGGTTAACACTCTGGAACACTCTAGGCCTAAATCGGAGGTTGACGGTGCTCTAGCTCATGGTGCTGGAATCACTGGATTCCTACTTTCTGTGCCCCTACATGCTGAAAACGCACCCAGTGGTTCTAGGCATCTCAGTGGCAACATGGGGTCAGGGGAGGGAAAGCATGTGTTTAATACCACCAGGAGAGAGACAGTGAGACAGGGCTGGGGAGAGAACCAGAGAGATGACTTGGCGAGAGAAAGGAGGGTGAGACAGTGACAGAGGAGGGGAGAGACAGGAGAGGGGAGAAGAGACAGAGAGGGGGGTGAGAGACAGGAGGGGGGAGAGAGAGGAGGGGGAGAGGAATGGGGAGACAGAGAGAGATGTAGAGGAGGGAGGGAGAGGAGGGAGGAGAGGAGGGGGAGGGGAGAGAAGAGGAGGGGGAGGGGAGGGGTAGAGGAGAGAGGAAGAGAGAGGAGGTGGGGGAGAGGACATGCACTTGCCACTTTCCTGGCTCCATGTAGGCAAACCTGTCTTACATACATATATGCCTATAATTTCCCTTATATACATTCCTAACACTGCACGTCCAGATGCTTTAAGTTAACTGGCCTGTGGAGGCAGATGTCACCCTGTCCCCTGCTCAGCCCACTACTGCTTCCCGCAGGCACTGAAGAGCAGGTTCCGCCTATAGGCACCAGCGCTCCTTCCCTGTTCTTCCCTTCCTCTACTTCATCTTTAGTCTCCTCGACAATTTTGACACCTACAGTACTGCAGAACTGATGCTGATTTTAGTTCTACCAGCTATACCCCTATTTGTGCTGTACTTTATCAACACACCCTGTACGTTACCTTGTAATTTGTTTTTTTGTTTGCTATGTACGGCACTGTGGACACTTTGTGGCGCTTTAGAAATAAACAAACTACTACTACTAATCTATACACAGCAGGGACACTGTCAGGCATTGTCAGTGCAGCAGCAGCAGCTGATAGCAGTGCACCACCCGACAGCAGACAGGCCCAGATTAATGAGGAATCAGATCGCGCTGGGTCCGGCCGGCTTCTAGTGACTTCACATGTGATCATCATGCACCGAGTAGGCCCCACCCCTCGGCTCTTCCGGAACTCGCGCATGCGCAGTGGGGTTTTTTTGCACGTTACCGATTACCTGCAAAAACCGGGAGGAATACCAAGGTTTGCGGGGAGACGGGAGGGTCCGGTAAAACCCCGGAGCCTCCCGATGAATCCGGGAGGGTAGGCAAGTCTGGTTTTAATTCATATTACTCATTTATAGTTAATTTAAAATAACTATTCCATCTGTATTTCCTTTAGTCACAATGTGTTGTTGTTATTATTACATGCCCTCCAACATGACCCATTCCATTACTTCCTCCATCCTCTTACTTATATGATTGCTGTCACCTGTGTTGACACACCTTTCTTATAAATGAACTAGTTCAACACAGGTGATGGCAATCATAAATTAAGAGGGAAGTCCAGGAACAGAGCATTTTGTACCTAATGGAGAGGGTCATGTTGGAGGGTATGTTATTATCATTTATTATTATAAGGTACCAGTTTTTGAATGTCTCATTTAGACTTTATTTGGAGTATTGTCTATGACTTATACTATGTATCTGACCATATTAAATATATAATATATAGTTTGGTCCTTAAAAATTGTATTATTAAACCAAGAACTAAGTGTTCTAACAGTGGGCCTGATTCATAGGTGAATGCAGGTCTGGCGCAGTTGAGCAACTGTCTTTGCAATGCTCATGCATCACAGTTGCACTGTGGTAATTGATTAGTGACAGCAGATGATGTGAGGATTCAATCCCAAAGTCAGTGACAGGTGGTGGCCAATTAAAGGAGGTTGTTACAAAAATGCAGATGTGTTGTGGCTGCAGCCCAGTTTCATTGGCTCTTACACAAAGAAGTTGCGCAGATAGCCCCATAAACTCCTTTTTTGGAACTCTGTACATCTGCTCAAAGCAAATTTTCACAAATCTGATGCAACCGAATATGCAGTTGCACCTCTGAATCAGGCCAACTAGCACTATTATTACGCTAGCCCTCTATGTGCACCATGGGCCTGATTCTGGTTGACTCGGTCAGCTACAAAGATTGCAGTTTACCGAGTCCCAGAATGCCTGCCCTGCTGCCCTGGGAAAACCGGCTTCTTTCTGGAAAACCTGTGGCAGGGGATAGGACAACCCAAGGAGACCCACAGAAGACCATACTGATACGTTTAGCAGCAACAAATATTTATTTAGACAAGATATGAAAACCGGTTGCTGCAAGACATTCATGGCTATATGCAAAACAGACACTTAATACCATTTAGTACTTAAAGCAATAAATCATCAATACCAATACAAAAGAGCAAAACATTCAAATCACATGTTACTACATCACTACGGCATTTGCTACACATATGACGCTTCAACACCATAAGTCTGCCAGGTGGCGCTATGCACCCTATATGCTGCACGGTAGTCCCTGGTACAAAATACAGTCCTTGAGTTAACGCAAAGGTCCCACGAAGATGAATCCTCAGAGTAAAGAAAAGGCCCTACCTTAGTGTGCACACTACTATAGAAAGGCCAGAAAAGATTAACGGTCCCCTATAACGGGGTACAGGCGAGACACCGCCCCAGGACACAGCTCCTGTACACTGGACACAGCCGTCACACTGGACACTGCCCCTGGACACAGCTCCTGTACACAGCTCCTGTACACTGGACACAGCCCTTGTACACTGGACACAAACCCTGTACACTGGACACAGACCCTGTCACACTGTACACAGGCCCTGTCACACTGGACACAAGCTCTGTCACACTGAACACAGC
Source organism: Crinia signifera (assembly GCF_055691185.1). Lineage (NCBI taxonomy): Eukaryota > Metazoa > Chordata > Amphibia > Anura > Myobatrachidae > Crinia > Crinia signifera. The sequence goes on from NC_139219.1 coordinate 192,068,147, forward strand.
CCCTGTACAGCCCCTTGTACACTGGCCACTGCAGCCCCTGTACACTGGACTTGTGTACAGCAGCCCCTGCAGACCCTAATCGAGTGAGCAGCAGCAAAATAATATATTATTATTATAGCACAGCAGACAGCACAGAGCACAACCACCCTCTTCCCTCTCCTATGCTGGAGTAAAGATGGCGGGGCGCGCGTGCGTCTTATATAGAATCCAGATCCCGCGAGAATCCGACAGCGCGATGATGACGTTTTGCCTCGTTTTCGGTCCGGAATTTAGCCGGCTCGGATCCAGACTCGGATCGCGATATTCGGATCTGTCGGATCCCGGAGATCCGGACCCGCTCATCTCTACATATAATATGTATGTATTTATGTTTTTAGCAATACCCATACATTTTATGAGTTCTGATTCCAGGCTTCGCACTTGTTTTTTTTTTTGGATTACTCATAAAAGCAGGATGAAGTTTGTCAACATAACAAAACTTATTTTATTAAATGCAAATAAAAAGAATCTCTAACAGAGGAAGTCGTAAATAATAATCCTTTCCCTGTTTCCATCAACTCAGCATGAAGGCCTAATGTTTCTTAAAGTAAAGTATTAAACCACAACACACTTCACATCTAGATTTGCAGTAAAAGTTCTCCCATTTCAGTGTCTGGAAGAAGGGGAGGCAGAAAGTTTGGCTTTATTACTAGAATATTTTTACAGCATAGAGTTTTATCCTGTAGATCAGGGATATACAGACTAGTTTCTGTTATTTTTCATTATTATATTATTTATGTCTATTACTGTATTTCTCAAATGTGTGTATACTTGTTACCCTACTGTCTGTTATCATCTGTGAGTTTATTTCTCAAATGTGTGAACATTTCAGTGGCCTAACTATATCTCCACAGACCGCGTGGTGGCTTGGGGCTGCCGCCGATTCTGTTGCTGCCAGCACGCCGGGACCAGCAGAGTTTCCTGTATGCAGTCCCGGTGCTCCTCATTTCTATTATATATACCCCTCACAAAATGGCGACCTCCTCTTGGATCCTAAATAACGGTCTGCTGTAAGGTGGTGGCAATTTTTCAAGTGACATTTTAACAGGAGGAGTTCCGGGACCGCAGACAAGAGGATCTGCTGGTCCTGGTGGGCCGGCAGCAGATCATCAATAGACCGGGCAGCAGTGGCGGCAGATGCAGTGGTGAGGGGGGGATGCATAATTTTAGTAGCAGAGGGGTGCACAAATTTTAATTACACAACTGGAACATTTATTATACTAATATACTCTTAAATGTCCTATAGAATCTGTGAGTTTAATTGTAAAATGTGCAAATAATGAACATAATATTACACAATAACTGCCAGGTGTCCCACATAAGTGAGTGGCAGGGATTCAATATGTACTTAGGGTCCGAATTCATCCCCGTCCCCGATGTTGGGGTTTGCACATGCACTTGCATGAATATGTGCATGCGCAAACACCGGGAGCGAATGGTTTTGGCGAGTTTCGACCTTGCTGGGCCATTCGCTCAGGGAAGGGGGGACCGGGATGGCAAGGGTTGCACCCATGAAAACGCTGGGCGTACCCTGTGAATGCGGGCAGGTTGATGCCTGCTCTTGGCGGGCGGCTGACGTCACATGATATCAGCGCCCGCCCCTAATTTGGACATCTATGGCCAAAATAAAGGTTAGTCTTGACTTTCTTTTATAAGCAAACGGAAGAGAAATCATTCCATGGTGAGTGACCATCGAATGTTTTCTCTTCCATTCGGTCACATGCGAGTGGTTGTGTATGCGAACACATCCACTTGCATGCCTAGCGAACAGGTCTGAATCAGGCCTTTAGTGTGTTTAGGGACTGATTCAAAGTGGGATACTGTGGGCCAGCTTCAAAAGTGATAAAATGGAGAGTGATAAACAGCCAGCCAATCAGCTCCTACCTACCATATCACAGACTGTGTTTGAAAAATGGGTACTTATGTTATATCTGGGCTCCCGGTTTTCTTATGAGACCGTGTCCGCTCGCCACGCTATATAAAATCAACTCCATGCGTAGTTGGATAGTAGGGGTATGAAAAAATGGGATGCATTTAACATGAGAGTCCAGATAATACATAAGTACCGAAAAATGTCAGACAGGAGCTGATTGGCTGGCTGTTTATCACTCTCCATTTTATCACTTTTGAAGCTTAGAGAATCTGGCCCATAGTCTAAATCCCCGTAACGTCTATAGTAGTAGCTGATCTGTGCAAATAGCCTGTCAGACAGCTGGGACTGGAGATGCAGCATTGTGGCACTGCGGCTCCAACACATGTGAAGCATTGGTCATCTGCATCCAAGTCAGAACAGCAGCCACCTCTGAATCAGGTCCTCAGCGCAATGCCCCACGACGTTCCTGTCTCTTCTGTCGCTATTGTGTGAATGCATAACACTGATACAAGCCCACATAACACTGTTACATTTGAAATCTATGGTAATATATAAATACAGTTATAATTGCAAACTAATTTTTCTATTCTCTCAGCCACCGATCTGTATATCCTTTATAAACAGTGGATTTCAGCTTAAGCTCCTTTATTTCCATCACTAGGAGATTTGACTCACAGAAAAGTAACTTGATATTTCAGTCATTCTAAAGGAAATTACTTTAGCTTAGAATCTACTACAGGCATAGAATCGCACACATAAGAGTAACTCTGTGCTACTGTAATTAGAGATGAGCAAAATCTTGAAAACTGTTCTACTAAGTATTTGCTTTATTCCACATTTGGCTGCAAAATCTGCCAGTAATTGTTCCCACTCCTACATCAGAATGTATAGGCCGTTAGCATCCCAACTCCTCTGCAAAATGCTCTGTTCCCATGTACTGTATAACTGGAGCTGTGCTTTTGCTGCAACTGTCCTCTATACATTTAACTATTAAAACCAGGGTATAAAGTGGTCATGCAGAGGTGGGGGAACTAATTTCTCTATGCCACCATTAGACAGAGACAGGGCCAGTGGTAAGGTTTTTGGTATTACCTACAAACTAGAATTCTTTTTTGTGAGAAATACTGTGCAAGGCCAATGTGGAGGTTAAAATGTTTCACCTTACCGTTAGGTGGTGGAATTCAGTCCACCTTGTTCCCCCTCACTTTAACCCCTGATTAAAACGGTGTCACAATGCAGTTGGAGTAAGTCATAATAATATTTTATTACCAGCAGACTGGGCCCAATTTAGACCTGTTTCCAGTTGCACATGGCAGATTTCGTTCCCAGTGCGTACAGGTCTGTATGAACCCTGCCCCGTGAAATCCCACCTTGAGAATAGGTTTGCAAGGCTTGCAAATGGTTGTGTACGAGCAGGGGCTGGCTGGCAACTTTCAGCCAGGGGGGCAGACACAAACAAGTCGCCCAGCTTTTTTACGGAGAATAGGTGTGACAATAATGATGGGGGAGTGGCTTGTGTAATGTGGGTGTGGTTTAAATTGTATTGGCACGTCAGTGCTACCGATAACCTCAACTCCATCTGTAGTATCTGATTAGTACAACTAAGCCTAAAATAAAAAAATAAAAAAAATTATCAGCACTTGCTCTGAAATCCTGTGGACCCCCTAATGACTAATTATGCAATTGAGAGTTCCAATTATCTTAATTAGTCTGTAATTACTCCCCTTTTGCAGCAGAGAGCCTCCGTGGACCGGGCACAAGACAGGTACTACCCCTAACACTGCACCGCTACCTGTACATACTATACTACCACTAACCACACTACGGAGGTTATTCTGGTTCGGGCGGCTGGGCTGTAAGCGTACGTTCCAGGGGTTTTTTTTATCTGCGCATGCGTACCTTCCGCAATGCGCAGGCGCGACGACTCCACAACACTCACGGACGGGTCTTTCCGTATGAAAAAACCTGTCCGCAAGAGTACGGTCACTGTGGGCGGCATAGGGGCGTGTTGAGGGGAGCGGCCAAAATAATAAGGGAAACTGGGCGTAAACATGGGCGTACACGGGGGTGTGCACAAAAAATGTACGCTGCTACTACCGCTCGATCGGAGAAAGCACCGTTCATTCCGGACACAAAACAGGCGGACGCCAACCGCCACCTCAGACCACCCCTACAGATACCGCATGAGAGCGGACGCCTGTGTCTGCTAATTAACGCTGATTACTACTCAAACACATACACCTGAATGTAATAAGCAATGCTGCAGTCTATTAAGTCCAAACCATTATTTCACTACCTGCAAGCCACACACAGCCCTCAAACACATTGGAAGCATATATTTCTACACTTCTCTACATGTAAAGGCTGGTTTCATTTTAGTTAAGATTCTTTTTAAGACCTGCTTATATATGCCAAGGTAGTTATTTGGAAACCATTTACACACATTAAGAAAGTGTTTTCATATACTTTAAACAGCAGTTTAAAATTCGGAATTCGGAAAACACTAATTATGAACATAATTATTTAGTACATACACACAAACACTACCATAACTTTATTTAAAAGAAAATTGCAATGTGGGGACACATAGATAGTGATTAAAATGCAACCTTAGAACATAAAATATATACATTTAAGGAGGGTTAAAATGTATTATTTTTAGGCTGTTCATGAAGGTAGACAATTGAGGTAATAGAAAACAATAATTGAGTAACAAATAGAATAATTCTTTTATTTGTCTTAATCATAGTTGAAAGGCTAGATTATGAGGGCCATATATGTGAAGGTTATGCCAGCGTGCACGGACGTACGCTCACTCTCACGAGCGGTGACATACGCTTAGTTTTCCATTGAAAACAATAGAGACTGGTCCGTGCACGGTGGCGTATGCTCAGATAGCCGCAAGAAGTCGGTGGGAAGACGGACGAGAGATGTCCGTAAACGGTGGCGTACGCTCTGTTGTACGCCAGTTGTCGGAGTCTAAGGGGTGATCCGTCCGTGTACGTTGGCGTACGCTCAATTGTACGCCACTCCCCTTTGTCGGTGTTTGTGCCCGTACGTATGCGGCTGTTTTGTGGGTGGACTTTCGCTCAACGGCCGCATACGGCAAACGTACGCTGATACGGAACGTACGTACGCACGGCCGCCGTAACCAGAATAGGGTCCTACATTAGCCCTAACCTCGCACCTGCTCCATTCACACACTACACCACTGCTAACATGCACCAGCCTCATTTACACTATACCACCCCTAACCCTGCACCCGCTACCAGCACACACTACACTGCCACTAATCCTGCACTTGCTCCCTACATACACTACACCACCCCTAACCCTGCACACACTACACCATCACTAATCGTGCACCAGCTTCCGCTCACACTACACCACCCCTAACCCTGCACCCGCTACCTGCACACACTACATTAGCCCTAACCTCGCACCTGCTTCCTGCACACACTACAACACCCCTAACCCTGCACCTGCTCCATTCACACACTACACCACCGCTAACCATGCACCCGCCCTCACTCACACACAGAATATAGGCATGCTGCTTATCATTTTAATCAGCAAAAGCTGCTGGTGCCCCTAGGCAATCCAACGCCCTAGGCATTTGCATAGTTTGCCTATGCCTACGGCCGGCTCTGGCCACAATTCTTAAAACTGATAGAGACAATTTCTGCACTGCCTAAGATGTAGCTGGGCACTATTGTGACCTCCAACCCTCTGCGGATATGCAGCTCTCCACTGCAGTCTTTCTCCTTCATCTAGAAAACTAAGGGACATGCTGCTGACTGTGCCCTCTGTAATGGAAGCATGTGTCTACTTAGTATGACTCCAATATACTATATCATCACTGCATTGTATATGTATATAACTTTGTAGCTACAGTACAGCTGATAGCAATACAATGCACCCCAGCATCCAGCAAACACTACAAATGATCTTGGCTCTAACTGGAAATTCCTATCACCGGTATCTGCTATTTACCCTGTGCTGACTGGTACCTGTTTCTACCTGGCTAACAAAACTTCACCTGGTTGTCATCTGTCTTGTGGACTCTCCTCTATATTTTCACTGCTGGCAACAATCACGATAGTGTCTCTGCCTATGTTAATGTGTTTTATATCATCTCTAATAAGTATGGCAAACGGGAGATTTTCAGTAATGTGCAATTTGTTCACAACATTCATTTCATTTTCTAACATGTTACAACATGTCAAATTGCCTTTATATATTGTTAAATAACATTTAATGAACAAGTGAACAATGTAATTTGCGAATTTTGGCCCTGATTCTGGTTAACTCGGTAATCTGCAATGCTCGCAGTTTACTAAGTCTCAGAGGGCCTGCCCCATGGAATCACCGGCACCCACCGCGCCGCATCCCCTCGCATGGTTGTGAGGGGATGTGTCAAGAATATCCCACCGCTGGAAACATCATTCGATGGTCATTGACTATCGAATGATTTCTCCATGGCACGCAAAAATAAGTCAGTCAAGTCTAACTTATAGTTGCAGGCTTCCAGCCGAAGACAGGGCGGACGGCTGACGTCATGTGACTTCAGTCGCCCACCCCCGGCACACCTCCTCCCACCCACAATCCCATGGGAACTCCCAGCGGTTTCATGGGGATGCATTCCATGAGCCACACCTGACTTTGCTGCCCCGCACCCCCGGCCCACATTGAACCGTGCGAGTCCATACGCCCAGGGACCCTGCACAAGTGCATAAATCATTATGCGCATGTGCAGATAAAAAAACATTGGTCCCCCGTGCGAATGTGCGGGGGACCAAATTAACCAGAATGACCCCCTTTGTCCTTTCTGCTTATGTTTGTATTATGTTAGTAATTGATGAGATCCTAAGCAGAACAAGATACTTTTACAGCACAGTTTAGTGTTTCATATTAAGCCTCCTATTAAATGATTGCATTGTTCCACACTATGAGCTGTACATTGGGTAATTTAGCAAAGACAATAAGCTCTTATTCTTCCATGATAATGTCATCTTTCCAGGCAAGATCCCTCATTACATAGCTGGAATATTTCCATTAGAGCATGTTTAACTTGGTTATCTACTCTGAGCTATTCTCCATCATCAAACAAAGCCTCGTAAAATGTGCATTTAGTCTTGTAATACAATGATTACTACAACGTGATGTGTAAATGCTTAAAGCTAACACGCATTATTATAATAATGGTTTAAGGTGAGTAATCTGGATAAGCCAGTTACTTCAATAGAAAATATTAACAAAAATATCTTTGTCATTGCGTCTTATAAATTAGTGGTTGATGACTTGCACACATTCATGGAAATGACATTCTATTTGTAGCTCAATGTGTGTATACAGTATGTGGGTTTTAGTAGTCAGTAGTAACAATGTCTTTCTTTCAGGGTTTGCTGCTCAGGCCTGGATCTGCTCTGGGTTTATATGGACAGGGGCAGCCAACTCCAGTCCTCGAGAGCTACCAACAGTTTGCGTTTTCTAGATCACCGAGCTGGGCACAGGTGCACTCATTACTGACTGACACATTATAAATGATCCACAGCTGGAGCTAATTACTTCACTTATGATTCTGTGAGGAGACCCGGAAAATGTTAACTGTTGGTAGCTCTCGAGGACTGGAGTTGGCTACAGCTGGTTTAGGATAAAAGGGAAGAATACTTACAGGAGCACTGATCCTCAGATGCTCAATTAGGACCTGGAAGTCATAGATAAAGATACTGCTGCTATCAGGACCAGGAAGTCACCACTAGACTACTGGGGACAGGTTTTCAACATTCTATCATTTCAACAGTATGCAGTCAATAGGCTAACAGTGTCTAGGTGGACAGCCAATAAGTCGACCACTGTTGGTAAACAGGTTTGAGGTCAACACATGAGAAAAAAGGTCGATATCCATTACAGAAATATACAAAAGTATGCACTTAACCAGCGCTTTGAGGTACATGTGATGTCCCTTTACTTCTCCCTATAAGGAGCCAGTCGCTCAATGAAACATATTGAGAGAATAAATCAAGGATGTGTACATAGTGAAGTACAGTTTAATATACAAATAAAAACATCCAAACAATACATAAAAATACAATGATGACGAAACTAAGAATGCCCACACATACAAAAATGAAACTCCAATAAAACCAGATTTTTAAAGATGTTTAAAAATCTGATTCAGCAATTGATTGGCCATCCCTATTAAATTTTGAATGGGATTGCCAAAAGGGGGAGCCCACACATTAAAGATTAATTGTGGCAATCATCTCCAGAACGGAGGATTGTCACAATTAATTGATGATGTATGGGGCCCATAATGCAAATTGATACTGTTGGAATGCAAAAAGCGGCTGGACAGCAAACAAATTACCGGCAGTGGGAGAACTGTTGGGCAGTTCTTACAGCGCTCTTGTATACATATACCTTAGTTCGACAGTTGCAAACGGTCGACATGAAAAAGGGCAACATGGAAAAAGGACCACTCGTTCTACCTTTACCATCTCAGTGGGCATAGAGGGAGAATATAATAATGTGCCCGAAGCATGTGAGGGGATGTGGCACACTGATACAATGTCCATGTCGACATACAGTAGACATAAAAAAATCTGTCTTCATTTATCCGGATCAATTTTTTCTATGTAGAACTTTTCACTATGTCGACCTAATGCATGTCCAACATATATTCTTGTGAACTTTCTTCCTTTGACCTGGATGAAAACATCTTAATCTTAGTTCTGGTACTGTTGTTTTCTAACCCAGGCCTTGAGAGGCATGTTACCAATTTGATTGCATTACTACTCTGGTAGGTGCGCAAGAATCAAGTTATGACAGGACAGTATACAATATAAACAGTATTAACACTGACTCAAAGAATAACTGTCCCTGGATATTAGGAAAAGTTGGCAACCCCTGTTGATGTTGTGTGAGTAAGGAACACTGCACTGTTATTTAGAAGCTTCTGGAAATTATTTTGTCAGATGGTTCTAAATTGGTTACTTTGTTTTTATAGATGTCTGTTTTAAATATCACAGTAACAGGCCTGTTAGTTGCACATTTAGAGTAGTGTAGGATCAAAACACTGTTTGCTAATCATCTGATTGAAAATCGGACTGGATAGAAATGAGCTTTATGTAAAAAATTAAAGCACAAATCAATCCGTGTGTACACCCCATAGCTATGGCAATGAGCAATCCCGGACACCCCATAGCAATGGCAATGAGCAGTCCCGTGCATCACTATCGCCGTCCATAGTAATGGCAATGCGCAGTCCCATGCATCACTATCGCCGGCTCAGATCTTTAGCACATGCAGGCAAAATCTAGTTAGCAAGTGCATACAAAAGGTTGGTTAGCACAGATCACTTGGCGCACAGCGCCATGTGTGCATGGGCGATCTAGACACCAAGATGTTCCAAGGAAGTCGCCTAGCCTAAATCACTTAGCACATCGCTACGTACACTTCGCCCTGTGAGTCTGTCCCTTAACAACCACTACAATATGGTCCGTTCCCTTGAAATTGTGTTTTATCTATCAAAAGATAAAAAGTCTAATGATGCCCACACACGCACCGATCCCGGCGTGCGTTGTGGGCTTAACTAGCACACATAGCATCGCATCGTATGCCTTGTGCATGCGATGTGCATGCGATGCGATGCTATGCTATAAAAAGCTAGTACAAAAAGTATGTGCAGCACATACTTTTTGTACTGTGCGATGAGGTGCCGTGGGAGCGCGCACCCCATCGCATAGCATCGCACCGCCGGGATCGGTGCGTGTGTGGGCTCCTTAAGCTAGAGATTTACTAAACTTATTGTTGACCATAGCCATGTCTATGTTTTGATTGTGTCAACCCTTTGGGCACATCAACCAAATATGTGTCCCCAATGTGGTGTCGACATACTGATGACCTTGACACTGTCTACCAGCCATCCGATTACAACGTATCAAAATGTTTAGAAACCTTTCTTTTTACTGAGGGGGTCTAAAGATAGTACTTTTGGGAATGTGCTTGGTTAGGAGGTTGGCACGCTTGTGTAGATTGTGGGGAGGCAAAATGAAAGGAAGAAGGGGGAGCAACATGAAGCGATGTGGATGAACCGCAGAATCTGGCTATTTAAGTCAGGGTTGGCCCCGGATTGCCCTTTCAGATCAGAAGGTTATTCAAATGTTTCCATTATCCATAGAAACCCCATGCATAAATGTATGAGTACGTGTGTCTCTCTAATTGCCCCCATACATTGGTCCAACTTGTCTGGCAATTACCTGGGAGTCCTTACAGCCGACATTGCACGTGATGTGCTATTGTGAAATGCGATGTATACAGTAGCAGGTGATTTCTGACATGTACTGTAAAAAGACTTCCTGGGAGCTGCCAGGGGAGTTCAAGGGAAATCAAATGCAATACATCATAGGTGCAAAAACCCACCCCCGATGTGCATCTGACTGCCGCACATCCGATATATCCTATGTACAGAAGGTTCAATCTCCCAATCCGAAGTGCACAGGGCAGCGCAGAAAATCAGATGGGATGTCAAAAACACACGACTTGGGCCAATAATACCCCATTTATCAGCGCAATCCATCGGAATTCGGTGAAATCGGCCTTAAGCATAGAGAGTTGGGAGTGCCAGTATATAGAAGTACAGTAAATGTATGAACTTTTCCTCTGTCACTTTCTGGTCAACTGCAATTTGTACTCTTCCATTCTCTCATTGCAATGTTACCTTTTTTACGCCATAGCCTTCCCCAATATACATAAGAGAAAAACAACACCAAAAACAAAGATACTTATTACAGGTTGAGTATCCCTTATGCAAATATCCATTTTTTTTCTAAATTATTCCGAAAACCATACATTCCAGAAAGTGAAACAAATATTTCTTGCTAAAAGCACTACTGGGGACATCTGTAACAGCATTACTGGGGACATCTGGGGCATCTGGGACATAAAGGGGCAGACTAGATGGGCCAAGTGGTTCTTATCTGCCGTCAAATTCTATGTTTCTATGTTTCTATCTGTAACAGCACTACTGGGGACATCTGTAACAGCACTACTGGGGACATCTGTAACAGCACTACTGGGGACATCTGTAACAGCACTACTGAGGACATGATATGTAACAGCACTATTGGGGACATGATATGTAACTGGCACTATATACTGTATGTGCAAGAAAATGATTGCTTTGCATATAAATTCAGTACCTGAGATTGTACATAAACTTTGTTTCATGTGTTGAAATCTTGTTTGATGCACAAATAAAATATATTTGTGTGTCTTTCATGTGTTTGATGTGCTTGTTCATCATATATGTAAGAGTCCTCAAGATATCTCATTGAAATATAAAAATATTCTGAAATACTGAATAATCCGTTGTCATAAATTCTTCTGGTAGCGAGCATTTTGGATAAGGGATATTCAACCTGTATAACCAACTGAAAACGTAAAAGAGAGATTTCATATAATGCTGATTAACGAGTCAGCCCCACCTGCAGTGCATATGGTTTTGTCTATTAGAGAGTGCTTGTGCCTTTCCGAGTGAACAAGAATAACCCCCTTAATCTGTATGAGACTTTGCAAACTGCCACATATCGGATGCACTTTCATGTTTCCTCCAAACTGCAGGTTAGTAAATTCTAAGGTTTGGCTCTGGAACCTGCATGACATGTAAGCTAATTTTCAGACTGCATAACATACAGGTATGCTGCTTAATAAATCTTACCCCTCAATCTTATATGGTAGATTTCAGTATTTTAAATTCGTACCACCATGATAAACATTAACATAACCAAAAATAATGTTCTTATCAAATGAAAAATTGTCAAATTAAGTTGAATGTTAATTTATGGATTATTTAATAAAAATAAAATGAATGGTATCAAATTTTAAACACATTAATCCTTGTATTTATAGCATAGTGTAGTTTGTTCCAGTAGCAATTTCAAGTCACTTAGCGTCCTTCGTATGTATCGTACGAATATACACTAATCCTTTTACTATAGAAAAGAAAGACGTGATTGAGTGGTACACTTTGGTCTTTATAAAATATTTCCGCTATTTTAGTGAGCTGGCTCTAGAGGTTTGAGGGAAGTTTTGAAGACGTGGGCTGGTGAAAATCTAACAGTGGCTTTGGTTTGTTGATACATTAAATTATACGACTTGGAAGATCTGAAATAATTTCCAACAAATTGAAGAGTAGGGAAAGCGGATGGAAAATATGATGAACTAATACTGCATTCTTTAGACCCTAATGTTACCTTTCCTGTGGATTAGATTCATTTGCTCCATCTCAATAACATTTTAAAAAAATGTGTATTTGATTTTAATTTAATTCAAGTACTGAACTTGTTTAAATTGATACACTTTAATTTCCTATGATTTCATTTATTGGGAGTGATAGTGAGGATGACTGGATTTTTTAATTAATTCAGCAAATGTAAATGTTTCAAATCTATATCCAATCTATATCTCAGCATGAATATTTTTGGGAGATTTCACCACCCGTATCCAGTACTGCAGGGGAATGAAAACTCAGTGTGAGATTAAAGACCACACACAGGAGATTTATCCATGTAATAGATATGTAAGATACAGGATCACAGATGCACTAAAATCTCAGCCCAAAGTTTAGATGCCAAATAAGTAGATAAAGATCATATGTGAAAAGCAGATTAAATGTAAGAAAAAAAAAGAAAAATAAACCCTCAGCCTGTCAGTACTGTATGCATGTCCCAGATGGTTAAGAGCCTAACATTATCAAGACTTAAATTTGAATTTGCATCAGCACAGACTCATGTTCTGCTGTCCATTCACTTTTTATGTATATATTAATTATGGTACTTGTGTAATAGCACGGCACCCGGCTACTCTACGTTTTCAGCGTAGGCTAAGTTACACTGTCAGCATAGCCCAAAGGCTGCCTAGCATACTTAGCATAGTGACTCCGCGGCAGCCCAACAGCTGCCTAGCGTAGTTAACGTAGAGACTCAGCGGCAGCCCGGCTCTTTCCCTGGCGTCCATGGCTCTGTCCCTGGCGTTCATGGTAAGCCTAGTGAGCGCCTCTCACACAGCACCGGTAACCGCCAGGTCCCCTGCTCTGGCGGATGCCGGCGGAGAGGGGATCATGAGGGCGCTGGTAGAGAGGCACTCCATCTCAGACACTCTTGCGTCTCAGTATTATTGCAGCAGGATACGACAACCCTGCCCGTGTCCGCTTCAGTCCTTTTCAGACCCACACTATCCACGCCAACATGAAGCGTGGCGAGCACAGCAAGCCACGTGAAGGGATAAGTTACTTCCCCCCCGACCTGTTCATACCCCCACTATCCACGTCGGTGTGGAGTTGACTTTATAAAGTGTGGTGAGCGCAGCGAATTTTATTAAGCGATTTTAGAAAGTGTGGCGAGCCTGAAGCGTTGCGAGCGCAGCAAGCCCTGAAAGGGGACATGGATTACTTTACATGTATTCCGTGTCCCCTCGAGGGGACTGGCGGGGATAGTGGGCGTGCTTCAAGAACATGACCAGGGACGCTGACTACGCTGGACGCGTCAACACTACGCTACTTTTGACAGGGACGCTGACTATGCTTACTACGCTAGCGGGAACACTATGCTACTGCTGACTGTCTACGCTAACTACGCTGGCCGCGCGAATACTCGGCTGATTCTGACAGGGACGCTACGCTAACTACGTAACGGGCGCCGTGCTATTACATAAGTACCTTTAATATTTCTAATTTTGGGAGGTGCTCCCAGGAATATGTATTACTGAAAACAGGAAAAAGAAACAAGTATTCCTACATGGGGCATTCAATAAATATCAACTACTTTGCAGCATAATAGTGTTAATTATCTTTATCTTTACAGAGTGTCCCAAGAAAATATGCATAAAAACATAATTTTTATTATGTTCTTAACTAAAATCAGTGAAATATTTCAGGGGAGTGGCTGGGCTCCCAAGTCAGTAGGTTTCAGGAAATTGCTGTGACTGTCAGGTCTGCAGGGAGGGGAGAGGCTAAATGACAAAATTTGCCATGCCCCCCACATATAATGCAGTGATTCCCTCCCTACCCTGACCACTTAATTATAAAGTGGGTGTGATGCTGAAGATCAATCCACTCATGGGAGGATGTGGTAAACTAATCAAAAAACCTGGAGTCTCCCACAAGCTCCCTGAAGGGTAGTCAAATATGATATTTGTATTGGACTATTTGGTGGGTTAAATGCTGGAACTTCTTACATTATACTCTTAATTCCTTGATTCTTGTTTTGTTCCTTTCATAAAGTTACGCTGATGTTCCATGATGTTCTACAGTAGCGAGGCAGATTCTGCTTGCTCCAAAATGAGTATGGTGTAATATAAAATCCATCCATTCTCTAATGCTTTAATTATTGCTTAAGCTATTTAACTAAGATCACTTCAAAGTTCTTACAATACTTACAAAATACTTACAATGAAATGAATGTAAAACATTGTGAAACAAAGAATCATTATAAAGCAGGCACGTCCAAACTATGGCCCTCCAGCTGTTGTGAAACGACAAGTCCCATCATGCCTTGCCACAGTTTTTCTATTAGCGAATGCTTAAACTAAGGCATGCTGGGATGTGTAGTTTCACAACAGCTGAAGGGCCATAGTTTGGACATGCCTGCTATAAATGTAAAGCTCCAGACATAAACAAGAGTGGACACAATCATCATATCCATGAGACTCGTTAAGGACTCATCCTGCCAGTGTTTGCAGACTCCTGAATTTCATAAAGCACCCAAAGACAGTAGACAAGCTGCTATATCCTGGGGTTTGATGCATCTTGCTGGGAATTACCCTCCACAACTGTCTCAGGGCGAGATGTATTAAGCCTTGAAAAATGATAAAAATGGAGAGTGATAAACCACCAACCAATCAGCTCCTACCTTTCATTTTTCAAGAGCCAGTGTTGTGAAATGTGAAAAAGATTCAGAGGCAGGCAGGAAACATAAGTGCAAACTTTCTATTAGATGACACTAGATGTGTACAAAGAGGGGTTAACTCTTTTCGTGCCCTAACTACTTCAGCTGAATAGTCTTGAAAAATAAATATCTTTCTGCCGTTCCAGCTTACATCTTGTTTGCGTCTGAAGGCCAACCAAGTAATGTCTTTATGAAGGAAATTAAGACAGTGGAAAATGACTGAACGTGGTCTACTATCCTCAGAATTGTGACATGGAGGACCGTTTCTATGTGCTCGTTAAATCATTAGACATGTGCAGACCTCCTGGATGTCAAGCATTTTCAACAATGTACTGTAGTTTGCAAAAAGGCAAAAAGCGTCTCTGACAAGCCAATAATGCTCAAGTTATTACGTATTTGACCTGTTCTCTAGGTCGCTAAGTTTGCTAATGATCTGATTATGTGCTTTCTGCAAAGAAGAGGCCTGTCCCTTTAATTCTGTGACATCCTAGAACAGCTCTCCTATGTGCTGCTCATTTGTGTGCACCTTCTTGGAAATTGTGTACTGTATAGCCTTCACAATGGTAGTGTATGTTATGGGGCTTCAGAGTTAAGAGGCTTCATTGAGGCTGAGTTTTGGGTCTATGCAGGTAGGGGGTCTTGTGTGAGTGCTGACCCCTCTTCTCCATTTACTTGGAGGAGTGGCTGCTTCTGCTGATCTGGCTGCATCTGGGGCTGAAGGGCAGTCATGGCTGCCATCTTGTCTCCCTCCCACAGTTTGGAAGTGAGGCGGCAATGCTGCTGTTTCACCCCTTCCAGAGCAGTGAGGAAGCATTCCATCTAACTCTGTGGGATGACGGCAGCAATGTGGTGTTTTAGAACTGGGTGAGTGGTGGAGATGAGTGTCGTGGGAGCTGTGGCGGCCATGGAGCTATCGCGGCTGCAGCCTCTCACATAGGTGCCAGAAGCAGAAGTGTCTAAAGTTGTGTCTTATATTTAGCATGGGATAAGTTGGTTGAGAAACAATCTAAGTTTTGTCAATGCCTTTTCTATGGGGGTTATTTGGCACAAGGTGAATAGCTAGATTGTCTCAACTAAACTGTACAGTAACTCATAACACCAAGGGGGAGATTCTGTAAAGCAATTATGCTGTAAAAACCCCATTATCTGGGTTTTTACTGCATTTTGGTATGCAGCAAAACCTGCACAGGGGGTTTTCGCTGCGAGGGGCATCACCAGCAAAAGCTGGCGATACCCCATAGAAGCCTATGGGCTTCTTAACGCGACCCACGCCGCCCCGAACGGACCCCTGCCGCCTCGCGCCGCCAACCCCCCCTCACCTGCTGCCTGGACCTGTGACCTCCTCCCTGCAGGCAGCAGGTGAGGGGGGGTTGGCGGCGCGAGGCCCTGTATCCAGCCCCGGGTAATGGAGGGAGGGGGAGCTGTGGGACCCGCAGCACATCGCCGGCAAGATCGCAAAGGACAGCTCTTAACGCAAGAGCTGTCCTTTGCCATAATTATCGCATATGTTACAGCATATGCGATAATGAGGTGTGCGGTAGCCGGCGATGTGCGGCGGTAAGGGGGCGCGGATGATACAGCGTCCCGCCCCAAATGTCTTTCCGTAATTTCCTCTACTGTAGGTTGTCACCTTAAAAACCCCAAACTCAATGTGTTTAAAACAGCTTTAATAATATATATTCCCACCAGCACACATAAGTTACCAGGCTGACATGTTAACAACATAACAATAAACATGTATGTACACCCTACCGCTAAAGCTCACTGGGGCATAACAATGAGGCAGCTTTTGCCAGAGAGGTCTCTACATAAAATATTTGAAACAGGTATCCTTCAAACTCTAGCTTTGTCTCTGAAATATTATTATTATTATTATTATTATTATTATTATTAAACTAGGACATAAATTCAAACACAGACGTTTTATTTAATTCATCTTGCAAAAATTAGTTTTATGGATGAACTATGGGAGTGCTAGTGAAAGTAGCTATGTATAAGGTGCAAAAGTCAATGGTGGGAGCATTGATGTACCAATTTTGGGGTAGCTTTAACCACCCAGGGCAAATCAGTATGTGAAAAGGAGGGTTTCCAGATGTGTATATGTATATATATATATATATATATATATATATATATATATATATATATATATACACACACACACACTCTCCCATTCGTAAATAAACACATAAGCAGTCCAATAAAGGAATTGCTTTGATAACCTCAAGCTATTTTACTTGAAGTTATAAAAGCACATGTTTTGGATCTGCAGACTTGCCGGGGGGGGGGGGGGGTGTAGAAGTTAGCAGGCTGGGGAGCTGTTTGTGCCTGTGCATAGGGCTAACAGTGTGTGTGTGGGGGTGGGATGGGGGGGGGGAATGGGGGGATACATTTGACTGACATGTCTGCCTAACATAGAGGGGCTATGCTAGGGGGATCTGAATATGTCTGACATGTCTGCCTCTGGGGGTCCTGTGTTGGGTGGGACTGAGACTGAGATCTAAATCCCTCTCAGCACTGCCCCTGTACCCCCCCATAGGCAGACATGGCAGACATATCTAAATCCCCCTTCAGCACAGCCTGGGGCCAAGCAGGCATTCCCCTGCACCCTTTTGACTTTTTAATAGTACCCCCTTCAATAATGGTGGGACCCGATGCTGTCAGCGAAGGTAACAGTGGGAGCATGGACCCAGTGCTTACAGTGGAAGCAGAAGCAGGGACCTAGACCTGTCGTCCGATGTTGCAGGTGGAGCAGGGAGCCAGGGACCCGGTGCTGTGTCAGCGGAGGCTGATTTGATAGCAGGGACCCAGCGCTACCATCTGAGGCTGCTGGAGGGTGCAGGGACCTGGCACTGTCATCGTATGGAGGAGTGGGCCCTTTAAAGATTTTGCTATGGGCCCACAAAGTTCTAGTTACGCCACCGCCCGGAAATTTGAAAGATGGGGGGGGGGGGGGGGGGGGACACATCGGAAACCCCTGAACGATACATCGGTGGCCAGGGGGGATTTCTATGTACTCAGAAACCCACCTGTGTGCGAGCCTGCCACCGGCGGTGTTACTGCATAAAGGGGCACAGAAATTGAGTATCTAAGTGCTTACACAGTCAGGCACAGGCATCTACATGAGGGGAACACTGAAACCAGCATTTGCTTATTATTATTACACCCACATACCCACTGATAGACGGTCTGATGCTGATCCTGCATCCACATTTGTATCTGGAATTCTTGGTACAGAATTATATAATTTTTCTGCTGTACGCAGGTTAGGAATAATTAACTAAAGCTTGTGTCCAGACAGATCAACCTCTATATGTTTTAGACAGGAAAAGACATGCATAGCAAAAATATTTGAAAAGCAATCATTCAATAAAGTCATATATAAAAAAAACACACATGAATATTTACTAAGCAGGCATTCAACTATTAATCACTGTCAATGTATCATGCATTAAGACCTTGAGGGCTAGCAGTTTAAGAGATAATGTAATCTTTATTATATGTATAAAGCCAACAATAAAACTGTCAACATAGTGTTGACATAAATTATGATATAATGTAAATGAAAGCATAGTTAGTCCAGGGTCTTTGCATGGGATATATGGGGAAGACATACATGGTTACTCTACAGAATGAATGAAAGTTTACTATAACCTTTCACATCATCATTTAATTAATTACATTTAAAATACCATTATAGGAGTTCTAATGTGCCGATGCCGGGAATCCTCTAGCAACAGGCTCTTCTCTTAAATACTGTAGCAAAATCATTTTCTTTGATCAATGACAGAGAGAGAACAGCAGCAGTTTCTAAAACAGCAATATATCTACACATGTTAAATACAAATGTGTAATTAGGGCACTTAAAACCTCATGATAAATGACCATGTATTAAAACACAACCAACCAACCCATTTCGCATATAGTAAAAATAAATGCAAATATGACCCCCAGGTTATTGGTTGTTCTGTTATTGCTTTGTGAGTCTGCAACACTGTGCAGTCAATCCAAGCATTATGTGTGACACTGACAGAAGATGGCTTATGCCAAGGCTTACAGTGCTACAGTAGGTCAACGGTGGTGCTCCCGGGAGGGTCGTGGTGGGGGTGGGGCTACTGCAATTTTTGCTGCTTCACATAGACACTACATTACATCTGTAGGTTATAAGGTTTACTAAGACAGTTCTATTGAAGATTGGATGTTGCCCATAGCAACTAATTAGATTCTACTTATTGTTACGCAGGCCATGTACCAGCCTACCGTTGCGGGCCCCTGGCTGTTCTGTTTGCCTCCTGCGGACTAGGCTTCACCAATAACAGCCACGTCCGAAGGGGTAGATTAGTTCCACCCCAACCCCGATGCTGCCTGGGTGACAAGGCTGCTACAGGAGGCAGGGACACCGCAAGAGTACCTGGTTGTGGCAATATGCCTACGGTACAGTTGACTACAGCAACAATGCAGAAAGGTTACAGAATATAACCATTAATACTGGGTGTAACAATAACAATACACAAGAAATCCCCAAAGGACAATAATTGCAACAATGCAAAAGGATGGTACAGATAGATATCAATAATGCAAACAACCCCAGACTTATCTGGAAGATTACTCGAGCAGTAAGCACAGGAGTTGAGCAGGCTGACAGGCTTTGGCAAGACACTGAAGCAGGCAGACTGAGGCACAGCACAAGGAGGCACACAGGATGCTGGATGCAGGAGCCTAGGAACCGGGAACACTCTGGAAATCTCTCCTAGGAGCACAGAACTACAACCGGCGTCTGTTCCCAGCAGACGCCAGCTATTTATTCAAAATTGCCGCCCCCCAGGCTGATGACGTCAGCCGCTAGCCCCGCCTCCAGCCCCTGTCCCCTGCAGCAGATAAACTAGTGCCGGGAAGGGACGGGCCTGGAAGGGACGGGCCGCGGAGTTGGCTAACACTTATTTATTTACCGTCTAGAACAGGGGTGGCCAACCGGTCAGAGGTAAAGAGCCGAAAAATATCAGTCGTCAAGCCAAAGAGCCAACATCATGCGTGCGCCGAAGGCGCGCGCGCCAAAAAGGGGCGTGATCGGGGGAGTGGTCAGGGGCGTGGTCATATGACACAAGGAGAGTGGCCACATGACAAAACTTTATGCCCCCAGTGCCAGATATGCCCACCACAGTGCCAAACATCATATGCCCCCCACAGTGCCAAACATCACATGCCCCTCAAAGTGCCAAACATATACCCACCACAGTGCCAAACATCATATGCCCCCCACAGTGCCAAACATCATATGCCCCCCACAGTGCCAAACATCATATGCCCCCCACAGTGCCAAACATCATATGCACCCCACAGTGCCAAACATCATATGCCCCCCACAGTGCCAAACATCATATGCCCCCCACAGTGCCAAACATCATATGCCCCCCACAGTGCCAAACATCATATGCCCCCCACAGTGCCAAACATCATATGCCCCCCACAGTGCCAAACATCACATGCCCCTCAAAGTGCCAAACATATGCCCACCACAGTGCCAAACATCATATGCCCCCACAGTTAGGAAGCTGGGCCCTCCAGCACAGGTGTTGCCCACAGTGCAACACCTATGCTGGAGGGCCCAGCTTCCTAACTAAAGGGCCCACCTAGAGGGCCAGGAGGGCCCAACAAACAAATGAGCCACGGGCCAAGATGGCCCGACTATTGCGCACACAGGCCAGAAGGGCCTGAATTTGCCCACGGGCCTAGTGCCCGACACCCGGTGGTCTAGGGTGGATGGAGGGTAGGAGGCCAAAGGCCCCTACCTGGTGTTGGGAGAGGCCGCTGGGGGGAGCTTCGTCAGCTCTTTTGCTTCCCACCCCCGCTGGCCTCTCCGGGAGCCATCTTCTTTTTTCTTGCAGAAGGCGCCGGAGATCTTCTGTCTTGATCCCGGCGTCTTCTGGCCTCTTCAGCGGCGCCGGAACTCTTCTCCCCGCCGCCGTCTTCTGCGCCATCCTCCGGCGGCTTCTCGTGTCTTCAGGAGCGCTCCTGCGCTCCGCCGGCGTGGAGAAGACTTTTCACCCTCCCGCTGGCGTCTGATGTCAAACGCCGGGGGTAGGGCGGAAACGGCGCGGCGAGCGCTGATTTGCTCGCCGCGGCCGTTTTCTTATTGGCCGCCGATGCGGCGTTTTGAATTTGGCAGCCGAATTGGCGCCAAATTCAAAACCCCGCTTTGCAGACGGGATGGGAGGCTGGAACCGCACTTTACAGCGCGGCGAGCCGCATGCGGCTCGCGAGCCGCGGGTTGGCCACCGCTGGTCTAGAATATAATCTGATTGGTTGCTTAAGGCAACATCACATATTCAATAGAACTCTCATTTTAATAAATGTACCCCTGCATTTCCATTGCTGTAATATCTTTTTTAAGAAATATCAATAGATCTTAAGAGGGCCACTAAATCTCAAAAGGCTTGTGTTTTAGGCCTAGGAGTCGAAATAATTTTGACAAAAACAATTATTTTTTATACAGTATACTGTATGCCGTTTTCATTTGGTGCAGACTACAATGTAATGTCCTTCTATTAATGTTACACAGACAGTACTTAGTGTAGTGCGTTTACTGTACTGTTCTTGTAATTCTTGTACAGAATGTAGGAACTTTATCCACTTTTATAAAAAAAAAGTAATCACAGTATTGTAGAATTATTAAAAAATAATTGCATTTCTACTTATTTTTAGATCTGTGTATTTTTAAAGGCACTTCTGCATTATGGCCCTTATTCAGATCTGATTGCAGTACAAATTTGTTCTCAAAATGGGCAAAACCATGTGCACTGCAGGTGGGGCATATGTAACAGGTGCAGAGAGAGTTAAATTTGGGTGGGGTGTGTTGAAACTGAAATCTTAATTGCAGTGTAAAAATAATGCAGTTGGGGGCGTGGCTTGGCCGTGCAGGTAGTAGGACGCAGGGTGCCGGAGCTCCGTACTAATCCTGTTATATATCCTGTGTGCGGAACTTTGGAGACTCCTGCCCTGCTTACCCCGATCCCTGTTGCTCCCCTGCTACTGCCGGGCTGCTGGAATCCAACTAGGCGAATCGTTGCAGACGCGGCGGGACCCCAGGACCTGACTAGAATTGGCTCCGGTGCTCTCGCAGCTGGAGCCATCTTGGGAGTTCTGTCTGGCAATAAGCCTCTCCAGTGTCTATCCGCCGTGCTATTCAATTGATTGCTGGAGTGAGGTGCACCACTCCCGCAGAGTGACTGCCACGACCGTGACGGGACATTGGGCCTGATTAATCCTGTCCTCCTGACTCCTCTACGTGTGAGTCTGGGCGCCATTTTGGGAGCTTCAACTTGTGCAATCCTCAGGTAGCTGCCCTGCTGTGTCCTCCTCTCATTACCCGCTGCGGCCGCTGCCCCACCGAGCAGACATCCTGGCGATGGTGTAGCTTGACTGCCTGGACTGTGTCTCATCGGGCCATTATTCGTCCACTGCATTTCACTGTGTAACTGAGGACTACCTGGATACTCATCGCTTGCTGTTATTGGAGATAATATCCTTTATACTTGGTGAGTCTCGGCGGTGTGCTAGCCGCCGCCATCTTGTCCCTACATTTCGTTCTGAACATCAATCAATGATTATCCCATGATGTCTGTATCTCTGCAGCACATACTTCAAGCCAATGCTGCATCTACTCAGCGGCTTCTCCTTGCATTTGAACAAGTGGAGGCTTTGTTTTCTTTAAACATTTTTTATTAAGGATTGAGCATATTTGTAACATAGTTTCCAACTACAGTCAAACTTTTTGAAATTACACATTGTTAACAGATAAAGAATTTTTCTTTTTTTAAAGAATTCGTATAGGGATACATTTTACAGTGAAGAAGCTTAACATGTCAAAACAACCAAAGTTGTAACAGATCAAACCTCTATGGCTCTACGCTCCCATTCTTATAGCCTTGTGGACTGTGCGGTGGGGTTCGTGGACACTACACCATATGGTTTGGGCCCTGAACCTTCTCAGCCTTCAGAGGATACACAGCTGGGTACAATTCCCCCCTTTGATAACCCTTGGGTGTGTGATGTAAGGGATGGAGACGCTGTGTCTTTTTGCTATAATCCTGCAATTTATACAGATCCTGACACTATATGCATTTTGACCTTGATTCTACCCAAAATGGAAGCTCAGTACTGGCCACGGACCCCGCAATGACTCCTCCAATACTGTTGTTTGATATCTCAAAAATCCGACTCTTGCTGTATATGGATGCGGACCACCCATCTGTACACCGTGGAATGATATGGAATGAGTCTGGTACCCCATCTGTGTCTTCTCAAATTATCAAACTATGGCCGTCCTAATGCTTTAAAGCGCCCTCCCATTGTGAAGCTGTATTCTACTTTCTTTTATTAGATATTTTCCCTTTTTTGTAATCGATGGTATATATTTGTACCATATCCTGTTTGTTTATATAATAATATATCTGATATAGTCACCATGTTCACCGCTTGTAAGAGAGCCTAGTTAAGGGCCATTCATATGTATCCTGAGTGTTATTTACAGATAATATTTGAACATTCACATCAGTCCCTGCCCCAGAGGAGTTTACAATCTATATTCCCTACCACATGTACACACATTCATTCTAGGTTAATTTTGTTGGGAGCCAATTAACCTACCAGTATAATTTTTTGGGATTGTGGAAGGAAACCGGAGTATCCACGCAAGCATGGCGAGAATATACATACTCCACACGGGTAGGGCCATGGTGGGAATCAAACCCATGACCTCAGTGCTGTGAGACAGTAATGGTTACCATTACACCATCCATGCTGCCATCTGCACACCCCCTCCTGTACGATTTGGCTGCTCCCTCCCGGAGGCTTACCAAAACCCTAAGCATGGACGATTTACCACTGCATTTCCTGTTGGGTCTTTAATACCCCAGTCCAACACTGATCTGAGCACTCAGTGGTAGATATATGAAGCAGTAATAAGGGTGAAGAAGTGATAAAGTGGCTGGTACTTTATCACTGGCCAATTAGCTCCTCGCTGTTAAGTTACAGGCTGGGTTTAAAAAGGGACAGTTAGGAGCTGATTGGTCAGTGATAAAGTACCAGGCACTTTATCACTTCTCTCTTATCACTGTTTCGTACATCTACCGCTCAATCGCATCATCGGACAAGAGAGACCAGAGAGCAACTGCCAATAAGATACAGGCATTTTTACTATGAGGTGAGAACAAGTGTGTTTTGAAAGCTCTGATATTGCTCCTACTGGTTTTATTATGGATTTATATTTATTATGGGTGTTTAAAACACTTATTTATAAAATATCGACAAATCCGAACTTCTCTCTATCACAGGTGATATTTCCTCCATTACCACAAATCCAAACACCCAATTAATCAAAATGATCTAATCTCATTTGAAATATTTGGGAGTACAAGTCCCAGCCTCCCTGAGTAAACTATATACACTTAACTACCCACCACTTATCACTGCGATTCTAAAATTGTTGGACAACTGGTTGCTATTGCCATTATCTCTTCTGGGTAGAGTGGCCGTGGTGAAATCTATCATTTTCCCAAAACTGTTCTACACAATACAAATGCTCCCTTTACGTCTGAGAAACACTGACATCAAGACTAGCAATAAGATCAATAAGCAGGGAAACCACGGATAGCGTACTACAAGTTGCAAAACCCCAAAGAAGATGGAGGCCTCGGCCTACCTAACCTAGTGCTATATTCACATGCAATTCAATTTCGATTCATTCCGGATTGGTTGATGGATACTGATTCATACACCAATGTTAAACTAAATGATGCAGTACTACATTCATTCTCTGCTAACGTTCTACTACATATACCGAAAAGGCAGATACCGCAATCTATACTACTTAACCCTCTCTTTAATGATACATACAGGGCTTGGCTAAATATCAATAAAATACCTGACCCGTGTAATAGTACTAAAATTGTCCTTTGGGGTAACCCAGCCTTCATCCCAGATTTGGAAAACCAGATCTTTACCCAACTCCGAAAACAAGAAATAATAGCTACCTCGGATGTATTTGACCCAGGTGGTGAGATATTTTCACTGCATTTAAAAAATAAATTCAATCTGACCAACAGGCACCTTTTTGCTTACTTCCAAATTAGACACTATATTAGATCAATACCTCCATCTGGATATCTCCCACCTCAAATCGACCCCATACAAAAACTTCTTCAAAGTATACACAAAACACCTTCTAAAACGTGACTTTTTTAACCATATTGTGTTACCTAAAACCATATTTGATCCTTATGTCCATAGTACCATGCAAGTTTAATAAAAACATAGAATTGTAATAAACCGGCTGTGATCGTGTGTAATTGTGAGCCCTAGCAGATCTGAAAAACATGCACTGTTAGGAGTCCCTGTTGACTGAATGTGGGAAACTCTGCTATAGACTATCCATAGGTGCATTCACAGGTAAAACCATTGAGAATCTGCGTAATTATCAGCAGTAACTCAGAATAAGTCCCACAAAATGTGCTTTTTTTCCGCTCATTCAATTGCTGTGAACTTTATTTAAAATAAAGCTGGTTTGTATTGTAACAAAAAAAAATCAATATTGTTTGTGAGCACTGCTAAAGGAGCCAGAGGATTCTGGCTAGGTTATGTGTCAATAAAAAATGTAGCCATTTTACTCATATACACATACACTTCATATCAGAGACAGGACTATGAAGCAGGAGCTGAAAATAGAAGAACCTGGCCTGAGAATATAAAAGAGGCATAAGAAAAGCGGAAACCCGCAGTAAGCATCTGGAAACATGAGAGAGCTCTGTGTCTCTCCAGGACAGGCAGTATTTGGGAAAAAAATGCAAAAGTGCTTAGAATGAGTTATCTGCCGCCAAGCAAGATTCACTGCAGCTAATATTAAGACTCTGATGGCGCAAGGAGCAGGCTAGAGATTATTAGCAGGATGCAAAGAGCCAAACATTCCATAGCTTACACTACTGCTTATTGCTTTTCTATTTTACCATTATTACCTAGTCAAGTCTAATAATTATTTTCTTCTGACAAGGAACTGGCAGATGTTAAGAGTCATTCTTTAAACAGGACCGAAGTGAACAATTGCCAGTCATTTTTGTCACTTCCAACATTGATGTCTGGTTAATTTCCTACAACAGCTTGACGAGGATATACTGTAAAGTTAATGTCATAAATTATGCGTGAACTCAGCGTGATTTACATTTGATAGATGTCAGTGTCCAAGCCAAACATTACGCATTTACACTACTGACAAAACAAAAAGAGTAGAATGGTTTTACAGGCATTGAAAACTTACTTAATATAGTTTTAAATAATTAGTTATTCGAATACATTGCAGTTTTCAAAGGGAAAAAAGAACATTTATTCAGTTTATATTTACTGTCAATCACCTCCATTTTAGTGTGATGTGAAATCATGTGATTTTATATACAGCTATATCAAAATGACACATATATTTTATGTATGAGGGTAATTCAATAAATAAGTTGAAAAGTTGACCTCTAGTGTGTGTTATGTTCTCTATTTCATACTAATTTCCCACCAGGCCAGAGGAGATAGACAAAAGAGAAATGAATAACAAAAACAATCACAAGGGCTAAATAATAATAAAAAAGGGATGTGTAATAAATTCATTGTGCATCAAACAATAAAACAATATTCTTTCCTCATATATATCATGTATATAAAGGAAAACATTATTTTCTTGTAGTGGATGGTTCTCAAGGCGTGGAATCAAATAATCCAATGATTGGTCCAAGTAGTCCGAAAGTAAAAATGTGAAAGAGAAAAACAATACAATGTGTAATATTGTTTCAAATAAATAAAATCAAATAGTGCAAAAAGTGTCAGTGTTTTCTTCTATTGGGCTGTGAAAAAGAGGGTGTACCCCACTCCTACAGAAGTGCTGGATAAAGTGGGTTGAAAGGTTTCTTTTATTTTATGGATCTTCTTCGCCCCAAATTTTATTCAAATTTATTTCAGAGATGCATACCTCACTCACTTAAATGTTAAATGGATGAAAGCCCATAAAGGTTTCTTTCACTTTCCATTAGATATCACAGGAAAGAATGTTGAATATAAGATGGCGTACCCCACTCACTCTTTTTCATAGCTATTGAAAAAAGGCTCCTAGCGAGCCGAAACACTTTGATCCAGGACCCCACAAAGCCACAGAGGTAACGTTGGACTTTCTTCACTTGTCACTTTGTCCAGACACCTTTTTCATCTTTGATTGATTATACTGTTGATATGTTATGTTGCCTCCCGGCTTGGGTTTAATCTGCATTTTTATTTTTTATTTTAATTTTACATTTTTCTATTTTTATGTGAAACTTTTTTATCTTTGTATATAATTGTCTCTCTAGGTCCAACTATGGACTATGGCTCTTATTCAGATCTGATCGCAGTACAAATTTGTTCTCAAAATGAGCAAAACCATGTACACTGCAGGTGGGGCAGATGTAACCTGTGCAGAGAGAGAGTTACATTCAGGTGAGTTATTATGTTTCTGTGCAGAGTAAATACTGACTGCATTATTTTTACACTGCAATTTAGATTTTAGTTTCAACACACCCCACCCAAATTTAACTCTCTCTGCACATGTTACATCTGCCCCACCTGCATTGCACATGGTTTTTCCCATTTTGAGAACAAATTTTGAGAACAAATATGTACTGCGATCAGATCTGAATAAGTGCCTATATGCGGGAAAAAAATTTGACCACACATATATTCTCCCTTTATTTTTGGGATACAAATTCGGGGATCCAAGTCTGTTATAATACAGAGGGAAAACGAACCTAAAGATACCTCAATGTGCTTGCATCTAGCCTCTCATACCGTGAGTGTGGTCTGCCCCTTATTGTGAAACCTTTGGGGTTAAAAGCAGGGCCGTCTTAACCATCTAGTGGGCCCCTGGGCAAAATAATTTTTAGGGCCCCTTCTCCACCTCACAACACCTCTCCACCCACCTATGTGCAGCAGCATCGGGGGGTACTGGGGGCTTGAAGTAGCTACCTTGGCAGCGTGTGGCGGGGATCCAGGCACAACTGTCAGCGGACTTCCAGGCAGAGGCAGTGGTGACCCAGCAGTGATCCAGGCAGTGAGAGAGCTGGGAGCTTGATTTAGCTATCCAAGCGGCATGTGGTGGGCAGGCAGCCACTGTCAGCGGACATCCAGGCAGCTCGCTCAGACCTTGATGTAGCGCTATTTGCCACCGGGCGGGAAGCGCTGCAGATTTTGCAAAGACTGCCTGGACACTAATTGGCTGAGCATCCGGCCAATCAGCGTCCGGCCAGACTTTTCAAAATTAGCAGCGCTTCCCGCTCAGCAAATAGCGCTACATCAAGGTCTGAGTAGCCGCTGCCTGGACAGCCACTGACAGCTGCTGCCTGGATCCCAGACACACGCTGCCCTTATTGCTACGTCAAGCCCCATGCTGCCTGGATCACCGCTGAGTCGCCGATGACAGCTGCTGCCTAAATCCCCGACATAAGCCACCCGGATTGCTACATCAAGCCCCCCACTGCCTGGATCACTGCTGAGTCGCCGCTGACAGCTGCTGCCAGGATCCCCGACACAACCCACCCAGATTGCTACATCAAGCCCCCCGCTGCCTGGATCACCGCCGCCGTTGCGTCACCTCTGACAGTCGCTGCCTGGTTTCCCGTCACCCGCCGCCATTCCCCAGGACAGTGCTGTCTTCCCCATTGGGGTGGGCCCCTACAATCCTTGGGCCCCTGGGCAACTGCCCATTAAGCCCAATGGGAAAGACGGCCCTGGTTAAAAGGATATAAAGATACTGTACCTTTATGGGCTTCTCTTCTTTCTGGATGTGAGTGGGGCTATGCTGATCTGAGACTTCATTTTTCCACCCTAAGCAGACATATATAAGTGTGACTTGAGAACACTTTTCTGATGATATATGAATAAAGATACCTTTATGAGAGTACCACAATTTATTTAAGAGTGAGTGGGGTACGCCATCTTATATTCAACATTATTTCATGTGATATCTAATGGAAATTGAAAGAAAGGGCTTTCATCCATCTAACATTTAAGTGAGTCAGGTACGCACCTCTGAAATAAATTTGGGGTGAAAAAGTTCCATAAAATAAAAGAAACCTTTCAACCCACTTTATACATCACTTCTGTGTGAGTGGGGTACACCCTCTTTTTCACAGCCCAATAGAAGAAAACACTGACACTTTTTTGTACTATTTGATTTTATTTTCAAAACAATATTACACATTGTATTGTTTTTCTCTTTCACATTTTTATTTTCGGACTACTTGGACCAATCATTGGATTATTTGATTCTACGCCTTGAGAACCATCCATTGCAACAAAATAATTTGATCATTGTTATATATGAGGAAAGCATATTGTTTTATTGTTTGATGCACATTGATTTTATTGCACATCACTTTTTTATTATTATTTAGCGCCTCTGATTGTTTTTGTTACATATACTACAGCATATTAAATCATAGTAAGGTAAGAGCAAATTTCTAACGAATAACTTGTGATATTAATATTAATATGAAAATGATAAATTAAACAATATATATATTTGACAATGTGTTTCCTTTAATATTGTGTATCCATTGTGCCTCTGAGCACTATCCTGCACCTGTACACCTGGAAGATCTATTATTTCATGGGGGGGGGGGGTGACACCCGGGTGCGGGCTGCACTCCCCGCTAGTGACGCCACTGTATTACAGCAAGTGTTTGGTCTCCCTCCTCATGCTGGCCTGTCCCCTCCTGGCAGTCATCACTGTCTGACTGATGGGAGTCTTAGACTGTCCTCGTGGGTGCCAGCTGGCCTGGCTGCACTGTACAGGCACAGCCACACCAGAGCCTGCAGCACAGGCAGGCCGTTAACATGTGAGCTGGATTCGGAGGAGGAGTGCCTGTCCTCTAGCGGCTATGAAGCAGCAGGTCGAGCAGCGCTGTGCCCCGTGCAGCTGCACGGCTTGTCCGCCTGTAAAATGGCCCTGTGGGCAGGCTAGCATGTGGCTTGGGATGGGTGGATTAGGATAAGGCACAAGTGGGGGGACTTAGGGCTAGGCTGTGAGGGTGGGAGGAGAAGGTTATGGTTAAGCTGTAGGTTGGGGATTAGCTTTAGGCACTTAGTAGGGAGAGATAGGCTTTGGGTGGGGAGTTAGGTTGAGGTGGCGGGGTACTGCAATATTAGGGATCAACATTGCATTTACTATCATTTTCTGTTGGAGTGTTATGTCAGCTTTCTCTATGTAGATTAAATTCTCTCTCTCTGGAGGCAAGACCCTCACGTGCACAATATTCACAAAGTATGTATATGTGTGAACCCAAAAGCTTAAGTGACCACGTACTGTGCATTCTCTTTGTCTTCAGGACATCTATACAGGCAGCAGGTTCCCTTGCTTTGTGTTTGTTGCCGGCCAAGAAGACAAGTAGCCACTTGTATATAAAAAAAAATAGCCTGCACAGCATTCCTTTAGAAAAACATAATATCTTAGAAATGCATACATATAATTCCCACAATTTACAAGAAAAAAATCTACAAATATTCACAGTGCATTATTCTTATATGCAGACATTCCAGAAACATAACCCCTTTATTTGATCAGGACAATTGCAGGAGTTTAATCAATTAGCTGGTTATAAAACAGAAAGCAGCATGGGTCACAGTCAGCAGCACTTTTATATGTGTTCCACACACACAGGATACTTTTTAGGAATATTGTCACTTGTTTCTTTGTCATCATCAACTCATACCTATTCAACTTATCTGTGTCGATTAGACACAACTCCAATCACTTTAGTTACTAAGGGCCTTATTTTGGTTCATTCTTTCTGACAAAATCCTTCTTAGTTGGACAAAACCATGTGCACTGCAGGGGGGGGCAGATGTAACATGTGCAGAGAGAATTAGATTTGGGTGAGTAATTTTGTTTCTGTGCAGGGAAAATACTGACTGCTTTATTTTTACACTGCAATATAGATCTCACTTTGAAGTAAAACCCCACCCAAATCTAATTCTCTCTGCACAAGTAACACCTGCCCCACCTGCAGTGCACATGGTTTTGCCCATCTTAGAAGGATTTTGTCAGAAAGAATGAACCAAAATAAGGCCCTAAATCCTGGTATGTGGGCTATCCTGTATGTCAGGCATTCCCAACCACAGCTCTCAAGGCACACTAAAAGTACAGGTTGTACCTGTACCCTGTTGCTAATAATTTCCTTAACCTGTGCATGGGTAATAATTACAGACGTCATTCTAAACATGCTTACATAAGTCCAGATCCTTTTCTTTAAGACAAGTGTTTCAAATTATAACTTTTATAACAATGCTAGAAAAGTTCAAGCATTACCTGTAAAAATCTACAATGTAAACCTTTTGGGAAAACCTGATACTTTCTGCAATTCAAAAAAAAAAAAATCACATCTCTGGGGAGAGATTTCAGAATATGAAAATATGATGGAAGGTGTAGCCCACCCCCTATGCATTATTTCTGTGGTACATCATACCGTATGCCCATTTCTGCTAACACGGTAATAATACATTCTATAGCATAACAGAGCTGAATGCTGCCGTCAGACTCCAAATGTAAAAGCATGTAATCAAATATAGCGTATGATTATTCATTATGTTCATTATGTTAAAGGTATAGTGAAGTATAGTGTTTAGCATACACACTCCACATTTTTTAAACAACATCGCTCAGAAGGGTCCTTCTAGGCGATTAGCGTCAATGCCAATATACCAATTTATATCGGTGGTGCCGCTGGGCAAACAATATAGCACACACACCGGGTCTGCCACTGTGGATGCTGTCACTGATATTGTCGGATTGAGCTGCATGCACAGACGAGGGGTTGTTAAACATGCACAGAAGGGCACATTGTTAATGATATTGAGCATACACACTATGAGGGAAATGTAATAGGATGAGAGATTCAGAAAGTGAGAGATTTGGTAAGAAATCTCCAGTTTGATTTGCAGTGTAAATGATTGCCGCTTTAAAAAAACTTTTCTTACTAAATCTCTCACTTTCGGAATCTCTCATCCTATTAAATGTCACCACTAATGTGTTTTTAAACAATAGGGCCCATAGGGCCCTTCTGAGCAATATCTTATGTCCGACACAGCTGTGTAATGTTTGTGACTTTTGCCAGCCACTTGTATGAGAATTTAGGCAAACTACCTGGTGCACATCCATGTGTCTGTAAGTAGAAGCACTGAGTCAACCACTCGGAGAATCTACAGTAAACTTGCACCATCCCTATGACAGGTGCAGAGTATGTTCTGCTATGTTAGCGATTAGGCATGATCGTTACCGCAAGAATCATGGGGTTGCAGTATAATATGACATATGTATAATAAGTAGGATGATCATGTCTATATTTATCACATTAATGCACTGTAAATGTGATAGGGAACCTCAGTAGTGGCCAGACAGTGTCTAAAACTCACTAAGAACGGCAATAGGTCTAATAAATGCAAAAAAAACCTGCTAGGGCTGCGTATGTTCATAGCCTACCATACAGGTAAACGCCACCCACCCAAAGGGCGACCGAATGTCCGCCCACCGCTGTGCGAATGTCTGCATTTGCATTCAAAGGGAGGTGTAACCTCACACCTCCCCTCAAATGCGACTGCACGGGTGAAAAATCATTCACTGGTCACCGGCCATTAAATGGTTTGTTTCCCATACATCGGAAACAGGGCCGAATGTGGCACTGACAGAATAAACCTGAATCAGGCCCAAAGTACAGTAAAGTAGACAATAATACTGAGGCAAGGATCCCAGTGATGCATTATATTGACATGTGAATACTAAGGGAATTATTAAAATAGACGTGTTGTCAATCTGCAGATCACATGTAATTCCTATTTATGTTTTTATTTTTTGTTCTTTTGTAGCCCTTTAAACTTTTCAGCAAAGGCAGTGCTGCCCTTCTCTAAGTATGTAGACACATATAATCAAAAAAATTAAAATGGTAGAGATATCTTGGGTGCACTCTGGAATATATTATGTGAT
The DNA here is from genome assembly GCF_055691185.1 of Crinia signifera. Classification (NCBI taxonomy): domain Eukaryota; kingdom Metazoa; phylum Chordata; class Amphibia; order Anura; family Myobatrachidae; genus Crinia; species Crinia signifera. The sequence goes on from NC_139219.1 coordinate 192,101,046, forward strand.
CACATAATATATTCCAGAGTGCACCCAAAATTAAATTGGAGTGACACACAGTTTATACACAGGCCTGTGGGTGGCAATACATTTTTATTAAACTAGATTTTCTATGCTATCCCCAAATTAAAGAAAATAAAAATAATAATGTGAACAGTTGGGTTAGCAGAGTACTAGCCCTATTCTTCAGCAACACAAGACCCAGACCTGTGTGGTCTTTCCGCTAATCCAGGCTTAATTAATTGTATAAGAAGAAATCAATGAAGAAGCAGAGCCATTATGTGAATGGATATATTCATATGCTTATTTACAGTGGTGTAACTACCATAGATACATGGGAACTGGCTGCTACAGGGCCCGGGATGTCTGCAGGGCCACCAGCACAGCACAAACGGCCAGATGTATCAAGCTTCAAAAGTGATAAAATGGAGATTGATAAACAACCAGCCAGTCAGCTCCTACCTGTTATTTTTCAAACCCAGTCTGTAACATGACAGGTAGGAGCTGATTGGCTGGCTGTTTATCACTCTCCATTTTATCACTTTTTGAAGCTTGATACATCTGGCCCATAGTTACACTGCAGCACAGTGTAAAGGTGCCCATACACTAGTAAGATTTATCTTCAGATCTGGCTGGTTGGAACAAAAACATGGTTATGGATGAGTGACAGTTTGTCATTTTTCCAGCATTTCCAAGCAAATGGCATACCCTCCAACATGGCCCATTCCATTAGGTACAAAATGCTCTGTTTCTGGAGCTCCTTACCAGTGGCAGTTGCAGAGGTGGGGCTGCAGCACAGTCCAATATTCAAAAAGGGGAGCCACACCTAATGCCACTCCAAGCATCACTGTCCTGTGACCCCCCCCCCCCCTCTTTGAATTTGGACTGTGCTGGAGTCCAACCTCTGTAACTGCCACTGGCAGGGAAGTCCAGGAGCAGAGCATTTTGTACCTAATGGAATGGGTCATGTTGGAGGGTATGTAATGGTCAACTGTCATTTGCTCTCATCCATAACCAGGATTTTGTTCCAACCAGCCAGATCTGCAGATAAATGTGCGTGTGTATGGCCACCTTAAGTCACAAACCAACGGCCTCATTCTGGTTGGTTTGCAAAAGCAAACTCCTTCTTTAGTGGACAAAACGAGAGAGAGTTAGATTAGGGTGGAGTGTGTTCAAACTGATATCTATATTGCGACCAGAATTAGGCCCAAAATGTGGCCACCACAAGTGCACATTTACCTCAAAGGCAGCACTGTTCTTCTTTTACCATCACACTGTACTGCAGGGATGAAAGGTGCTCGGTGCACTGGCTGAGTCAGGGGTTGCTAGGCAACGCTAAACTGGCTGTGGCTGCTGCTACTGGGAGGTGGTGTAAAGCCATTGTAGTTGCTAAATCCTAATGGGCTAAAGGACCTTTCACACCTAGAGGGAGGAGCAATTCTATATGCACACCACCACCTATTGCGATGGTCCATTTGGAATATTATGTTCAGACTTTGGTCCTCTCCCTGTCACATGATGGTCCTTTCTCCCACTAGTAAATAGACCTAACCATAAAAAATAATTGGAGGACGCCCGCGACCTTCCCGCATGTTCACATCATATATAGATGGACTCACATTTTATCATTTTCATCCTGAAGACAGTGTGTGCTCAGTCACACCGAAACATCGATGACATCGATGTAACTTATCACATTTATTATATCATTTTTCAAATCCCTGAGTGCTGGGCTGTCACTTCTTTTTCCTATACAATATTTTCTGATCTTTGGACAGAACACCGGGGCAGATTAATTTTATAATGTAAGAGCCAAACATACAGTATGAGGACAATATATTTGATAGTTCAAGTTCAGGGTGTCACTAAACTTGTTCAGAAAATGTAAATGTGTACCCTGCCCAGCACTGCCCTCTACTGTCAGGCCTTGCCCCCTCTCTGCAGGGAGGAAAAGAGGGGGGGGGGGGTTATCCTGTACATACAGTGAATTTAAATCTTACATCAAAGAATGACATGGATCAATATATTATATTTATTATAGAGGACATAGCTACGTTAAAATGTTGCCAGACCCTGAAAGTGATGTGACGTAGGTTCTGCCCAGCTATATCATTATAATGGTGGTAATAATGTCTATGTGGTCTCTAGAAAGGAAGAACAATAAGAAGCATGCAATCTTCAGTAATCCCCTGTAGTTTTAGGAGCAACCCTTCTATTCTTAGAAAACAATCTCTGGCATTTGTAGTCTAAAAAAAGCTGTGTAATGTAAATCTATATAATGTACCCATATCAAAGTAATAAATACTGTTTAAATGACCCATTTGCAATGTTAAAAAGCACAAAATAAGTTACCCATTTCCTATTTAATTGACTGATTCCAAAGTAATAAATACTATTTAAATATTGAAAATAACCGTTTCAAAATAAATAAATAAGTGCTGAGGTCCTGAGATGTCAGCCACCGGCCGCCAGCAGGCATTGGCCCACCTGCATTCCCATGGGAAACCCGCTGTTTTCATGGGGATGCCCATAAAACACTGGGTGCTCCCATGGTTCAGTGCTGTACCACCTTCGGCCCTCCCCGCAATGACTGGCTTGCGAGTGTGTATGAAAAAGTTACCTTTGAAAAAGTTGTCTGTGGACGACGAAATGCGTCAGGCCAAGCGTTTACAGCCTACAAATTTGGGATTACAAAAAGAACTCTCACTTGGACCAGCTTTCCTTTTCCCCACTTTTCCCACTGTTTGGACATTCACTGGACATTCTAAGGGAAACCACCACCTGCCACTACATCTGGAGATACTGCACCAAGGACTGAACCCCAGGATCAGGGCCGTTTTTACAGGGGGACGAGCCGTGCAACTGCCCGGGGCGCCGCACGGCTCGTCCCGTTTTTTCAATGCTGCCTCAGTGCCTCCTGCTGCTGGACTGGTGCTGCAGACGAGTCTGGCTGTCAGTGTGAGTGAGTCATGTGTGCCGCTCGGCGCTAGCAGTCACAGCCGCTTGACACTAGAGTCTATATTGAGTGACAGGCGGCTGTGACTGTGAGCGCCGATCGGCGCACAGCACAGGGTGGGGATTGGCTGGCTGATGGGTGGAGGCGGAGCATAGAGGGAGCCTTGGAGACCAGGCGGAGTGGACCCGGCGGTGGAGCGCAGCACTGTGTGAGTCTGTGACTGACAGGTAGTTTAGTTCCTCCCCCTCCTGCTATGAGGATTGGTCACCCAGGGGGGGGGGGGAGGGAGATAGGCTTGCGGAGTGCGGACCACTAAGCAGGTACACGGCCAGGCTGAGTACAATGGAGCACTGGCCACAAGCCAATTTGAGCTGGCTTGCAGTCAATCAGGCAGCAGTGGCTCCTGATTGGTTGCTGGGCGAGCTTCAATTGGCTTGTGAGGAGGCTCCATTTTTCAAATGGCCGCTGAACGGCTCGATATTATTCAGATCTGGCTGCCCAACTTTCTGCGTGTGGTGTCCCCCGTTACAGCGCAGAGTAGCGCGTCCAGCCTACAATCTTTTCACCTGGTGCGCTACCAGCTTGGCTACTCTGTTGGATGGACCAGACCCCTTCTGTCACTAGCAGTTGCGTCCCAGTGGTACGCGGTGACATTGCCGCGTCTGCACACTTAAGGTGTCTTGTGCTGTACCTTTAGCCGGGGCGCTGTGCAGTGACAGCAGCAATGCTCATCCTTGATAGCCACAGCACCTATTTTCCTTGCTGGTGGCTCCTCCGTACTCACTCCTGCAGGGAGTCACGGGCCCTGCTTCTTCCCATCCTTCAAAGGCAAAGCTGTGACTGCGGGACTGTTCCTGCACCTGAAGGTAATTTAGTGACTGGGAGCAGTGAGCTCCACAAGAAAAATCAGACTGGTAAGTGTTGCGATCATCTGGAGAGACTGCAGACTGGCAGGGGTGGTATAGGGAAACTCTGTTACTCTGTTGTTGTTGTTTTTTTCTATCAACATCAGCATATGCTGATATAGGGATTATTTACACACACTGATTTTTGGCACTCTTAAGGTGCCCATACACGTTACAATTATTGTATACAATATTGTATACAATATCGCATCTCATCGCATATCGGTTTTGCGATGAGATCAGATGAGATGTGCAGCACATACTTTTTGTACTAGATCTCATCTCATCTGATCTCATCGCAAAACCGATATGCGATGAGATGCGATATTGTATACAATATTGTATACAACAATTGTAACGTGTATGGGCACCTTAATGTAGACAAGAGTACAGTATTAAATGAAATAACTGCTCTCAGTAAATACTGTATTTTAAACCCATAATTTGTAGGGTTGCTAGCTATTGCAGGTTTTTTCCCCCCTAAAGCCTCCCCCCCCCCTATTACCCTCTCTTTGTACCCTACTTCCCTCCTATGTATCTTTCCCCATCTCTCCTCCATATCCCCATATCTTTTTCGCCTCTATGTCTCTCTGTCTTCCCCAATTCTCTTCCCTTTATCTCTCTCTTTCTCCCTGCCTGAAAAATGTGGCATAATGTGAATTGTGCAGAATAATTTTTGGTCATTATGTGAAATGTGGGGACTATGATATGGTATAATATGAATTGTTGGGCATTATGATCTGTCATAATGTGAATTGTAGCTGCTGATTAATTTCCCAGGGGAGAGGAGGGGAGCGCATCGCACATCTCTCCTTCCCCTCTCTCACTGTGTCACTGGGCTGTCAGCCAATCAGAGCTCGCGGGCCGGCAGCAAATCAGGAGCCAGCCCGCGATGTATGAATGGCTGACAGTTCAGGTACACAGTGAAGGGGAAGGAGAGACGCGCGATGCGCTCCGCTCCCCTCCAAGAAGAAGAAGCTTTTGGCACTGTGGGGGCATATATGTGTGGCACTGTGGGGGCATATTAGTAAACGGCATCAGTTGTGCGGCATCGGTGCGTGGGGCATAATTTGTAATGGGCATTACGGGGTGGGGAGTATTGTGTAATTGCCATCACAGTGTGGGGTGTAATGGGCATCACAGTGTGGGGTCTAATGGGCATGATGGTGTGCGACATAATGTGTAATTGTCATCACAGTGTGCAACAAAAATGTGTAATTGTCATCACAGTGTGCGGCGTAATGTGTATTTGTCATCACAGTGTGCGGTGTAATTGTCATCACAGTGTGCAGCGTAATGTGTAATTGGCATCATTGATAAATAGTGTATAATGATTTAAGTAGCCTGTCATTGTTTGGCCTTGATCTGTGAGGCGTACTAGGTCACTGTGTGGGCCTTTATATTTTTATGTAACTGTGTGGCCTTCAGCCCGCCGACTTAAGTGCGGGAGGACAATGACAATTCCTGCGGTAACCAATGTCTGGTCATGCAGGTTGCACAAGTGTGATGCAAGGTAATTGTTTTCCTGCTAGGCCACGCCCTTATATTAAGCCACACCCCTTTTTGAATGAAGCCAAACCCCCTATTTTGGCACGCGCAATTTCTTCAATACCATGTTATGTATTTGGGGGGGGGGGGGGGCGCATTTTTATTTCTTCGCCCTGTGAGCTAAATTGTCTAGAAACGGCCCTGCCCAGGATCCAATAAAATCTGGATCAGGTCCCAAGAAAACTCCAGCAGGTTTATGGACAACCACCATCCCAGTTTTCACTGATTGTGGGCGATTGCTACACCCTATCCCAGGAGAGCATATCTAGGAACAAGTGAGATACCCCCAACTGTGTACTTATATATATATATTACATGTCCCAGATTAGGCTGTATACCTTTTATTTGTAATTTGGAAAATGCAATTGCTTTTTAAAACCTATACACCATTTTAATATATTCCTCTTTTTTAGTAAATAAAATATTTGTGATACCCAATTGGTCATTTATCATTTTGTGTTAGCGCTCCACCACCTGTCTGTTTTTCTTCTACTCTCATGATTTATTAGAATAACAATAATGCTAAGACAAGCAGTGTATTAGAAAAAAAAGCATTTTAATGTTCTGCACAGTGCACTTATTTCCACACAGTCCACACAGTTCAGCTGCCTGAACCCCCACACCCATGTCATTGGCCCATCCCCAGCGTTTTCATGGGAACACCCATAAAACACTGGACGTTTCCACATTGCAATGGGGCGACCCGCCACTGCATGCCCCACCCCCTGCCCTCCATTCGTAAGGCTGGGTGCCTGCACCCAGAGAACAGTTTATACGCCATGTACGCACACACAGAAATGCACATGAGCAAAACGTAAATATCAGCCCCATGTGAATGGCCTTGCGAACAGAACAGAATAAGGTCCAGGTTGCCATATGCCCCCCAGGCCGGTATGTACTGGCTGGGCCGGCTGTCCCCTACTGCCCCGCTGCTGCCGCGCCCACCGCCTCCAGGCTCCGTGACTGTCCAGCCACACTGTGTTCCCACCCCGAATGTAAGGCCCCTGCAAAAATGGCCGCTGCCTTGGAGGAGACAGACACTAGAGGTACTGCCATACCTTTAGTGTCTATCAGATGAGAACAGCACGGCTAGCGTTACCTGGAAGTGCGGATTTGGGTAGCACTGGCATGCTATTTAAATGGAAGCATGGAACCCCTTGGCAACAAGTAAGTACCCTGTCTCCCACCTGACAAACAATATCACTCCCCCTGGCAACAGCACTCACCCTATGGAGTGTTACATGCCCCTTCCTCCAGCAATGGGCATGTAGCACTCCATGGCAACAAATGAAACACCTGGCAAGAAGCATGTAACCCCTGGCAATGAGCGATATTCCTCTGATAATGAGCATGTAGGTAAGCAGCAGTTATATGGTATAATATGTAATAGGCATTATTATGTTTAATGGGCATCACAGTGTTGGTATTATGTGTAATAGGCAGTACGGCGAGTGACAGTATGTTTTATGGGCATTACATTGTTGGTATTATGTTTAATGGGCATTACAGTGTTGGCATTATGTGTAATGGTCATTACAGTGTGCGGCATTATATTTAATTGGCATTGCGGTGTGTGGCATTATGTGTAATGGGCAGTACGGTGTTGGTATTATGTGTAATGGGCATTACGGTGTGTGGCATTATATTTAATTGGCATTACGGTGTTTGGCATTGTGTAATGGGCATTACAGTCTTGGTATTATGTGTAATGGGCATTATGGTGTGTGGCTTTAGGTGTAATGGGCATTACAGTGTAAATTTTTGCACCACGCCATCGGCGCGCACTGTCCCAATTTCTGGTTTATGTGTGTGGGGGGAAATTATTGTTTAATCCTTGCTGCATACTTGAGGGGAGCGGGTAGAGTGGTGAAATGATGGCGATGGTGGTGGGCCACTTGCTTGTGTAGCCCCCCAGACTGAAAGTTGCCAGCCAGCCCCTGATAAGGTCCTAAATGCATTAGATTACTTTGACAAAAAGGATGTTTTACAGTGTAGTCTATGGAATTTGTTAGGCATGTTTGGAGTCACAAAAAAGAGAGGTCTGGTTTATACAGTCTATTTCACATTGACCTCATCACCAGAAAATGCTCCAAATTGTTTTAAAATAGACAGCCTTGAACTAGGGTGGAAACAAAAGCACAGTTGTAGTAGAATAATACTATATAAGAAAACAACCAGCATATAATTAAATGGTACAAAGTAAAGCCATAACCTGGTCTTTCCTAGAATTATACTACAGATGCCCTAGATACAGTATGTGATTTAGATATTGCTACTGATGTGGTTTCTGAGATTTACATACAGTCGTCTCATCCTTTCAATACGTAGTAATCTTTGGTTCTAGCCAGAAATAACAGTAAAAAGTAACGTTTATGGCATGTTATTTATTTTAGAAATTAAAACAAAATTTAAAAAGTTTTTTTTTTAATAAGAACCCTTTTTAACAAAAGCCTGTTCATTTGTATATAAAAATGGAGTGAATATAATCCTATATCAGTGTGTATCTTCGTTGTAGATGGAGCAATCAGATGAACATCTCCCATCAGAAGATGAGCAACTCACTATATCTAGCCTACGCTTTTTATATAAATGATGATGTGGCAGTTTCCATCCTTGCCGCAAATGAAACTTGAAGGTGATAATTACAGTTGGTTTAAAAATGAACAGATCAGAAAAGTGTTGGGACATAGCAGCAGCTGTAGTCTAATAGTGTGTACACACGGTTCGATATGGCTTCCGATGTTGACGATATCGTCAACATCGGAAGCCATATCGCATACATATCGCATACTGATTGTATGCATTGTAAGGGCTTCCTAGCCCGATGCGCGCTCCCGTTTAAGGAGAGATCGGAGGGGAGATAGAGTGGGCAGCACACTCTATCTAGCACAAATCGCAAGCATATCGCATGCATCGTATGTGCCTTGCGATATGCTTAAGATGCGATGTGCTATACGATTTCCAGGGCCCTGTCAGTTATCCTGTTGTTAAGTCAAAATCGCTAAGTCAAAATCTTAAGCAAATCTTAAGGCACATAGGAAATCGCATAGTAAATCAAATAGGAAATCGCATAGCAAATTGTATGGTAAAAAGTCAAAATCTTAAGCATATCTTAAGGCATATCTTAAGGAGTAGAGAAAAAAAGGGAAAAGTAAAAATCGGACAAAACATCGAATCGTACATCGGATCGCACAGAACATCGAACCGTGTGTACACACTCTAAGGGCCTGATTCTGAATCACAGGCAATGCTGAAATTCACGCATTTGACAATGTTTTTCAAATGAACATTCATATCAGTCGCTAAAATGTTGCACAGTGCCTATGGTGTGTAGCGTCTGAGATGCACCTGGAGAATCTGCAACTAGCATGGAGCAGGTACGAGGTTAAATGGTGCAATTGACGGTAGCATCCAAAGATGCACCAGGCAGGATTGTGATGTCTAAAGACACACAAAGGGGGTTCCCAATCCGTGCACACTCAGGTGTACGATTATACACCTAATGAAGGGTTTTTACTAGCGATAGCATAAATATACAGATTTGACTATGGCTATTAAGGATATAGCAGTCCCAGTAGGGTTAGGTCTAATTCATGTGGGCTAAGGCACCTTGTCATATGACAGGAGGAGAGGAGGCAGAAAAAGGAGGAGCAGGGTCGAAACAAGTGACCCAAATGGACCCTCGTGGGTTCGCATCGCTCGACACGCTTCGAGCAACAGTAGTTGTACCATGTGGTTAAATACACCAAAACCAGTTCATAGACCACAATTAAACTTTGTCAAGTTAGTAGCCAAAGAGTTGTTAATCAGCAGTAATTTACATCTACTTGTAGTGTTGCAGTTCCGTGTTCATAATACAGTATGCTCTTGTAATTAATAACCTCATGCACGTACTGTAGTAGCAAGTGTTTTCACACAACAGTTTAGTTATTAAAGCAAGTATATGCATTTAAATGGCCATATTTTTTCCTCACATATTGGAGACTGCCCAGAAATACATCTACTGTATAGTAAGCTTTATTTGGTACCTTATTCTGTGCTCATTAATTGATTTGTTACCATTGTCTATGTCTCCCAGCTGCTGGTGCCAGTTCTTGCAGCAGTTTCTGGAGCCCACTCTCCGTAATTACACAAATAGTGTAGTATATAGGATTAAGATCCAGTTTGCAATAATCAGTATGGATTTTCAAACTTAAAGTAAGTAGCCTAGTCTGGCTACATGGTTAGAAGTAGAGATGTGCAGGCTCTGATTTACTCTGATTTCAAAGCAGGATCTTATTGGCTATCAACTGTCAACAACTGTCATGTGATTTGGGATAGCCAATAAGATCCTGATTTGCAATCAGAGTGAATCAGAACCTGCACATCTCTAGTTAGGAGTGGCGGTGGGACAGGTACAGGACTCACGCGCAATAAGGCTTTGCCCTTATTCTAACTTCCATACTGGCAGCAGCCCATACTGTGTCTTACACTGATTGTTTTTGGCAACCTAATGGGGTCCAATGGAATTCTTCTTGTTATCTACTGATAATATATTTCATTTTTAATTTAATTGTACTAGTTATCCTTTTCTTGCATTTCACAGTACAGGTAAAGCTTTTTTATTTGTAATTGTGTGGGGAATGCTGGCCTATGAAGACATTTAACGGTTACAAAACTACCACCAGTATTGTTTTGAACATCTGCTATTCCAGCATTGCTATAGTTAAATCCAGTGATGGCTCCAGAGGTGGGGCTGCAGCACAGTCCAAAATCCAAATAGGGGAGCCACACCAACTGCCACTCTAACCACTGCCAAACATAGCTGGTCTGGACTAACTGGCAGTTAAGGGGGCTCCTCTATTTGAATTTTGGACTGTGCTGCTGCCCTACCTCTGGAGCCACCACTGATTTTTATTGGCATCCTGCCAATAATGACAGCACCAAGGATTAGGCTTTAGCTCTGATAGTTTGTACAGTAGATGCACGATTTTAGTTACTGGTTATGCACTTGTCTTTGTCTACTGCTCTAGTTACTGCTGTTGACATTGTGCCTAGACCTGACCTGCCACTTGCCCCTGATTAAGTTCTTGACCTGACTTCTAACGTAGCACTGGCCCTGGACCTGCTATGCTTTTCCTTCTGTGCTCCAGGATTCCTGTAACTGGATATTTATCAGAAAGCCACTTTCATATATTCTTCTATTACTTAGTGTCTCTAAATGAAATACTCTGCTGTGTCACGGGATCTATTGTAGATAAAACTCTAATAGCAGTTGTTAGAACAGCAAAGTATTAGCAAGTGTATACAGGGAAAATCATTTTTATATACCAAGCTATTGTTGTACTATTTTTATTGTCACAGTGCAGGCCATTGGACTTACAATGCAGTAACCTAGCAATAATAATACAATCTAAACCTACTGGGGACCCACCATCATGTCAGTGCCAGTGGCACCATATTAAGGGACCCGTTTATCAATGAGTGACAAAACTCATTGCAAATTATTAATAGTGCTTCAACCAATCAGCTTCAAAATGTCATTTATGAACTAAACACATGGCAGTTGGGAGCTGAATGGCTGTAGCACCATTTATCCTATGCAAGAGTTTTATTATTCATAACAAATGTTATCACTTGTTGATAAATAAGCACCTAAACCAGAATGACCAGAGTATGGGATGTAGTTGCCATCCCGATGGACGTAAGTATGCAGGGGAAAGTTAGGATAAGGGTAATGGAGGGGGTTAGGGTTACGCTCTAGGGGGAAGGGCTAGGGTTAAGTTGTGGGAAAGGGTACGGGGTAGGTCAGGGTTAATTTAGTTGCTTGTACTTATCATTATTATTATGATAAATCAAGATGGATGGGCAGGCACTATCAGAAGTGCTGGTTGATGGAAGGAGCAACATTTACTAAAATAGACTGGGAGTTAGTTTCAGAACTGTGCTTAATAGTTATGTTCATTGGTTTCTGCAAATATATATATACAAATAAATGAATGTGTAAAGTGCGAGATCATACATAGTCATTTATATTTCAGGTTCCATTGGAAAACTGGATGCCTACAGTTTAATGGGCTCCTTTCTACTTGCTTTCTAATCCCACAACGGATTATATTATTGAAGCACATCTCAAATTATATATACAACACAAAGGTTTAATTAAAGAAATAACAAAAATGACACAGAAACCACCAATTCCATAATGTTAATTTAGTAATAAGACCTTTTAAAGTTATAAAAACAGTAAATTATTTATTTTTGTCACACAGAGAAGATTAACTCTGCAGGCAAGTAAAAGCACTGACAACTGTAATCTGATTAACAGAACACACTTATAATAAAAGAGTACCCAGCAGGCTACTGACATAAAATGTATTACCACAATATATTGTCAGCATGATGCCCTTTTATGTGTGCTAAAAGATCTATCCAGTCATTTAGAGTAATTTGGCTGTGTTTTCATCGATTGCCTCAGACTAATGTATGTTTTACCTCACAGCAAACGAGACACATTCTGCAGAATATTTCCAAATAAGAAATTTGTACTGGTTGGTAATTTTTAAAAACATCAGATCAATACATCCAAGGTTTTGTTCCTTTCCCTTTTTTTTAACTGACAATTTGTAAATTAACTACTGCCCCAGTTATACTGAAATTGATTCTGTCATTTTATTTACAGACTTGACACCCATACAAAGGTTTCTGATCAGTGATAAGGTATAAAGCTGTAACATATATCTCTTATTACATATCAGACCTCAATCCTAGTTCAAAATGCATTAAATATATTGTGAGAGGATACCCAGAATATTTATTTATTTACAGTTTCTTACATAGAGCAGCATATTGCAGTGCTCTTTACAGTTGAAACCAGTGATAAAATAAACTGGGTAGTTACAAACCGACATAGAGGTAGGAGGGCCCTGCTCAGTAGCGCACGCAGGGGGGGTTTCTGAGTACCCAGAAACCCCCCCCCCCAGAAGTCTAAGTGCGCTCAGCTGAAAGCTGAGGGTCCCCTCTTTCCATGGGTACAAGAATTGTAAAAATCGGCCCTTGGGAACCGGAGATATCTGACTTCAAAGCAGTGGTCCCCATCCAAACCTGTTAATTGTTATTCCCAGTCAGATATTTCAGGTTCTGTCTGACTTCGAGTTTTTTTTAGGGTATATTCCAAAAGCTGGGACTCGTCCCCTGTGAGGGACACTAGTAGCTTGTCTCTACTGTTCCCAGAATCAGAGATATCAGCCTTCCAGCAGCTGGTTACTGCTCCAGCTCCACACACCTAATATGTAGTATTATATACTCGTGGGCAGATTGCTCTGCCTCCTGAAGTATGATCACCTAGTCCCCAATACCATTTGGTACGTGGGCTTCTCTAGTTTTTAATTCCATTAAAATCTAAGAAATCTATTTCCGGAAACTGGAGATATCTGCAGTCAAGCAAGCTGTCCTCCCACCAGAAAATTATGAATAATGAGCCCACTCAACTATACACCCCTCCTCTGCATATTAAACCTCCTCTACCACCATGGAAGTTATGTATCAGGGCCCTTTCATTCAGCCCAATGCCCCCTTCTCCCACCATCTGTGCAGTAAAGGGGTAATTAGTGGAAATTACTGATCCAGGCCCTACATGCCAGGGGCGGATTGGCCTGCCGGGAAACCGGGCTATTTTCCGGTGGGCCGGCCCATAATAGACCTAAAGCGGCCGCTCACCCCCCTGGCTGGGCCGTGGACCGCACGGCCGCGGCCGCAGCAGTTTTCCCTAAACAAATATGGCTGCCGTAAGTAAAAGTAAATGTAAGCAGCCAGCAGTAAAAATGGCCGCGGGAGAGCTGGTGCGCATGTGTGGCCACACGCAGCTGCTCCCGCGGTTCTGTCACTGTTACCTGCTGGCTGCTGTAGACCCCCGCTGCTGTCAGGCTCTGTGGCTGCCCCGTCTGCCCGGCATACAGTAAACTGTCACACTGACTGCATTGAGGCAGCAGCGCTGGCAGCACACAGAACTGAGCTCTCTCCTGGCTCCCAACCCCCTTGATGTCGTCAATATTGACAACGGATCCTGGAAAGGGGGCGGAGCTTCACAATGTAGAGGGGCGGAGCTTCACGAGTGGAAGGGGCGGAGCTACACGGGCACTCAGTTAATGAAAGAATTTGAAAGAAGTACATCCACAGCCAGCTTTTAAGGTAAATACAGTTGTGGTGCTGATGTTACACAGCACTACTACTGGTGCGGGCATTATGCAGCACTACTACTGGTGCTGGCATTATGCAGCACTACTACTGGTGGCAACTGATGAGGGCATTATGCAGTCACTGCATAATGCCCTCACCAGTTGCCGACAGTAGTGACACTGCATAATGCCCACACTGCATTGCAGTGTCACTACTGTCGGCAACTGATGTGGGCATTATGCAGTGTCACTACTGTCGGCAACTAGTGTGGGCATTATGCAGTGTCACTACTGTCGGCAAATGGTGTGGGCATTATGCAGTGTCACTACTGTCTGCAACTGTTGTGGGCATTATGCAGTGTCACTACTGTCGGCAACTGGTGTGGGCATTATGCAGCACTACTACTGTTGGCAAATGGTGCAGGCGTTACGCAGCGATACTACTGTCGGCAAATAATTAGTGTGTTACGCGGTGCTTTCTATGTCAGCAACTGGTGAGGGCATTATGCAGTGTCACTACTGTCGGCAACTGGTGTGGGCATTATGCAATCACTACTGTCGGCAACTGGTGTGGGCATCACGCAGCGCTACTACTGTTGGCAAATGGTGCAGGCGTTACGCAGTGATACTACTGTCAGCATCTTGTGCGGGAGTTACGCAGCGATATTACTGTCGGCAAATGGTGAGTGTGTTACGCGGTGCTTCTAATGTCAGCAATTGGTGAGGGCATTATGCAGTGTCACTACTGTCGGCAACTGGTGCGGGTGTTAAGCAGCGCTACGATTGTCGGCAACTGGTGAGTGTGTTACACAGCGCTTCTACTGTCTGCAAATGGTGAGTGTGTTACGCAGCGCTACTCCTGTCAGCAACTGGTGTGGGCATTACGCAGCGCTACTACTGTCGGCAACTGGTGAGGGTATTAAGCAGCGCTACTACTGTCGGCAACTGGTGAGTGTGTTACGCAGCGCTACTACTGTCGGCAACTGGTATGGGCATTACACAGCGCCACTACTGTCGGAAACTGGTACGGGTGTTACCCAGGGCTAGTATTGTCAGCAACTGGTGTGGGCATTATGCAGGGCTATTACTGTCAGCAACTGGTGCAGGCATTACCCAGCACTACTACTGTCGACAACTGGTGAGTGTGTTAAGCAGTGCTACTACTGTCAGCAACTGGTGCGGGCATTATGCAGTGCTGCTACTGTATACTATTGTGGCCAACAGTGGGCATTAGGTGTAAACCGTGCCACTACTGTGGATATTATGTGTGTATAAGGGTTCTACTACTGTGAATATTCCATTACTGTATATGTAGTATAAGCAGCGCTACTATTGTGGATATTATGTGTGTTGACGGGTTCTACTGTGGGCATTATATGTATAAGCAGCGCTACTACTGTGGATATTTTGTGTAAGGGGCACTACTGTGAAGCGTAATGTGAACATAGGGCACTAGGTGATGTGCAGGACCGTAACTAGGTGTGCCAGTGGTGCCTTGCCCATATGCACTGTGGGTACACCACCTACATGACCACTCACTGCTGATTGCCAGCCGTCACTGCTCTCAGAGCTTGTGGTCCAGCAGCTGCAGTTATTGATTGGCTGTCGGGTCACGAACTTCAATTGGCTCACGGCCGGCATCATATTTAAAAATAAATTCAAGACCACTGCAGGCTGTGCTCTCCTCCCCGTCTTCAGTAGCAGGAGCAGCGGTGGTGGCGGAATGCCAGATGCTGGGCTCCGGGTTGGACTGGACTAGATTACACAGTTTGCAGTAATGGGGGCATACTGCAACGGGCACTACTCCAGGCATTGTGTAAGGGGCACTACTGTTGGCATTAAGTGTAATAGGCATTACTGGGTGTAATATCCAAATTGAGCTGCATGCACATTTGACGAACAATTTTGATGAGCAACTGGCGGGTATGCGCATCATCATTCGCCGTTCGTCGCTTGCAGACTGAAAGATATTTTGACCAATTTCGTTCAGAAGGGCCAAAATTAAGAAATTGGTCAAAAGATTGGTCAAAAAAATTGTACCGTGTGTATGGACCAATTGCACTAATGGGGCATTGTGTAAAGGGCACTACTGGTGGCATTATGTGTATAAGCAGTACTATATGCATAGCATAATGTGTGGCATAATGTCATATAAGCATTAAAGTGTGCAGCATATTGTGTAATAGGCATTACATCGTAGCATAATGTGTAATGGGCATTACGGTGTTCGGCATATTGGCCTTCAGTCTGGTTGACTCGGTATGCTGCAAAGCTCGCAGCTTTATTGGTGTCTTTTAAATGGAATAAAAGTTTTTGAAAAAGCGTTATTGCACTAAGGAGCGCCTGTTCTTGTCTTACACACACACGTATATATATATATATATATATATATATATATATACACAGTCCACTATGTCGGCGATCCGCAATAAATATTCAATCCCGGTGACCCTCCAAAAAATACATTATCCATCCAGCGAAAGGAGGCACACGGACACCAGCAGGTGAATATAACCATAACAATTTTTGCATATAACCATAACAATTATTGCTGTGCCCTGAGGAAGAGGTTATTACCTCGAAAGCGCTTGGCGCTAAATACAGCTTGATTTATTCTATTCATCTGTTGGTGTCCGTGTGCCTCCTTTCGCTGGATGGATGGATATATATACATAGATATAGATATATAGGTATACAATTTTTTTTAGAACCAAACATATGACAAAAAGCTTTGCTCTAATATATATGTATGGGGAGGTTCCGTAATGAGCATGTATGAGAGAGGCGCTCCCTTAATGAGTGGAGGAGCAGCATGCAGTATGTAATGTAATTGTGGTGCCGGAAGCACCGCTCACCTTTAATACAAAGTACAGCGGGAAGCACTGAAGCTGCCTTTCCCATATGGTCCACCTACACCTCGTCTCCTGCAGGAATGTGCTGCTGGGCCCAGTGGTGCAGGGATTTATTTATTAATAAACTGTTTCTTACATTCCGCATCGTTTTTCCCTGCCCCAGTGGAGCTTACAATCTATATTCCCTACCACATACGCACACACACACACACACACACACACACACACACAGACATTCTAGGGTCAATTTTGATGGGAGCCAATTACCCTACCAGTATATTTTTGGATTGTGGGAGCAAACTGGAATACCTGGAGGAAATCCATGCAAGCACGGGGAGAATATACAAACTCCACACAGTTAGGGCCATGGTGGGAATCGAACCCATGACCTCAATGCTGTGAGGCAGTAATGCTAACCATGAGGTGCCATCCAGTCGGCAGCGTCTAGATGTTTGAAGTAATTAGAAAAAACATCTATTTATTTTAGGAAGTAAAATATATACAGTATATATATATATATATATATTAGTGATGAGCGGGTCCGGATCTCCGAGATCCGGATCCGCACGGACGTCCTGAATCCGAATCCGGATCCAGGACGTCCGCGGACTCCCGCGCAGGCCCGGAGCCGAAATCGAGGCCCGACGTCACATTGGTGACGTCGGATTCTCGCGAGATCCGGATTACATAAAAGCCGGGACCCGCCGCCGCCATCTTCATTCTGTGGGGCGACGCAGAGCAGGCAGCAGTGCTGCCAGAGAGGGGGGTTTTATTTATTGCTCCGTGAGGGGGGTTTGCTGGAGCGTTGTGTGTGTCACTGTGCTGCTTGCTGCTAAAGAGCTGCAAGTACAGAGGGGGTTTAATCATTTTTATTGTGCTGCTGGAGAGTGATTTTTTTTTCTATATTGCTGTAGCCTGCTCATCTGTAATTTGTGTCACTGCTGCTGCTACAGAATACTACAGACAGAGGGGGTTTATTGTACTGCCGCAGAGGGGGTTTTCTTTCTATATTGCTATAGCCTGCTCATCTCTAATTGTGTCACTGCTGCTGCTAGCCTGCTACAGAATACTACAGAAAGAGGGGGGTTTAATAATTTTTATTGTGCTGCCAGAGAGGGTTTTTGTGCTGCCTGGCTACCTGTTATATGGTTGTAAACACCTACCAGGCAGTCACCTCTGTTGTTGCCAGTGCCACTACCTTGTACCTACCTCTCAGAGTATATAAAAAAAAATAAAAAAAAAATTAAAAATATATAAAAATATAAAAAAAAATAATTAAGTTGTTGTTGTTGCTGACACCACTGGCTGCCGTTAGATATCGCAGACTCAGTAATTAAATTTTTAACTGTGGTTTGCTGACGCCACTTGTTGTGTTACCTACCAGTGTATCCACTTTTGTATCTTGCTGCTGTTGTCACTGGCTAGTGACAACAACCAGCTGATATCTGGGTATCCAGTTTGCTGCCACCGCTGCCGTTACATATATCGCAGTAAATAACTCCGGTTTGCTGACGCCACTTGTTGTGTTACCTACCAGTGTATCCACAAAATAAATATTGTATCTTGCTGCTGTTGTCACTGGCTAGTGACAACCAGCTGATATCTGGGTATCCAGTTTGCTGCCACCGCTGCCGTTACATATATCGCAGTAAATAACTCCGGTTTGCTGACGCCACTTGTTGTGTTACCTACCAGTGTAACTATCCACAAAATAAATATTGTATCTTGCTGCTGTTGTCACTGGCTAGTGACAACCAGCTGATATCTGGGTATCCAGTTTGCTGCCACCGCTGCCGTTACATATATCGCAGTAAATAACTCCGGTTTGCTGACGCCACTTGTTGTGTTACCTACCAGTGTAACTATCCACAAAATAAATATTGTATCTTGCTGCTGTTGTCACTGGCTAGTGACAACCAGCTGATATCTGGGTATCCAGTTTGCTGCCACTGCTGCCGTTACATATATCGCAGTAAATAACTCCGGTTTGCTGACGCCACTTGTTGTGTTACCTACCAGTGTAACTATCCACAAAATAAATATTGTATCTTGCTGCTGTTGTCACTGGCTAGTGACAACAACCAGCTGATATCTGGGTATCCAGTTTGCTGCCACTGCTGCCGTTACATATATCGCAGTAAATAACTCCGGTTTGCTGACGCCACTTGTTGTGTTACCTACCAGTGTAACTATCCACAAAATAAATATTGTATCTTGCTGCTGTTGTCACTGGCTAGTGACAACCAGCTGATATCTGGGTATCCAGTTTGCTGCCACCGCTGCCGTTACATATATCGCAGTAAATAACTCCGGTTTGCTGACGCCACCTGTTGTGTTACCTACCAGTGTAACTATCCACAAAATAAATATTGTATCTTGCTGCTGTTGTCACTGGCTAGTGACAACAACCAGCTGATATCTGGGTATCCAGTTTGCTGCCACCGCTGCCGTTACATATATCGCAGTAAATAACTCCGGTTTGCTGACGCCACCTGTTGTGTTACCTACCAGTGTAACTATCCACAAAATAAATATTGTATCTTGCTGCTGTTGTCACTGGCTAGTGACAACCAGCTGATATCTGGGTATCCAGTTTGCTGCCACTGCTGCCGTTACATATATCGCAGTAAATAACTCCGGTTTGCTGACGCCACTTGTTGTGTTACCTACCAGTGTAACTATCCACAAAATAAATATTGTATCTTGCTGCTGTTGTCACTGGCTAGTGACAACAACCAGCTGATATCTGGGTATCCAGTTTGCTGCCACTGCTGCCGTTACATATATCGCAGTAAATAACTCCGGTTTGCTGACGCCACTTGTTGTGTTACCTACCAGTGTAACTATCCACAAAATAAATATTGTATCTTGCTGCTGTTGTCACTGGCTAGTGACAACCAGCTGATATCTGGGTATCCAGTTTGCTGCCACCGCTGCCGTTACATATATCGCAGTAAATAACTCCGGTTTGCTGACGCCACCTGTTGTGTTACCTACCAGTGTAACTATCCACAAAATAAATATTGTATCTTGCTGCTGTTGTCACTGGCTAGTGACAACAACCAGCTGATATCTGGGTATCCAGTTTGCTGCCACCGCTGCCGTTACATATATCGCAGTAAATAACTCCGGTTTGCTGACGCCACCTGTTGTGTTACCTACCAGTGTAACTATCCACAAAATAAATATTGTATCTTGCTGCTGTTGTCACTGGCTAGTGACAACAACCAGCTGATATCTGGGTATCCAGTTTGCTGCCACTGCTGCCGTTACATATATCGCAGTAAATAACTCCGGTTTGCTGACGCCACTTGTTGTGTTACCTACCAGTGTATCCACAAAATAAATATTGTATCTTGCTGCTGTTGTCACTGGCTAGTGACAACAACCAGCTGATATCTGGGTATCCAGTTTGCTGCCACTGCTGCCGTTACATATATCGCAGTAAATAACTCCGGTTTGCTGACGCCACTTGTTGTGTTACCTACCAGTGTATCCACTTTTGTATCTTGCTGCTGTTGTCACTGGCTAGTGACAACAACCAGCTGATATCTGGGTATCCAGTTTGCTGCCACTGCTGCCGTTACATATATCGCAGTAAATAACTCCGGTTTGCTGACGCCACTTGTTGTGTTACCTACCAGTGTATCCACAAAATAAATATTGTATCTTGCTGCTGTTGTCACTGGCTAGTGACAACAACCAGCTGATATCTGGGTATCCAGTTTGCTGCCACTGCTGCCGTTACATATATCGCAGTAAATAACTCCGGTTTGCTGACGCCACTTGTTGTGTTACCTACCAGTGTAACTATCCACAAAATAAATATTGTATCTTGCTGCTGTTGTCACTGGCTAGTGACAACAACCAGCTGATATCTGGGTATCCAGTTTGCTGCCACTGCTGCCGTTACATATATCGCAGTAAATAACTCCGGTTTGCTGACGCCACTTGTTGTGTTACCTACCAGTGTATCCACTTTTGTATCTTGCTGCTGTTGTCACTGGCTAGTGACAACAACCAGCTGATATCTGGGTATCCAGTTTGCTGCCACTGCTGCCGTTACATATATCGCAGTAAATAACTCCGGTTTGCTGACGCCACTTGTTGTGTTACCTACCAGTGTATCCACAAAATAAATATTGTATCTTGCTGCTGTTGTCACTGGCTAGTGACAACAACCAGCTGATATCTGGGTATCCAGTTTGCTGCCACCGCTGCCGTTACATATATCGCAGTAAATAACTCCGGTTTGCTGACGCCACTTGTTGTGTTACCTACCAGTGTAACTATCCACAAAATAAATATTGTATCTTGCTGCTGTTGTCACTGGCTAGTGACAACAACCAGCTGATATCTCGGTATCCAGTTTGCTGCCACCGCTGCCGTTACATATATCGCAGTAAATAACTCCGGTTTGCTGACGCCACTTGTTGTGTTACCTACCAGTGTAACTATCCACAAAATAAATATTGTATCTTGCTGCTGTTGTCACTGGCTAGTGACAACAACCAGCTGATATCTCGGTATCCAGTTTGCTGCCACCGCTGCCTACCGTTAGATATCGCAGTACATAACTCTGGTTTGCTGACGCCACTTGTTGTGTTACTGATATATATCCACTTTTGTATCTTGCTGCTGTTGTCACTGGATAGTGACAACAACCAGCTGATATCTCGGTATCCAGTTTGCTGACACCGCTGCCTACCGTTAGATATCCAAAATATGGAGGATAAAAAAAAAGGAAAAGATGAGGAGCCACTTCGTCGTGCTTCTGAAGCTGATGCCACTAGTCATCATGACATAGGCGATGAAATGCCATCGACGTCGTCTGCCAAGGCCGATGCCCAGTGTCAAAGTAGAGGGCATGTAAAATCCAAAAAGCCAAAGTTGAGTAAAAGGCCCTTAAAAAGAAAAAGCAAATCATTGGAGGAGAAACTTAAAGTTGCCAGTGTGCCATTTACAACGCGGAGTGGCAAGGAACGGCTACGGCCATGGCCTATGTTCATGACTAGTGGCTCAGCTTCACAAGATGATCAAAGTCCTCCTCCTCCTCCTCCTCCTCCTCCTCCTTCTCCCACTTTAAAATTTAAGAGATTTAAGGTGTCACCAACAAAAATCCAGCAAACAACTCTGCCTTCCAAAGAAGACATGGTATCACAAATCCCAGTGGAGAGTCCAAGGGTGTTGGTGGTTGCGATGCCTGACCTTCCCATCACTGTACGGGAAGAGGATGCTCCTTTCAGCATTCGCAGCACACCCTCTGCATGTGCTGGAAGGATCACAGACAGTGCAGTTGCAGATGTCGATAATGAAGGTGTCAGTGTTGTACACCAGGAGGAGGATATTGATGAAGCTGGTGCTGAGGGAGAAATTGACGAGGAGGACGATGCTGATGCGGTTTGCTTAAATGAGGCACCGGGCAAGACAGTTGTTGTCCGTGAGATCCCAAAGGGCATCACCATGCCTGGACAGAAGACCAATAAATCCACCTCTTCGGTCTGGAATTATTTTTATCCCAAACCGTCCAACAATTGTTTTGCCATATGTAGCTTATGCAAAGCTCAAATAAGCAGGGGTAAGGACGTTTCCCACCTAGGGACATCCTCCCTTCTACGTCACTTGAAGAGCGTTCATAAGTTGCTGTTTAGTTCAGAAACTGTGGCTAAGAATGTACACAGTCCAGGGACAACTAAATCCCTTTGTCCTGTTGTGTCCACGTGCCCAACTACACCGCAAAGTCCCTCCTCGTCAATTTCTTCCTCAATGAGGATTGGGAGTAGTCCTATAGGCCATGTTACTTGCCTGACTGACTCCTCTCCTATCCGGGATTCTTCTGGAGGATCCTGCATTGCTACGCCTCCTACTGCTGCCGCTGCTGCTGTTGCTGCTGGGAGTCATTCATCATCCCGGAGGGGAAGTCGGAACACTTATTTCACTAAGCAATTGACTGTCCAACAGTCCTTTGCCATGAAGATGAAGTATGACAGCAGTCATCCAATGGCAAAGCGGGTAACTGAGGCCTTAGCAGATCTGATTGTATTAGATGTGCTTCCGGTGTCCATAACTGCTGGAGTAGGATTTAGACGATTGATGGACTTAGTGTGTCCCCGTTACAAAATACCGTCAAGATTCCACTTCGCTAGACAGGCGATACCGAAGCTGTACAGTAAAGTGCATAAAAGTGTTCTCAGTGCCCTGAAAAATGCGGTCATACCCACTGTCCACTTAACAACGGACATGTGGACAAGTGGAAAAGGGCAGACTAGGGATTACATGACCGTGACAGCCCACTGGGTAGATGAATCACCTTGTCCAGCAGCAACAACAGCAGCAGCACCAGTAGTAGGACCTGGGAAATGCCAGCTCCTTCCTAGGCAGGCTACGTTGTGTGTAACCGCTTTCCGTAAGAGGCACACCGCCGATAACCTCTTACAGAAACTGAGGGTAATCATTGGGCAATGGCTTACCCCTCTTAGACTCTCCTGGGGATTTGTGGTGTCAGACAATGCCTGCAATATCGTGCGGGCATTAAAGCAGGGCAAATTCCAGCATGTGCCCTGTTTTGCTCACACGATAAATTTGGTGGTCCAGAGTTTTCTAAGAGACAACAGAGCTGTGCAGGGGACTCTTTCGGTGGCCCGAAAAATTTGTGGCCACTTTCGTCATTCGGCGGCTGCATGCCAAAGACTGGAGCGGCAGCAAACACTGTTGAACCTGCCCCTCCATCAGCTGAAGCAAGAGGTCGTAACGCGGTGGAACTCAACCCTCTATATGCTTCAGAGGATGGAGGAGCAGCAAAGGGCCATTCAAGCCTATACATCCACCTATGACATAGGCAAAGGAGGGGGTATGCACCTGACTCAAGCACAGTGGAGAATGATTTCAGTGTTGTGCAAGATTCTCCAACCCTTCGAACTTGCCACACGTGAAGTCAGTTCAGACACTGCCAGCTTGAGTCAGGTCATTCCCCTCATCAGGCTTTTGCAGAAACAGTTGGAGAAAGTGAAGGAGGAGCTGAGACGGAGCGAGTCCTCTAAGCATGTGGGACTTGTGGATGAAGCCCTTCATACGCTTTGCCAGGATTCGAGGGTGGTACAAATTTTGAAATCAGAGGAGTACATTTTGGCCACCGTGCTCGATCCTCGGTTTAAAGCCTACGTGGTGTCACTCTTTCCGGCGGACACAAGCCTGCAGAAGTGCAAAGAACTGCTGGTTAGAAAACTGTCATCTTCTGAAGTGGAAAGTGACTCAGCAGCACCTTCTCCTTCATTTTCTCCAGCAACTGGTTCTGCAAGGAAACAACTGCGATTTCCTAAACCCCCCGCTGGTGGTGATAAAGGACCAAGTTTGGACATTTGGTCTGGGCTGAAGGACCTTCCAACAATTTCTGACATGTCTACTTCCACTGCCTATGATGCTATCACCATTGACAGAATGGTGGAGGATTATATGGGTGACAGCACCCAAGTAGGCATGTCAGAGAGTCCTTACCAGTACTGGCAGAAAAAAAAGGAAATTTGGAAGCCCCTGTACAAACTGGCTCTATATTACCTCAGTTGCCCTTCCTCCAGTGTGTACTCCGAAAGAGTTTTTAGTGCAGCTGGGAACCTTGTCAGCAATAAGCGTAGGAGGTTGCTTCCAAAAAATGTGGAGAAGATGATGTTCATAAAAATGAATTATCAATTCTACGAGAAAGACCAGCGTCCACAAAGTACACAGGAACCTGTGGTGGTGGATTCCAGCGGGGACGAATTAATACTCTGTGAGGGTGAGGAAGAACAAGATACTGATGGTGGTGAGGAATCGCTGGATGAGGATGAGGACGACCTTTTGCCTCTGTAGAGCCAGTTTGTGCAGGGACATATTAAATGGCAGCTTGTGATGTGGGGGCCCAAACGAACCAATCATTTCAGCCACAGTCGTGTGGCAGACCCTGTGGCTGAAATGATTGGTTTGTTAAAGTGTGCGTGTCCTGTTTATACAACATAAGGGTGGGTGGGAGGGCCCAAGGACAATTCCATCTTGCACCTCTTTTTTGTCTTTTGAATAATGTGCTCTTTGGGGCCTAGTTTGGGTGGGAGTGCCGTAGGACAATTCCATCTTGCACCTCTTTTTTGTCTTTTGAATAATGTGCTCTTTGGGGCCTAGTTTGGGTGGGAGTGCCCTTGGACACTTCCATCTTGCACCTCTTTTTTGTCTTTTGAATAATGTGCTCTTTGGGGCCTAGTTTGGGTGGGAGTGCCGTAGGACAATTCCATCTTGCACCTCTTTTTTGTCTTTTGAATAATGTGCTCTTTGGGGCCTAGTTTGGGTGGGAGTGCCGTAGGACAATTCCATCTTGCACCTCTTTTTTGTCTTTTGAATAATGTGCTCTTTGGGGCCTAGTTTGGGTGGGAGTGCCCTTGGACACTTCCATCTTGCACCTCTTTTTTATCTTTTGAATAATGTGCTCTTTGGGGCCTAGTTTGGGTGGGAGTGCCGTAGGACAATTCCATCTTGCACCTCTTTTTTGTCTTTTGAATAATGTGCTCTTTGGGGCCTAGTTTGGGTGGGAGTGCCCTTGGACACTTCCATCTTGCACCTCTTTTTTGTCTTTTGAATAATGTGCTCTTTGGGGCCTAGTTTGGGTGGGAGTGCCCTTGGACACTTCCATCTTGCACCTCTTTTTTGTCTTTTGAATAATGTGCTCTTTGGGGCCTAGTTTGGGTGGGAGTGCCGTAGGACAATTCCATCTTGCACCTCTTTTTTGTCTTTTGAATGATGTGCTCTTTGGGGCCTAGTTTGGGTGGGAGGGCCCTTGGACAATTCCATCTTGCACCTCTTTTTTTCTTTTGAATAATGTGCTCTTTGGGGCCTAGTTTTTCTATCTGCCACTGCAGTGCCACTCCTAGATGGGCCACGTGTTTGTGCCGCCCATTTGTCTTGCTTATCATAGTCATCCAGCTACCTCGGTGCAACATTTTGGCCTAAAAACAATATTGTGAGGTGTGAGGTCTTCAGAATAGACTGTAAATGAGTGGAGAAGAAAGCTGATGGGGTTAATAATAGCATAGGAGCAAAAAAACACCTAAATTATGCAATGTTAACCATTTTTATGCTTTTTTCAAAAAAATCAGAACCCAAAACCCAAAACCCAAAACCTTTAGGGGGTGTTTTGGCAAAACCCATTAGAACCCAAAACCTGAAGGTAATCAGAACCCAAAACCCAAAACCCAAAACGCGAAAAAGTGTCCGGTGCACATCTCTAATATATATATATATATATATATATATATATATATTTAAAAATCCACGAACTGCGGCACTCCGGTCTGATTGAAGTCTCCAATCGGTTTTGTCTCCGGTCTGATTGAAATAAATCATGGTTTTGATGCACTATGATTTGATTCTTCATTTGCACACTTCAATCAGACTGGAGTGCCGCAGTTCGTAGATTATGGATTTAGTATGAAATCCCAACGGTCAAAATCCCAACAGGGTCAAAATCCCGAATGGGTCATAATACCGACATGGACAAAATCCCGACAAGGTCAAAATCCCGACAAGGTCAAAATCCTGACATTTAAAATACCGACAAGGACAAAATCCCGACATTTAAAATCCTGACAAGGTCAAAATACCGACATAAAGAAAGTGCAGGTGAAACAGTCAACTTGACTTTGGGTCGACAGGTCGCGAGGTCGACATGGGTTTTTTCACTGTTTTTTTTACCCGAATGTCGACACAGTCAACATGGACACAGTTGGAAGTGAACCGCAGCCCCTCACTGCGCTCGGCACACTATTTTATTCTCCCACCACGCCCTAGTGGATAGTAGGGCATGAAATACCGCCTGTCAGCACATGTCGTGTGAAAAAACTGTAAAAAAAACAATGTCAACCTTGCGACCTGTTGACAGAAAGTCATGTTGACTGTTTCACCTGTACTTTCTATATGTCGGTATTTTGACCTTGTCTGTATTTTGACCTTGTCGTGATTTTGTCCATGTCGGTATTTTAAATGTCGGGATTTTGTCCTTGTCTGGATTTTGTCCTTGTCGGTATTATGACCCATTCGGGATTTTGACCCTGTCGGTATTTTGACTGCGTCCCGTAGATTATATATGTGTGAGCCGTTGTGATTTTATGTAGATAGATAAATAGATATTGTAAAATGTGATTGCTGTTTTCTATTTTTGGCACCTCTCAATAATTTTTTTTTTTTTGCTGTTGTGGAGCCCAATGTGTTCTTATGTTATTCCTGTGGGGGCTAGCGTTTAATGTTTTTGTTTTTTGTTTTGTCTGGTGTCAGTGTGTTTTTCTCCCGTTGGGGCCACCAATGTGTATTGTTTTCTGTTTGGGCCAATGTTTGTTTTTTCTTTGGAGGCCAGTGTGTTTTTTTGTGTGGGGGCATATGTTTTATTTTTCTTTGGTTCCCCCCCCCCCTATCGGGGGTCAGTATGTTTGTTACCTGTTGTGGGTCAGGTTTTTTCCTGTGGGGTCAATGCTTTTTATTTATGTATTTGGTGGCCAGAGTTATGGTGTTTGTACAGAGTTGCTAATGTGCAAGCACCAAAAAGTCTATTATAAATATGTTATGCTTTCCTTCGGGTTACAGGGAGTCAGCTATTCACAGTATGGGCTATTTCACACACTCCGGCTCCTGCCGGGCGGCGAAATCCCTCACGGCCAGGGAGCAGTGCCGTACACAGCAGTTTACAATGGTAGGGATGGCCACAGCCAGGAAGCCGTCCCTTCCAGTGGTGGGATAAGGCTGCAACCGGGCGGCCGGGCCGTTGCTGTCCCGTGTGAATGGACACAATAGTGTCCATTAACAACTACTGTGTGCTGCACGGCTTTTGGCCGTGCGGGATTTCGCCGTCTGGCAGGAGCTGGAGCATGTGAAATAAGCCTTAGGGCGTGTTATCGGAGTGATATGGGCGAGTTGCATACAGAGAAGCTGATTTGCTCGCATTGGAGGCCATACTGAGATGGATCATCTGCACAAAGGATAGAGCTGGTGAAAGTTTCAATAATGCAGTCAATGGTGGCAGCGTAGCAGCATTAGCATAAAGTTGCATATGCAACTGCATCAAAAAATACAAGGAAGGCCGCAACTGCATGCAACTCTGAATCAGATTCTATTAGTAGGGATCCGCCCCCTCTTGACAGACTCCACCCCCTCAGAAGACTCCGCCCCCAGGGCTGCTTCCATAAATTTCCCGGGCTGGTTTTACATCCCAATCCGCCCCTGCTACATGCAGAGCGGTTAATATAATACCCCCTACCACCCGCAGGACATCAAAGCTTCCCCCACCCCTACCGCTGGAGTATCGGTAGGGGCCCCAATACATTGCTATGCCCTGGGGTCTTGCACTGCTGTTGACACCCCTGTATGTATGTATGTGTGTGGTGTGTATATATATATATATATATATATATTTTTTTTTTATTATTATTATTATTATTTATATACATTTGGTCTATCTATAATACTTTAACTGACCCGGCATATACTGGGTCACCTAAACGTCCATCTCCGTGCTTTGCTCCACCCCTCTGGAAACCCCCTTCTGAAAATCCTGCGTTTGCCACTGCTGCTTGCACGCTTACAATCTATAAGGGTGAAATAAAGCAGTTTATGAAAAAGAAAACGGTATAATAAATATATAGGGACACACTAGAATTAACCAGGAAATTTAAATATTCTTATTTATACAATATTAACCCTTGTCATTATCTATACTATTTAACTTGTGGATAACTTGCTCAAAGTACTGGTTTTACAGTCAAATAATGAAATATATTGAACTAGATGTTATCTACAGTATGCATTTATATCTATGTAATAATTTAGAAGGTCTGCATGTACAGTGGAAGTTGGAGGCAAGTTACAATGGCACCTACTGCAAGACAGACCAGACAGATTTCAATGAGGAGGACCAAATGTTTGGGTAAATATGGGAGTGGGGGATGTATGGCATAAAGTGACGGGTGGGGATTGCCGGAGCGTGCCATGACAGAGCAAAAGAGTGCTGGTGCTACTTCCCGGATTGTCCTTCCTTGGACCACTGTATGCCAGGAACAACCCAAAGGACCTGTTATTTTGCAGATTATACTAGTCATTTACTGTATATACAGTATATACCTGGGGTAGCCAAACCTGGTCCTCGAGAGCTACCAACAGTCAGTGCATGTTTTGCAGGTCTCCTCACAGAATCACAAGTGAGCTAATTAGCTCCATTTGTGTATCTTTTAAAATGTGTCAGTGTGTGCAGCTGTGCAGCAGCTAGGTTGTCTGGAAAATGTGAACTGTTGGTAGCTCTCAAGGGCTAGGGTTGGCTACCACTGGTATATACAGTACTTATATGTAAGTTGGGCGCCCACCAAGCTATTTGCTTAGTTTTCCGCATCCCCTCACGGGGCTACGCTCGCCGCGCTTCAGGCTCAGTGGCTCACTGCGCTAGCCACACTATATAAAATCAACACCATGCCGACATGGATAGTGGTGGTATGAGCGTACTAACTATAGTGGGCGCCCAACTAACATATAAGTACTGTATATACTGATCAGCCATAACATATACTGATATAAATATATGTAACACCCTGCTATGCGATGTATTATGTCCACCCAGCGTTTCCATGGGTCATCCACCGTTGTTGTGGGAATGCCCCTGAAACACTGTAACGTCACTCTGCAACATTGGATTGGTCTAATAACTATAAGGAAAAGCTCCATTCTTCCTATTAATGCCCCAGGACCTGTCAATAGTTTTCTTATTTACCAACATTTTACTTGTCTTTAAAAAATTGCATTGTGTTAACCACAAGACATGCACCCAGATAATCATACCTAGTTACTTCCATCACAGCCTAAACTATGTACGTATCTGCATTGGCCTCACTCAAGCCATCACCATCACTATGGGTAATTGCATCTGTCCTGCAGCAGGTGTATGTGTGTTTTTTCTCCAGATGTGCAGGAGCTTAATCTGCATAATCACGCCATTTACTATACTTGACCTATGCAAGGCTGGGTACACATCTTGTGATATATATTATTTGTTATATTGATAAACGATAGATATAACACAGGCGTCACTTTAGCATCAGCTCTACAGATACAAACTTGGTGTAGAAAAGCAGGTGTGGACTAATTGGGGGTCACTGGAAACAGTGACCCCCAATTGGCCACCCCTGATCTAGACACTGCCTATCTAATAATCCACACCCATGTCAGCAGGGATCTTAAATAATTCTCTTACCTAATTCTTGAGTCATTTTCAGATGAAACCTGTAACCATCAACTGCATTTATGATCTTTTCATAGGTCATTCTACCCATCCTCCTTCCTCAGTCATCTCTACATTAATTACTTCCTGCCCTCATGTCATGATCCACATGTCATCTCTGTCTCTCCTCTCTCCTCCCAGGACCAGGGCCCTCCTCCCTTCTGTTCTCACAGCCCTCTTTGCTGGCACTTCAATGTCAGCCGTTACCTAGTAGCCATTTAGCCCAGAATTCATCTCTTCCAGTAGCTCTACTCCTGCTACTCATGCCAAAACTATTGGAAACAGGTTCCACCATTCACCGATTACTCCCTTGCTCAGCTTGCCTCCCAGCTGTATTGTGTACTGAGAATTTGGAGGGTAATTATTACTTGTGCTCTGTTTATGTTTTGGTGTTGTTATGTTGGCACATATTGGCTAAAAAAAACATGAAAAACTCATGCCAACCTTTTGACTGTTGACCTGGCCATTGTCGACCTAATGCTTGTGTTGACTTTCCAACCCTGTCGACCTAAGTGTCATTGGCCTATTCCAGGTGTCGACCTAAGCCCTGTGAAACTACTATGGTAAACCCAATGCATGTAGGGTTGACCTGGTGACCATATCCCTGCCCAGGTGCATGAAAATATTGTTTTGAGCAAAATCATATTTAATTTCTTCTGAGTTGTCAATATTACACAAAGGAAAGGCTGAACAACACTTCTATGTAGTGCTTTGTTTTTACCTCGTACAGTATAATTGAAATCTGATCCATGATTCCTTTTTGATGCCAAACTACGGTATTATATGATGCTCAATAATTATTTTACTCCAGGTACAATTTACAGGATATTCATTATGAGTTCTAGTGTAATGACCATGCCGGATATATAACTCCAGTAACAACAGCTTTGCATATTCTGACAAGAGCCCCAGACACTCACTAATATGTTTTCTTCCATCTGTTTTTTGAAGAAACTGTAAAATTTTAAATAATCCTGTATAATATGACATCTGCAGCAGCATGACTAAGGTGGAGGCCCAGTTAGACTACTTGAATATATAATGCTAGATTCGTGGCAAGTTACACGTCAACAAAAACATGTTGAAGAGAAAGAGAATGATACAACAGATAGTTTGTGGTATTACCTGAGTAATTAGAGGGACCACAGACTAATGTACTCCTTGACAGCTGGCTGCTGTATACCATTTGCTTTGATGGCTTCTTCAGCTTTTGCAGTGGAATGAAACAAGAGACTTTCTCCTGAACCTTTGCCAATAACTTCCCCTCTTAACTTTAAAACCAACATTTTAACTTAATACTTTGATTGGTAATTGTATTCAATTAAATCCACTGGTGTATCTATAATGGGGGCAAGGTGTGCATAGCACAAAGCCACCTGCTCCAGTAGGGCCCCCGCACCATGCACTCATTTAATTATGCTCTCCTTCAGCCTGGTGCTACAAAAAAGCACTAAGAAAATGCCCATATGCCCATTTTCCAGTGATTCACATTTGCACAAGAATCAGGCCTACAATGTGTAGAAATAATATGGTAGCTCAACCAATGGCAATCATTGTGAAAACACCAAAGGTGTACACATTAATTTCATGGCATTTTATATGGTATATGCAACTTGTTCATTTATTAACGGTCAAAATAGAATTCTCTGTATTGTAGGTAACAATTTATTACATTAAATGGGTTGTGGGTTGTGACCCCAAAGTTGCTCCCAACCTTCTCAGGATGGGGTTGCGACTTCATGTTGCATGAAGGCTGATTTATTTTCTAATCTCAGTCAATGATTCAAGGAGTCTGAAAAATCTGTTAAATTGTCTGTTATTTTAGACTCCTCACATCATTTTGTGCCTCCACAATGCTGCCTTGCATGTGCTGTCTGCTGACTACACATGTGATGTGATTACCTTCTGCAGTAACTTGCTGGGGTCCTGTCATTATATTTATTGTTTGATGGAGTCCCAGAGCAAAATAGTTTGAGGACCCCTGCTTTATTATATTGTGTACAAATAGGGTAATGCAAATTTTATTTACTACAGTACTAAGAATGTTAGGCCACATCTCAATATTTTATCTAAGCTGTAGTGGTTGGCAATTATATGAGGGGTGATTTATAAGTACCCGTGTTTGAAGACAGGTGGCGCCATGGACGTCTAACCTGTATATCATCGTTTAGTGTCATATGTCAAACGACGACGGTCAGAATTTCAGATAGGTTTATTGTGTACTTTTGTTTTGGTAGATGTTGGAAGTGAGCAAGTTTGAGGGCAGTTCAAAATTCAAATAGGGGAGTCACAGCTACCAACTGCCATTCCAGACTGACTCACTGGCAGTTGGGTGTGGCTTTCCTATTTGAATTTTGAACTGTGCTGCAGCCCAACATCTGGAGCTGCCACTGGCTCTAAATATACAGATGTATTTCTTTGTGCACATATGTTAGTTGGACAGTTGGATGTGTCCAAGGGAAAATACTGTATGCACGTGAATGTGCTTTTCTTGTGTTCATCTTTTCCTGATACTGTATGGTCAGGGAGAAATTATCTCCCAATGCCCCATATCTGTTTTTAAATTATGTAATATTTTAATAAATGATCTCAATTCACATTGCTTATACCACACAATAGCATTATGGGTTATTATAGCAGATAGTGCCAGCTAGAGCAACAGTTGCTGCCAATTCATAAATTTATTTTGCACAGTAACCACATCATTTTAAGCTGTACACTTTGGCACAGTTTCAGTATTTATGACTATTTGATTTTATCCACATATGGCTCATTAGGCAGATCATTGAAAGTTGAGAATAATTACAACCAATAAACAGAATTCAAAGCAGATGGTAAAAAAAAAAAGGATGCATGACACATTTTTGATTTTGTGACTGTGGTTAAATAGTGATTCATCTTTCACTCTGCCTACAACAGCTTGAGCGCACAAGATCCAAACAGATTGGAAATTGAAAGAGTTCAATATAATTATTTTATTAACTAATATAATATGGTTATATCTTGAAGCTAGGGCACAGTATGTAGAGTTTCATATAACTAATTCCTAAAGATGTAAAATAATCTAGCTGTAGAGACATGGGGAAAATATATAAATCAGTTGGATTTTCTAGCTGCTGCATTCAATTATCCAACAGTTTGGATGTTATAAAATGTTGCTACTCACACATGTATGACTGAAGGAGAAGGTCCACAACACATCCCTGTAGAATCTCAAATCGACCCCCTTAAATTCAGCCTTAATAAAAGAGCATCAACTATCCACTTCTACATATACTACATAGTTACTTAACACAACACTTTAATATTTGGTCGTTAGTCAATGTGTATCATTTTCTTTTTCTTTTCCCGTGTCAGACATTGACAATTGAATTGATAATAAATAGTGGAGATTTGGTTCATGAATTGATCAATGCATTTAAGCCTGCAGCCCCCTTCACGGGACCCCACTTTTCTGCAGGTCCTAACAATATCACTCAAAATGGCTACAATACACACTGGAATCTGGAGGCTGGATAACAGCACCCTGTGGTACCAGGGAAGTGAGTCGGCAAAAGTAACAGTGTGGAAGTGCTGTCAACCATTTATGAACAGGCAGTTAATTATAACACCCCCCCCCCCCCATTTGGTTAAATATTTACAATGTAAATGTAATATCCAAGCCCCAGATGCTATTATGGCCCACTGTGCTCAGCAGTAGTGCAGTGAAATTGTATTACATTGAATGGTGAAAATTAATTATCAGTGGGTTTGCTGTGGACCATTTTTAATACATTTGGTGATCCACATGGTTTAACTGGATTATTATTTTATACATGTAACGGATTCATCCCACCTGTATACTGTAGTCTTCCTCACATTGCACTAAACAATGGTGGATATCCACCTTTGGCATTTACCTAGAGGTGTCACCTGGTAGGGTTGTCACAGCAAGGCACCTCCACGCATTAAATCTGCTGACATTTTTTAATCCAGCACCAGTGAAGGGAGTCATGGTGGTGATTTGTGTGCAGTAGATATGGGAAAGGTTGGGGCTACCTGTCTAATTGTTTTCTTTTTAGAGAATTTAGTTTCCAGATCAACTGACCCCACCCATCACTACCAGAACAGAGCCTGAACCGGCAGTGACACAATCATAAGGTCTATGCTGAGCTACATGTCAAAGCTGGTGGTAGTTGTGACAATGGTGGATTGATTGCAGACAGTGATGCTGTGTCTAGGACAGCCTTACCATTAAATCCATCTTTGAGTAGAATGCTTCCGGTTTGTAATAATGACAAACTTGGACCTAGCTTTGGTTAATGTTCTGCATCCTGCCTACAGTTACGGCATCCAGAAGCCTTGCTGCGGCCATTATGATGCATCCTTTCTGTAATAATGGAACCCTAGGGGACCTGTTTGGGGCAATTGTGGGTAGGTATGGAACAGGTTGGGGTTACCTGCCTTATTGCTGTCTTCTGGCAGGTTTCAGCTGGCTCCTCCATTCAGTATGAGAACAGAGCCTAAGCGGGCAGTGACAACTATCATGATGACTATACGGAGCTGCATGGTAACTCTGCAGTTGTTACCGGAGGTTGTACCTGAGGTGGGGCATGACATCTAAATATATCTATCAATACTTCAAACATCTTAAGATGCTGCAATTAAATATTATTTTCGTGCATGCTACATCTGTAATATGATGGTCACACTGTGGAATCTGTGGCACTCTATAAATGACAATTGTACTTGCAGTGATATAGTAATCTAGAGCTTCCATGAATAAATTCATGAAAGATATTCTGAATCAGAGCAGCATGAATCTAGCAGCAATTAACATGAAAGAGAGAAAGGCAGAACAGACCGCGACCGACCACACAGGACGCATTCTGCTTACAGGGATCCTGGCTTTGCCAACTACCCATATTCTGCAGCTGGGCCATCTTCAATGATTCTATATTGATGGCTGAAATTTTTTTTCTTCCTGAAACCACTAAGTGTAGATGCCCAATCATTACCCTAATCCCCATGAGCTCAAGTTTAAATAAAGCTTTCATTAAATCCTTTTTTGAATGTATTTAAATTTCAGTATTGATTTCACGCACAAAACTATAGCTCTCCAATGCCTAATGAAACAATGCGAAGTGCATTTATACCAGAACAGCCCAATAAGCACATCATTAGTGTCTAAATATTAAGCAAATAGTTCCTTGTTCAACTGAAACGACAGCACAAAATGAAGTGATTTTGATAGAGATGTTTCCCATATATATTGTATTATTGTTTCTTGTAACGAGCCTCTCATGATCATCTTCCAAGGCAGTTGCACACCTTTATTACTACTTATTCCACATTTGTATGCAGCTTTGATCTGGTCAGACCACTTTTGATCGTTACTCACTGCTTAGAAAAGTCTAGGGCCTGTAGATTCATTTGATCTTCTAGACTAGACACTTATTTTGCTTATTCAGATTCCTCCTGACAACTTCTGCCTGGACATGTTTTGCTACCTGCTTGTTTGATGACTTTAGCCAGTTACCATCTGGGCCACTACCTGCTAATTTAATACATTGTTCCTCTAACAAAACTTTTAGCAACGTTAGAACATTTCAATTAGATGTAGGCAGGTCTAGCCCCTTATGTTCTAATGCTGTCTTGTTCTAATGACAAAGTTGAGTCAAAAATCCCTAAATACTGCAAAACTTTAAGATTAAATCACATATCTAGTGAGCCATGTATAGATTCACAATGAACACAAATGGATAAATGTATCTCGTAGATTTAATCTCTAGAAAAAATGCAAAACATATGTATTTACAATGTTATGTGATTTGCATTCCATCTTGTAATGAAATCAAAAGAAAACGCAACTCCAGTCGACTCACTTGTAAAGTGTGTCTATATGCATGACTCATTTTTTGATGCTCCGATTCTCCCTCTTTCTCAGTACTCTGTAAAATCTTGTTTTTATGCCATATGCTTTACTGGTTACTGTTCTGACAAAAGATTCCAATGATGCTTCCACAGCTATAAGTCATTAGTCATTGCTAATTCACTTGGACTTATCCCATGCCTTAATCATCAAATTCTAACCCAAACTCAGCATAGCAAGACATTTTGTACAATGTAATGCTTCCAATTTTGTGGCAAAGTTTGGAGAAGGCCCCTTACTATTCCAACATGACTTTTCTATTGCACAAAGCAAAGACCATAAAAAGCATGGATAAAGGCAGGACTGGACAAAAGGTCGACCGCCGGTAGATCGCGATCAAGTAGTGTCCCATGTAAGCTGAAGCCTGAAGTTCTCAGAGGCTTCATCTTTCCCAGTGATACAGTGCGTGGGTGGCATCATGATTTCGCCTGCGCACCACAAGTGAGGAGCCTGCAGCAGGAAGATCAGTGGTGGCGGCAGGTAGAGTAGCAGCAGTGGGACTTGAGAGCAATCAGTGTCAGCGGGGAGGATCATCAGCAGCAGGCATCCTGACAGCTAGAGTACAGTAAGAGTTTAGTGGAGACATGCACTGCATGCCGGGGAATGGGTTTTTCGAGTCCACATAGTGTTTTTTCTATATGCTTTTACACAGTGGGAGGGGGAGCGGGTATCTTTACAAGTGTAAGGATATCCCAGTTGCTGCCTGTGATGAAGTTTTGTGCCCCCCTTAAAATTATATATATATATATTTTTTATGGGTCACAAATCTCCATCACATGCAGCATCTGAGGCAGCCTTACACTTGTGAAAAGACCCCCTTCCCCCTATTTTACATAAATGTGTGGCAAAATGTGAATTCCTGCTCATTCCCTGTCATAATATGAATTTTGCGCTTTCCGCGTGACTTATTGTGATTTTTGGTGCATTCCGTGTGTCAGGATGTGAATTTCAGCTCATTTCATGTGGCAAAATGTGTAAGGGATGCATTGCACTAGGAGGGGAATATTTTGTACAGAGGGAAATTCCGGTAGATCCCTGGTAAGCAAGTGTACAAAAAGTAGATCCTGGGTTCCAAAAGTCTGGCCACCCCTGGATTAAGGCATTTGGTGTAGATGAACTTGACTGTCCTAAACAGAGTCCTGACCCCAACCCATGGAGCACCTTTGGGATGACTTGTAATAGAGATTGCATTGCAGGGCTTCTTTTATGCAACATTAGTGTCTAATCTTATAAATGCTCTACATAATGAATGGGCACACATTACCACAGACAGACACAGTCCAAAATCTTGTGGAAAGCCTTCCAAGAAAAGTGTAATCTGTTATAGCTGCAAAAGGGGAACCAACTCTATTTAAAGCAGGCATGTCCAACGTTGGCCCTCCAGATGTTTTGAAACTACACATCCCAGCATGCTTTGCAATAGTTTTAGCATTCTCTAATAGCAAAACTGTGGCAAAGCATGCTGGGATGTGTAGTTTCACAACATCTGGAGGGCCAACGTTGGACATGCCTGATTTAAAGCATATGTATTTGAATACAATGTCATTACTGTCTCTGTCTGTGTAATGGTCAGGCATCTGAATACTTTTGTCCATCTAGTATATATTGGCAACATTTATCATACAGACATATTAGATACACTATGGGGTAAATTGACTAAAGCTTCTAAAAATTAAGAGGTGATGTTGCCCATAGCAACAAACCAGATTCTATAATTTTCTAGAATGCAATAGAGAAATTATAGACAGATACTGATCAGTTGCTATGGACAACATCACCTCTTTTCATTTTTAAAAGCTTTAGTAGATTCACCCGACTACATCCCTACACAGCCATGTATAGTAAACTTTCCCAACAAATGAGGCTAAGCTGTGCTTACTCCATACTTGCCTACCCTCCTGGAAGCTGCCAGAGGCTCCTTATTGTTTAAGAAGCCCCACGCAGCCCCAGAAGATAAGGCGTCTCTCCGTCCTCCTTCCTAGTAAAGTGGGCAGCATTGTATGTTACTCACCGATAGGGATGACCAGATGGCATTACTTAGCACCGTTCCCTTACCTTGGAGGCACAAATCACAGGTGTTTCGTTATGTTCTCTATAGATGAGCCCTTTCAGTTCTGCCCCCTGAAGTGAACTGCTCTGTTTGCTCTTTAGGCTTTTCCTGGAGAGGAGACTTATGCTGGCCACACATCAGTCCTTTCCTCCAACCATCCAACTAGTTGGTTGGATGGAATAAAAACCTGAATCAGAAAATGGACAACTGTCACTCAGACTATGTACTGTAGTTGGACCTATTTTAACCCCTTCCCGACATTTGACGTACATTTACGTCATGGCCGGGATGTACTTCCCGACGCATGGCATAAATGTACGTCATGACTTTAAACTGTCACCGCGTCTATAGACGCGGTGACAGAGGGACGATGGCTGCTGTCCCTGACAGCAGACATCTTCCCTCGTAGCCCAGGGGGGGCAGCGATGCCCCCCCCATCGGCGATCGCTGCGATTGGCTGTTCAAATGTGAACAGCCAATTGCAGCGTTTTCTGTGTTCTGTGTATAATTTTGTCTCTGCTGCCCCCTAGTGTCCAAAAAAAATAAAAGGAGGTTGAAATAATGATGGTAAAATAAAGTACACATATGGTCTTTGTTAGTTATTAACTATTTTGAGTGGTATGATTATTTGTCTCACAAGCAGAAAATTTAACATTTTGCAAATTGCAAAATGTTCAATTTTTTTACGACATTTTGGTATTTTTCACAAAAAAACACAGACTGTATCGACCAAAATTTACCACTAACTTAAAGTACAATGTGTCACGAGAAAACAATCTCAAAATCACTGGGATAAGTAAAAGCAATAAAAAGTTATCCCCACATAAAGTGATACATGTCAGATTTGAAAAAAAGGGCTCTGTCAGGAAGGCAAAAACAGGCTGCGGCGGTAAGGGGTTAATTAAACAATTTCACTGTATGTTTTTGTCAATTCTCCTGAGTTTGTGAGCAAATTTCTTATTGGCATTTGCCCCTATACAGTACTAGATTTTCAGTCCAACCAACCAACTAGTTGGATGGTTGGAGGAAAGTTGGTTTGATGTGTGGTCAGCATTACAAAGTAGGTAACTTTGTCTTACCGTGCCATTAATGTAATGTCCAAGGACACTGTTGTACAGACAGACAGAACACAAGAAAAACTCTTTAGTGTTACTTGGATCTTCTTAGCTTCCAACTTCTTTTAAGATTTTACACTTACCTAATGCAAATGAGTTAATTTATGTAGTGTATATAGTAATATCTCTTGTAACATACAGATTATTCATTTGCAATTAATTAAAAAATACATTTATGAAATGTTTCTTTTTTTTAAACTAAAGGGTACTTGTTTCCTAGCACGGCACCCCCGATTTTGATCTAAGTGCACCTTATCGCATTGCATGCAATATAGCAGCATGCGATGTGATTAAATTTTTAATTGTACAAGGACCCTGATGGGTGCTTACAATGTTAAATGCACCCCCATTGTCAATGCCAGCCCCACTACCAACCCGAAGTGGAGAGCGCAGCGAGCCCGCGAGGGGCGCCGGTACGTGTCCTCCAACCTTTTCATACCCCCACTATCCACATCAGCGTGGGGTTGATGTTAGATAGTGTGGCAAGCGCAGCGAGCCACCGAGCTCGAAGCGTGGCGAGGGGACACTGATTACTTTACATGTATTTCACATCCGCTCGCCACGCTTCGGGCTCGTATTCCACGTGCGCTCGCCACGCTTCGGGCTCGGTGGCTTGCCACACTATCTAAAATCAACTCCACGCTGACGTGAATAGTGGGGGTATGAAAAGGTCGAAGGACGCGTACCGCCACCGCTCGCCACGCTTCGGGATGGCGTTGATAGTGGGGGTGGCGTTGACAATGGGGGTGCATTTAACATTGTAAGCACGCATCAGGGTGCTTGTACAATTAAAAATCGCATCGCATGCCATTTGCTGTCATGCAATACTATGCGATATTTCATTGTACAAGCACTCCTGTAAATTTAACGGGAAGATCACATCGCATTGCACAACACTAAATACGGTATGCGATGGGCGCCATGCTAGGAAACAAGTACCAACTAAAGTAATTATGTCTCACTATTTACACATCTTCTTCTTGTCTTTGGGAGTAGGATAATTGCAAATCTGTATCCTGCATGTGTGGGTTAGTCTTCACTTAAGTAAACCATTTGAATCCATGGCAAGCATTTAAATTGTAGGCATACCGAGAAAACAGTAAATTGTAGCAGGATAAAATTGTTACATTTAATTATGTCAAATTATATAGAATTTTACAGACCTATCTGGTTTTATTTAAAGATGTGTCTTAGAATACTTATGAGAAGAAAAAAGCTCTCTCTCTTTAACGGCCAGGTTAAATCTGCATGTCATACAGTAGCAATTTCCTCTGTAGAGTATCCATCAGCATTCAAGCCTTCGAGGTGTTTAAGACACAACTCCTGACTTTATATTTGAAGCATTATCACCTGTTCATACATTTTCCTGCAAAGGCTTGATTGAAACTTAACCGTCTTGACAGAAATAGTCTCAGCAATAGGATACTTTACTTTAAGTATACTAACTGGAATGGAATGTTAAGACTGAGGAACATGAAGGGTATTAAGTAGGGTGAATAAGTGACAAGTGTAGATACTAAGGAATTGATGGATTAAGATAAAACCAATATATTACAGTAGTTGCATAGTAAAGTTATTAAACCACTAATCACACTCTCTTGTCTCCGCTCAATTCTCACTCCCTTCCTATGCCAGGATACTTCTAAACCCCTTAATACAGATTTGTAAACTTCATATGTGAGACTACACAGCAGGTTGAATGTATTCCTCCCATCTGTAGAATTATCTTTTTACATTTCAAACACATCCTTAAATTTCCGAACAATGGCTGCCATTCAGGAATCATATCGGTTGTCAGTATATAGACAGAATGTAAACATGAATGCATGCATTATGACAGGGCTGGGCAACACCGGCCCTCCAGATGTTGATGAACTACACATCCCAGGATGCTTTGCATTCGTTATGCTATTTGGCCATGCTGAAACTGATGCAAGGCATGCTGGAATGTGTAGTTCTTCAACATCTGGAGGGCTGGTGTTGCCCAGCCCTGCATTACGATTTCATCAAAATAGATTAATAGGAACTTCCTTTGGATATGCAGTCTTGCGTGGGGACAGGAGAATCAGTTACAGATGGGCATGGATGGTGTGACTACTGTTCTAGTAAATGGTATGCACCTTATCTAGCAGGCCAATAAATAATTCAGCATGCTGCAATGCTTATGCCTGTGCATATGCATCATGGCAACAATGAGGCTGGCTACATCTGGACCAAAAGATTTGACTTCCACACCTAGCTATCCCCGCAGCCGCTCCAGCCTTGTAAGTGCATACACTCTTGACTATTCCGGCATTCTGCAGCATGGCCCCCGTTAATTATCCTCTCCCTCATCTGTTCATGCACAGATGATAGTAGAGGACGTTAACAACCCACGGGATCGCACATCACCCATCGGTGGGAGCATACACTCTGGGCGATGTACTGAGCGATAACATTCAGAAGGGCTAAAATAACCCATATGGTTTATTTTATCACCCAGTGTGTACAGGGCTTTATATCGGTTACATGTCTATTTTTCAAGACTGAAGTTAAAATTGTATTATCAATCTAGATTAACGTATTTAATAGCACTTTTACTTACTTTTGGCAGGTATTTATCAATGACCTGCTCTGGACAAAGTGTTTGAGAGAATTTGCTGTCCATGTGTAATAAAGATGATAAAAAAATAAAGATGCAGTACATCTCTGCATAATCTTTCACAAAAGACTTTTCTTTTCCTACCAAATGTGCGCAAGTTTTTACACTGCAATTTAGATTTCAGTTTGAGAACACCCCAGTCAAATCCAACTCTCTCTGCATATGTTACTGTACATCAGCCCCATCTGCAATGCAACATGGTTTGCCCTTTTTAGCTTTACAAATGAATCGGGCTCACAGTACATGCAGTTGATGCTCCTGTAGTACCGGTAATATTGCAGTCTCCGCTATCATTCTAAGGTACATAAAAATGGGAACAAAGAAAAGTGTGTCCTGGTTGGTAAGGCACAGTCTGTAACCAAAGAGAAAGTCAAGTCTACTGTTCTTCACACCTTTGTACATGCCTCATTGATTCTATGACTTCACACCGCTCTCTCACTTCACAGCAATGAGATTTTTCTCCTAAGGAATTTTCCATTCATTTAAAATGATTTGGCATTCCAATCCTTATGAAGCCATCCATTAATCTTTGCTTTTCAGGAAACATATCATACTGTGTATAAGCTGTATTTGTCTCCAAGCTATTTGAACATACATCAACACAAGGTAGGGGGAAATGTATTAAGTAGCATGATTGTTGGTGGTTATAAAAGTGCTGTACATCACTGGCCACGTTGCTGTCCAAGTTGCCAGATTTATTATTCCGTGAATTGGAGGGTAAATGTTTAAAAGCGCTGTGCTTATCAATTAAAAATCTTAATGTAATAAAGATGGTTTTATCAGGAACGCATTACCAATCACATCTTGGTTACAGGGCTATTTATTAAATAGATTACACCCACAGAGATGTGACTCTAAGACATTAATCTTACATGCAATGTATACAGTGTTTTTTTTTTTCAACTCAGACATGCTGACGTTATATATATTGTATTCTCTATTTTTCTGTATACATAATGTACCAGTATTGCAATCTGGGGATATTAAGCATTCTCCATAAGTATATATATATTTGTATACAGAATATATGTATATTTAGTACTAAAGTGCAGGTTGAAAGAAGTGAAAAGTTTGCCACATTTTGTAGATGTTTGTTGGCTTTGGGTCCTGGTGGGGGAGACTGATGAACCCACACTGGTTTCATCCGGTTTTGCTGCTACTGTACCTGGATCCCCATGGCTTTCTTACTATAAGTGAGCACCAGCCAGTGATGTTGCAGTATATAATAGTACATACACACACAACCATTAAGATAGAAATATCATGGAGTAAGAGCGTGTCTAAAATGGTAGCCCCCATATGGTTTGTCTTCAGTATGCATTGGATACTATCTTCCAAGGAAGGAGAACCAGAGTCATGAGCATTCAAGGCTCATTGATGTGTATGTTCCGATTCCACAAAAGAGCTATTGTAGCATAAATTGCTGAAATAGTTTATACTGGCCATCTGCAGTTATACATCTTGGTGCCAGACACCACAGTACAACTTGGTTGGACAATCAACTATTGGTTAAAAACATCCAGGGGTTCAACCAATAATCCCTAATTGTCTAAAATGAAAATCAGAATACACAATTCATATATAGGGATATAAAAAATAGACTATACCCTCTAACCCAGTGGTAGCCCACTCCAATACTCGAGAGCTACCAACAGTCCACGTTTTCCAGCTCACCTCGCAGGTGCACAGGTGCACTCACTACTGACTAACACATTTTAAAAGATCCACAGGTGGAAGTACATACTTCACTTGTGATTCTGTGAGGAGACATGAAAAACGTTAACTGTTGGTAGCTCTCGATGATTGGAGTTGGCTACCCCTGCTCTAACCAAAGGTTAAACTTGATGGACATCTTTATTCAGCCTTAAATACTGTGTAACTATATAACTTCAGAGGTATTGTGTGGTCCATGCCTGGAAGGGTCAGAGCTGTTTTGGTAACACAATGGGTACTTACAAATATTAGGTAGGTGGTTTTAATGTTATGGTTTATTGGTATAATAATATGAGTGTGCTCACCAGAAAACATCAGACTCCTCTTTGTAGACCAAAACATCAACTTCTACCCAACCCATACGCTGCAGAAGGAAGTAGCCACTAGTAAAATGTAGGTTCCCAAAGTTATCACATTGTTTAAAATAATGTAGTATACAATGTTTTGTATGGAGTTAGTCTTTAATAAAGTTTATCCTGTGAAATCTTCATAAACCAATAACTTTTTACTAAGTGGGAAACCTTTTTATACAAGACGGCATTGTATTAAATAAATTATTCTGCATGTTCTAATGTATATCCACAAATACAGAGTACAATTGAAAAGAAAACAAAAACTTTCTGGATGGATAATTCATTTTGTGTTTTTTTTTTTTTTTTTCAAGATATTGG
This sequence comes from Crinia signifera, assembly GCF_055691185.1. Classification (NCBI taxonomy): domain Eukaryota; kingdom Metazoa; phylum Chordata; class Amphibia; order Anura; family Myobatrachidae; genus Crinia; species Crinia signifera. Next base: position 192,144,831 of record NC_139219.1, read on the forward strand.
AAATTTACTACATTGATAATTCCAATATAACTTCAGAACACTGTCCAAAAACAGTGTTCAAGATGAGTGACTTGTAAGAATGCTGGATAACTTCTTCCTTTTGTGCTTCAGTAAAGTTCTGCCAAAAAAAAAAAAAATTAACCATTATGCAATAGAATTATTGGGTTCCTACTAAAAAACTTATCCAGATACATTTAATTCATACTATGGCTAAATGTGAGAAAAGCTAGAGCTAACAAATATGTTTTAAAATCTATGCAACCACTAATTCTAATTACAAAAACTTAAATGAAAAGACATTTATGTCTGCCCAAATTCATAATCCAGAAAGCACAATCATTCTTTATTTTTTGCATGGTGACAGTTTTATTGCGTTCAGAATGAGATCACAAAGTTGATAACTTGATGAATTCCTAATCCAAAATACATTTTAAATGATTAAATAGAGTTCAGTTGAACAAAACCATCCCCTTAGCCTTATTGTTATAATTGTATTAATAAAAAAAAAGATTAAAAGTTGTATGTAAAACAAATCCTTTAATTAAATCATTTAAATAATTGTGAAAAAATTCCACTAGACAATCTTGTGTTTTAAATGTGTTTAATAATTAGCATAGAACTTTTAGAAGGTCTATTATACAGTATATATTGTACATAACAAAAGTATAAACCATACTTACCTTCTCCTCTCCGGGAGAAACACAGAGAGGAGATACTGCAGGGCAGTTCAGGGTGCGAGGCCGAATATCAGTCCCCACCAGAAAAACATAGGGAACCGCCTGTGACTCGCAAGTGCACAGTGAGGGGGTAATGTTAAATGATGTGATCCATCCAAATAGTCCCACCCCCTTCCTGTTGCTCTTGTGATTTCAGGTGAGTAATATACAATAATGCCTGCTTTACCTTATGCGGGAAAGCCACCTACTCTTTCAGTGCAGCTAGAGACTACCCCAAAATTGTGAGCCTCCCGCAGCATCTGGGAGGTTAGGCAAGTATGGTATAAACATATCCAATTGTAAACATGTCTGGCATATTTAGTACAAGATGAATCCACATCCGTCTGGGCTTTCCCTGACATGGTCACATCTGCTGCGACGACAAGTCAGAAACACCCACTGTGTGGCTGCTGGAAGAGAAGTCTTCCAGCATCTGCTGCTCTCAGTGGGACCACCTGGCCCCTCTGCTTCCTGGTTTCCTTCCCTAGTGCGTGCCATGCTGCCTATCATTACTTATCATGTATCCTGGCAGCACTGCTCACCCAGTAGCTGCAGTGATTAGCAGCTGCTAGGGAAATGTAATAGAATTCCCCCTTATCTTGCATTTTCCCCCAGTGGCTGTAAAGAGAAGCAACCACTGGTAAAATGTAGGATCTCAAGGGTCGTGATGCTACAATCATCAATGGAAAGATATTTCAGACATCAATGTTTAACCAATTTTTATTTAATAAAAAAAATAAGTTTATGTATAAGTATATGTTCTTAGTAATTATTTTTGTATGGTTGATTTAGGCTAAGCATTTTTTTTTTTGAAAAAATATTGGCAAGCCAAGTGGTTGAAGTGCATTATTTAGAGCCATACAGGTTGTGTTAAATTGTAAATGTCCAAGGAGATCAATTTACTCTGCACACACTTCCTACTCTGTACAGCATACTATTATTTCCCTTTTCTTTACTTTTAAACCTGTAAATAAGCCCAGGGTATCAGGAAATAGAAGTACTGTATGGCCATAAAATATAAACCATTCTTTTAAAAGTGCATACAGGGCAGTAGTTTCTAACTGTATTTGACATTCGTTATTTATGAATCAAGCAAGATGAAGACCAAATGTCTTATTTAGGCAGAAAAGAACGGTAAAATACTTACATAAAAATGTGTTGCTTTAATCAGTACTTAATCATTTTCCGCAGTGCATCAAAGCATTTCCATTTATCAGGGGTATAGAAGGGCTCATAGACGTGAGGAAATGGGGTGTCATAGCCACATACTCTGGCTATTGGAGCTTCCAGATTCAAGAAGCACTCTTCCTGCAGATACATAAAGAAGTAGGTACAGCGTGAATAATAACAAATAGCTACTGTACTGTAAGTTCATGCAATGAAGTGGAAACACTAAAAATATGTAAACTGTATGAATACCAATGATGATAAAAATCTGCACAGCTGGAAAGGCACTTGCAGAACATTAAATTAGCAAATTAGTAAACTGACCATTTATACAAGACAAAAACCAGCAGCAAGCCAATTAAACACTGTTGTGCTATGAGAGCTACAAGGATAACAGAGTCTGCCTGAAGTCATAATCATTGCAGGGATCAGATATTTACATCAGAAGAACAATGTCTAAGCAGTGTCATCATGCAATATTACAATTCATTAGAACACATATATATATATATATATATATATATATATAGAGAGAGATAGATATATAGAGAGAGAGAGAGATGCTGACCCCTCCAGCACTCCTGCATCCCCTGTTGGGGTTAATGTGCTCCGGTACCCTCCCACAGGGCCTCAGCCAAACACTACAATGGAAGACATAGGCGGCACTCAAAGTCTTGCAAAAGATAAGAGGTGTATTAAAACAACCAATCAGCGTTTCGGGGAGAGTTTGATGAAGGGGAAACTCTCCCCGAAACGTTGATTGGTTATTTCAATACACCTCTTATCTTTTGCAAGACTTCGAGTGCCGCCTATTTCTTCCAATATATATATATATATATATATATATATATATATATATATATATATATATATATATATATACATATATATATATATATATACATACATACTACTACAATATATATATCTTACTACTAATGAGATACATAGATGATCTCTTCATGATCTGGCGGGGCACCGCCATTGAACTGATAGACAGCATCAATGCAAGATCTTCTCCCATTAAATTAACCTACAACTTGTCAGATAAGAAAATCAATTACCTCGATGTCCTAATCAAACTGGAGAGTGGCAACTTCCAAATTGAACTGTATGTAAAACCCACTGACAGGAACACAGTGCTGCAACACAACAGCTTCCACCCCCGATCTTTGAAAAGAGCTTTGCCACGCTCACAGATGATCTGTGCCACCAGAATGTCAGTGATTCTACCCAACTCCCAGCAGCCCTGGATGGCATTATAGACAAGTTTGCAGCTAGAGGCTATGACACCAACCTGTTACAAGCCCAAAAAGAAGAAGCTCTCAAAATAGAACGTAAGACTTTGCTGATGCCAGCCACAGTGTCCAAACAGAAGAACAAGGAGGACCATTTACCGTTTGTAACCAAATTAAACACAGCTAGTGCCATCTTGCCCAAGGCCACTAAAGCCCTTTGGCCAATTATTAAGACCGACAGCAGTTTGCCAAGTCTTAGCAATAAAACCCCAATGTTATGCTACAAAAAGGGCCGTAGCATCAAAGACATCATTGTCCACAATGACATTACTGGTTTTGCAACAGAAAACGCAGGCACAGCGACTTAATTTTTAACACGTCTGTCGGGTTGTTACAAGTGCATTAAATGTACAACCTGCCAGGACATGTTAACGGGTCCAGCATTTATTCATCCCATCAATGGCAGAGTGTTTCAAATTGAACACATCCTTAATTGCATGTCATCATACATTATATACGTGATCAAGTGTCCGTGTAATATGTTATACGTTGGCAAGACCATTAGGCCAATGCGAGAAAGGATGGCGCTTCACAAGTCTGTCATCAGCCAAGCTTTAAACAATAAGAAGAAAGGCCAAGAACAACCTGTAGCCAAACACTTCAGTGAAATGAAGCACAAACTATTAAGCTGCCCATACACGCTGCTGTGCTGAGCCGATGTGTGCTTTGAGGTGCGCGCTCCCGCGCACCTCATCGCACAGTACAAAAAGTATGTGCTTGCACATACTTTTTGTACTTAGGTTTCATCAAATTGCATCGCATTGCATGCACAACGCATGCACATGCAATGCAATGTGATCCCTGCTATTGCAGCCCACAACGCACGCCCGCATCGGGACGTGTATGGGCTGCTTCAGACTTAAAGCACATGGCCATAGACCATATCCCACCATCGCTCCGCAGAGGGGACAGGGATCACAAACTGTTAAAAATGGAGGCCAAATGGATACATAGGCTTGGCTCCAGATGACCATTGAATGTCTTTCTATAAATAGCATTGCATTATACCCTGTCGCATTTGCCACATGAAGCCATCCTGTAATTGTGGAAATAATAACCTGCAATAGCACTAGTTTATTAGCTATAATTCAAAAGAAGTTCCCCATAATTTTATTAGCTACAAGTTAAGTACACATAGTAATCTGTGTTAACAGTCCCGAGGATGTAGGAATGGCCATCGTTGCCATTGCCATCGATGGTTGCCATCGATGGCAATTCTGCAACTGGCCATCGATAGTGCTAAACTATGCAATGGATGACCATCGATATTTTTAAATATCGATGGTCATCCATTGTGTTTGATTGGCCTGTGGGCCAATCATAACATGGGGGCGGGGCTATGCTCTGTGTCCCGGCACTTTGAAAAAAAAAACATTGTTTTGCTGTTCCATCGATGGAGGGAAACCATCTGGTTCTCCCCCATCGATGGCAAAAGTATTCGACATCGGCCAAGACCCATCAATGATTTTGAATCATCGATGGTCGATGGCCATCCCTACGAGGATGACAGAAAATCTCTGCATTTTTAAAAAAATACTTTTTATCTAGTATGCACTACCTCAACATCTAGATTTTTTATTTTCGTCACAATCTCTGGAGTTATACTGCCTAACCGCAATCTAACCACATTTTTTTACACATTTTTCACTGCAATTATAACAATGTCACCATTTATGTATATTTATTTTGTGCACTGAAGGTAATCCTTTGGTACTCTTTAGCTAGCACGGCGCCCAAGATTTTGATCGTGGGCATCGCAGGTAAAAAAATCGCGGGCATCGCGTCCATTGAATGCACTAAAAATCGGGTGCGACGCGACCGACGCGATGCCCGCGATTTCCCATAGGGAACAATGTTAAATTTCTCAATTGACCCGATTTTACTGTTCTATGCCTCAATTGACACGATTTTTCCATAGGAAACAATGTTAAATGGCCCACAGAGGCCAAATAGCCACCCTGAAGTGTGAAATGGCCCCCACAATTGTTAACGCCACCCCACGATCAACGTCAACCCGAAGCGTGGCGAGCGCAGCGAGCCCGCGAGGGGCGGCGGTACGCGTCCTACGACCTTTTCATACCCCCACTATCCACGTCGGCGTGGAGTTGAGAATAGAATAGTGTGGCGAGCGCAGCGAGCCAACGAGCCCGAAGCGCGGCGATCCCCGCGAGGGGACGCGGATACCTTCACAGGTAAACGCGTCCCTTCGCGGGCTTCACAGGTATCCTCGTCCGCTCGCCACACTATTCTATTCTCAACTCCACGCCGACGTGGATAGTGGGGGTATGAAAAGGTCATAGGACGCGTACCGCCGCCCCTCGTGGGCTCGCTGCGCTCGCCACGCTTCGGGTTCACGTTGATCGTGGGGTGGCGTTAACAATTGTGGGGGCCATTTCACACTTCAGGGTGGCTATTTGGCCTCTGTGGACCATTTAACATTGATTCCTATGGAAAAATCGTGTCAATTGAGGTATTGAACAGAAAAATCGGGTCAATTGAGAAATTTAACATTGGTCCCTATGGGAAATCGCGGGCATCGCGTCGGTCGCGTCGCACCCGATTTTTTAGTGCATTCAATGCCCGCGATGAGCGCCGTGCTAGGTAAAGAGTACCAATCCTTTCCCCATTCTGTCATTCTAGGTGTCCAGTCCCGCTCAGGGTTGCTGTCTCTACAACCACCATGGCAACCACGCAGCTTGCGATTCACGCTGCGTTCCAAAGTCAGAGGAAGCAGGATGACTTCCGAACAAGCCTCTTCCGGCACCAGACAGCGGCACCCCGGAGCGGGCTGAACGCACGCGAAAGGGCAGAGGGACCGAATGCCTTTCACCCTATTTAAGGTAAGACACTCAATAAGCACTGTACCTTGACAAAGGGGTGTAAGCACCCCAAAACGCTGGTCACTATTTTGAATACACTGTTCATATGATTGAAAGTCCTCTGAATGCCTTTGTCTTCTTCACGCTATATACTTGCTGAATATGGAGAGAGGGAGCTGTGAAGTGGGGTGGAGACTTTTATCTAAAAACTGGCACAGCTCAAAGTAAAAAACTTTCCCAGCTCAAAGTGAAAGTGTGAAAGTACATTGCAGAAGCCATCATTTTGACAGGCTATTAACTAATAAATAAAGGAAAAATAAGGTAGAGGTCAGGAACTGTAGCGCTATCGGCACCATTGTTCATCTGTCCCTGGATGCAAGAGAAAAAATAAACAGATAACAGAATCCAACTCCTTTTACTTCAATCCCTGTCATTTGCAAGAAGGGATATTAAAGTGTTTGCAGTATTGAGATACAGTTTTAATAGTCATCTCATAATGAAACACTAAAATTAACTATTTTTAAATGACCGATACAGAAGCCAGAACTCTGACTTTCAAATTGTCTTATTATATCAATAGGACAGTGAAGAAAGCTTATGAGTACTACAATATTACAGGTAAATGGCATAAAATCAGCACTTTCATATAAATGCACAGTTGAAAGCTTTTGGATGTGCCTATAACAAAGCTACAGTCTATATAAACTTCATTCAAACAAGTGTAGAAACCCATTTATGGGGGGTCAAGGGGGACACCTGTTCCTGGGCCCCGAGGGTTAGAGGAGTCCGGCCGTATATGAGGGACACCTAAAGGGAGTCCGACAGCTGCACCAATATTCCTCCCCTCTCCCACTTGGTTCAGTCCAGTTCCGTTCTAGTGGCTCGTGTGTCCATCATGACGTGGACGCTGTGCCGGCGCTTGTGTTTCTGTCCCCTGAGGAACTTCAGTCTCCGGCCTGTGCCGGGAGAAGCTGCCTTCAGCCTCCTGAGCCCTTGCCCCACCACTGAGCTGTTATGCGCAGGCGCCTCCCCCGCCTACCATTAGCGCCGCTCAGCCCACCTCGGATACTAGGGACACCCCCTCCCCCATATTCTCTTTCACCAACACTGTGGTGCACTGTTGATGTGCAGGCACTGTATACCACGATACCCCATGATAGGGGAATAGCGGTTATTTGAGAAAAACTATTAAAGGATCCAGAGATAGAGGGATCTAAGGTAGATTTTATATGTAACCGTTTGGAATTTGTACTAAAGTTTAATTATTTTTGCTTTTTGGAAGAATTTTTTTGTTCAGCAGTGTGGGACTGCTATGGGCAGTATCTGCCAATCTATATATGAACCACTGGGAGAAAGGTGTACTGCAAGGGCCCTTTAAAAATAAAATCAAATTATTTAAACGATACATCAATGACATCCTGATCGTGTGGGATGGAAGCGTTATGGAGTTTGAAAACTTCATGAGTAATATTAACATCAATGAGTACAGTCTCAGCTTCACCCACAGGATCAGTGAGTCACACATCAAATTTTTAGATCTTGTTATAAGCACAGAAAATTATTCCAACAATGGTAGAACAAAGACCTATACACATTTCAAAAAAGTGGTTAGCAACAGCTATCTTGACTTCTTTAGCTGTCATTTATCTAGATGGAAATGCAATATACCTTTCTCTCAGTTCACCAGACTGCAGAGAAATTGTACCAATCTTGACAAATACGATGAACAAGCTGAAAAATATGTAGAAAGGTTTGGTGAAAAAGGGTATACCCTTGAAATAATTCAGGAAGCTAACTTAACAGCAAGAAATAAAAATAGAGGAGAACGTCTCACGTATAAACAGAAAAATAGAGAAAGTGAAAGGATATTCTGTCCATTCGCCACCCAGTATAATGATAATGATATAAATAAATTACTGAGGAAACACTGGCATATATTAAAGCTGCAAACAATAAAGGGGTGCTGCGCTCACCTTCTGAGGTGCCCACACAGCCGATGCTGACTGGGAGCACTTCTACGTGTAGTATGGACTGCAAGGAGGACAAGATAGGTGGGTAAATAATATATTTATTATTAATAAAAAACTGGTGGGTAGGAAGATGGGGGATGGGGTGACAGGCCGGGTAGCTTCCACTTGTGAGGAGTGGTGTCCGCTGTCGGCCTGGTGAAGGGCAGGGGGGCGGGGGGGCGCAGGTAAGATCAGTCTCTGGCTGCGGTGGGTGGAATGACAAATTATAAAAATGAAGAAAAACGAAAGGAAAAAACAGTCCCGGTACTGTCCACAGTAAGATGGTATGGAGATGTCACTGGAGGCTGGCGTCCCAGCAGCTCACAGTGGTGCATACAACATACCTTAATGCTGCCGCAGTGCGGGAGTGTTCAGATGCTTGTGGCCGTAGATGTTCCGGGCGTCCTGCTGGATGTGAGAGGGACACCGACGGTTGATCCACGCTGCTGTGCTGTGTGCGCCGGCGGGTGCCAGAAAGTGCAGGCTGATGTGATGTTCCACGGCGCACAGGAGCAGCGTGCGCTCTACTCGCTGAGGAGGAGACTTAGGGTGTGTAGACTTGAGATGTGGGTGGATATGTTACCAACGCGTTTCAGCCGGGGTTCGGCCTTTTTCAAGGTAATTGGTCTGTGAAACTGAGTGAAATATAAAGGGTGGTAAGCTCCTCCCCTCTCCTGTGATAGGTCGAGGGGTGTTACAGCCTTCTGTGTTCATAGAATGTGTCAGAGATGCTGATGTCGACTTCTCAGTTGAAAACCTTGCTGATGTCGACTATTCAGCCGGCTGGTCAATGTTAATGGTAAAAATTGGGTACATGTACAGAATTAAAAGTTGAATCATAGAGTTGAAAAGGAGAAAATATAAAAAATAAATATAAAAAATGTTACTGATTGATTAGAACTGAATGGAGGAGAAGGGGGTGTCAAATGCATGCCAACTTGTAGCCAGTACTGGAGGATATGCATGATTGAGTGTGGTGTCGACATAAAGTGGTGGTGTCGACTAATTTACAGGTGTGTGAATCAAGGCACGTTTTCCATGGTAGGTGTTACGTTGAGTAAGGCCAGGTTATCTAATGCGTACAAAGTCAGGCTGTGGGTTTGCATAAAGGGGTGTCGTACAGAGATCAAAGATGCCCATTATGGAAGTCTATATTCAGACCCCCAGGGTGTAGGGTATTTAGAGTAAAAATCCAAAAGAGTTCTCTTCTGTTGAGAACCTCAGTGTGATCACCTCCTCTCCAATTCTGAATGGGGGATTCAATGACTGAAAAAGTGAGACCTGTGGGATTGGAACTATGAACTAGCTTGAAATGCATTGATACACTGTGTTTCTCATAACCTATTTTTATATTCCGTATATGTTCATAGATTCTTGCTTTAAATGTCCTGATTGTCCTGCCCACATATTCTAATCCGCAGGGGCATCTTAAAAGGTAGATTACCCCCTTGGACTCACAAGAAATGTGCTGTTTGAAATGAAATGTGTTGTTAATTGTCATTGATGTCCAGGTGCTATGGCATTTTGTGGTTTTTGTGGTGAGGTTCTTGCACCCTGCACATCTTCCACAGTGGAAGAAGCCCTTAGTGTCGGTGAGTCTGGTCTGTACGGTCTGTTTGGGTTTGATGTGATTTTTTACAAGTCGTTGTTTTAAGTCTGGTGCTTTTTTGAAAATCAGTGTTGGTTTGTCTGAAATGTGTTGCTGTAGTTCATGATCCTGTTTGAGTAAGTGCCAGTGTTTTTGGAGTATCTGTCGGAGTTGTTGTGAAGACTGATTGAACTGTGTGATAAATGATACAGTTTGTGGACCTAGTTTGCTGTCAGTATTAGTTTTAGTGAGTGTTTTGTCTCTGTCCAGTGTGGCTATTTCATGGTATGCATTGTTAACCAGATCCTCGTCGTATTGTTTTGCTAAAAATTGTTTTTTCATGTCCCCTGCTTGTATCTCAAAGTCTTGTGTCTTGGAGCAATTGCGTTTTAAACGGCGAAATTGTCCTTTAGGTACCCCGTCCAACCAGGGTTTGTAATGACCACTGGTATACAGAATATAACTGTTCACGTCAACGTCCTTTCTAAATGTTTTCGTCTGTATGGTATTGTCCTCAATGAATACCTCAAGGTCTAAGAATTGTACTGATAATTGACTAACGTGAGTGGTGAACTGTAAATTTCTGTCATTGTTATTTAAATAGTCCATAAAAAGTGCAAGTGAATCGTGGGAGCCCTTCCAAATAAAAATACAGTCGTCAATGTAACGCCGCCATAGGATCAAATTAGGCGACCAGCTACGCTCACCCCAGATGTAATCCTCCTCCCATTTGCCCATGAACAGGTTAGCGTAGCTGGGCGCCACCTTCGATCCCATGGCGGTCCCGGTGGTCTGTAAATAAAAATTGTCGTTAAACCAGGTGTAGTTGTGTTGTAGGATAAAATCTATGGAGTCTATGATGAATTCTATTTGTTCTTGTTTGAGTTGTTGTGCTTTTTCAAGAAAATGTCTGGTACTGTCTAAACCTAGGTTGTGATCAATTACTGTGTAAAGAGATGTGACATCGCTTGTTGCGATCCAATAGTCTTCCTGCCAGTCTATTGTTTGTAGGGTGTTTATGATATCTGTGGTGTCTCTGATGTAGGAAGGTAAATCTTTGACTAAGTGTTGTAAGAAGGTGTCAGTATATTGTGCAAGATTGGATGAGATGGAGTTGATGCCTGATATGATGGGTCTGCCTGGAGGATTCTGTAAGTTTTTATGGATTTTTGGGAGGTAATAAAAGACCGGTATGACTGGGTGTTGCTGTTTGAGGAAGGTGTATTCAGATTTGTCCAGAATGCCTTGGTTATAGCCTGTGTGTAGTAATGTGTCCAGTTGTTTATTGTAGTCTGCGGTTGGGTCTCCTGGTAATATTTTGTAAGTGGTGTGGTCACTAAGTAGTCTGAGTGATTCCTTAATGTAGTCTGATTTATTCTGAATGACAATTCCCCCCCCTTTGTCTGCTGGTTTGATGATTATGTTGCTATTGTTTTCCAGTGAGCGTAATGCCTGTGTTTCTTTCTTGGTCATGTTGTTCTGTTTGTGGCGTGGATTTGGCTTCATGTTGAGTTTGTCTAGGTCGGCAATTACTGATGTCTCAAACGTTTTTATGTGGTGGCTTTTAACGTGGGTAGGGTTGAATGTGGACTTGGGTTTCAGGCCTGTATGCAGGTACATAGGTGGTGATGCACTATTGTTTCGTACTATTGGGTTTGACATGAAATATTTTTTGAGGCAGAGTTTACGTGTGAAGGATTGTAGATCACAATATGTCTGGAACTTGTCCGGTCTATTGTGTGGTGCAAATTTCAAGCCTTTGGATAATACATCATCTTGTTCTTTAGTGAGAGTTGTGTCACTAAGGTTAAAAACCTGTGTGAGTTTTTGAGGAGATCCTATGTCTTGTTGTCTGTTGGTGTTAGTGTTTTTGGTTTTTTGGGAGTCCCCTCCTCTGCAACCTCTCCTAGTTCTATATGTCTTTTTTTGCTGATGTTCTTTGTCATGTCCTGTGGTATGGTCTGTAGGCAGGCTATGCGGCCTGCCTCCGTATCTAAAAAATTCTCCCCCCATGAGATAGCTGGTGTCGCGGGGGTTTGTGTGTTTTGTGCTGTCGGTAAAGTGTTGGTTTCTGTCGTATGGTTAGTCTGTTCTGTGTGGTATTGTCTTTGGGTGGTGACCCACCCCTGGTCAAAAGAAAGTCTGGCTAAGTTATCGTAGTCGATATCGTCATCAATTTCATGCACTGAAAAGGATGTTTGATTGGTTGTGTCTAGAGTGTTGTTATGTTCTGACTCGTCGATTGTGATATTCACTGCTTGTGTGTCAGCTGTCTCATGGAGTTTTGACATATATTGTTGATAGGTGAGTCCTGTGTTCTTGTATAGTATGGATTTGTGGTTATTATGTGAATGCTGTAGTAATGTTTTACGTGGACCATGTGTGAGTCTAGTGTATTGTTTTTGTTTGGTCGTCTGTTTAGGAGATTTTGGAAGTTTGGGTCTCGTGTCACGGCGGACTTTGTTTATTTTGATGCTAATGATGTCATTTTCTGTTTTGGTCAGTCTTTGTGTGGAGATGGTCTCTATATTGTCATACCCAGGTTCTTTGGTGAACGGTTTTACAAGAGCATATGTGTCGTCGATTTGTATAGACAGGTCTTGTAAATGGGAGTCATTTTTCTGTACAAGTAATTTAATAAGGTCTGTTGAACAGTTGTGTAGTACTGTGTCCCACTTCTGTTTGAAGTCTAAATCTTCTAAATAGTGTGTAGACTGTTTTTTGATTCTAAGTCCTTTGGGGATTATGTTATGCTCGAGATACCACCTGAGAAAGTGGTTATCCCACCAAGTCTGAGTCTCTTTCTTAATAAGTTTTTCCAAGTGTCTGTAGTTACTGAAAAATTGTGATGGAGGTAGTGTCTGATTAATGCTGGTGATGTTCTGACCCTCTGCCTCCGCCCTCTGCAACCTATTATTCCTTATGTCCAATAAACCCATATGTATAAAGTACCAAGCTGCTAACCAGGTGGACCAGATAAGCAATATTTGTACAGGGGTGGGTATAGCGCTCAAGTACCAATGTACGAAGGGGCTGCAGACCCAGAGTGGTCCAAACTCTAGATACGGAATATGCAAACAATAAAGGGGTGCTGCGCTCACCTTCTGAGGTGCCCACACAGCCGATGCTGACTGGGAGCACTTCTACGTGTAGTATGGACTGCAAGGAGGACAAGATAGGTGGGTAAATAATAATAAGAATCTATGAACATATACGGAATATAAAAATAGGTTATGAGAAACACAGTGTATCAATGCATTTCAAGCTAGTTCATAGTTCCAATCCCACAGGTCTCACTTTTTCAGTCATTGAATCCCCCATTCAGAATTGGAGAGGAGGTGATCACACTGAGGTTCTCAACAGAAGAGAACTCTTTTGGATTTTTACTCTAAATACCCTACACCCTGGGGGTCTGAATATAGACTTCCATAATGGGCATCTTTGATCTCTGTACGACACCCCTTTATGCAAACCCACAGCCTGACTTTGTACGCATTAGATAACCTGGCCTTACTCAACGTAACACCTACCATGGAAAACGTGCCTTGATTCACACACCTGTAAATTAGTCGACACCACCACTTTATGTCGACACCACACTCAATCATGCATATCCTCCAGTACTGGCTACAAGTTGGCATGCATTTGACACCCCCTTCTCCTCCATTCAGTTCTAATCAATCAGTAACATTTTTTATATTTATTTTTTATATTTTCTCCTTTTCAACTCTATGATTCAACTTTTAATTCTGTACATGTACCCAATTTTTACCATTAACATTGACCAGCCGGCTGAATAGTCGACATCAGCAAGGTTTTCAACTGAGAAGTCGACATCAGCATCTCTGACACATTCTATGAACACAGAAGGCTGTAACACCCCTCGACCTATCACAGGAGAGGGGAGGAGCTTACCACCCTTTATATTTCACTCAGTTTCACAGACCAATTACCTTGAAAAAGGCCGAACCCCGGCTGAAACGCGTTGGTAACATATCCACCCACATCTCAAGTCTACACACCCTAAGTCTCCTCCTCAGCGAGTAGAGCGCACGCTGCTCCTGTGCGCCGTGGAACATCACATCAGCCTGCACTTTCTGGCACCCGCCGGCGCACACAGCACAGCAGCGTGGATCAACCGTCGGTGTCCCTCTCACATCCAGCAGGACGCCCGGAACATCTACGGCCACAAGCATCTGAACACTCCCGCACTGCGGCAGCATTAAGGTATGTTGTATGCACCACTGTGAGCTGCTGGGACGCCAGCCTCCAGTGACATCTCCATACCATCTTACTGTGGACAGTACCGGGACTGTTTTTTCCTTTCGTTTTTCTTCATTTTTATAATTTGTCATTCCACCCACCGCAGCCAGAGACTGATCTTACCTGCGCCCCCCCGCCCCCCTGCCCTTCACCAGGCCGACAGCGGACACCACTCCTCACAAGTGGAAGCTACCCGGCCTGTCACCCCATCCCCCATCTTCCTACCCACCAGTTTTTTATTAATAATAAATATATTATTTACCCACCTATCTTGTCCTCCTTGCAGTCCATACTACACGTAGAAGTGCTCCCAGTCAGCATCGGCTGTGTGGGCACCTCAGAAGGTGAGCGCAGCACCCCTTTATTGTTTGCATATTCCGTATCTAGAGTTTGGACCACTCTGGGTCTGCAGCCCCTTCGTACATTGGTACTTGAGCGCTATACCCACCCCTGTACAAATATTGCTTATCTGGTCCACCTGGTTAGCAGCTTGGTACTTTATACATATGGGTTTATTGGACATAAGGAATAATAGGTTGCAGAGGGCGGAGGCAGAGGGTCAGAACATCACCAGCATTAATCAGACACTACCTCCATCACAATTTTTCAGTAACTACAGACACTTGGAAAAACTTATTAAGAAAGAGACTCAGACTTGGTGGGATAACCACTTTCTCAGGTGGTATCTCGAGCATAACATAATCCCCAAAGGACTTAGAATCAAAAAACAGTCTACACACTATTTAGAAGATTTAGACTTCAAACAGAAGTGGGACACAGTACTACACAACTGTTCAACAGACCTTATTAAATTACTTGTACAGAAAAATGACTCCCATTTACAAGACCTGTCTATACAAATCGACGACACATATGCTCTTGTAAAACCGTTCACCAAAGAACCTGGGTATGACAATATAGAGACCATCTCCACACAAAGACTGACCAAAACAGAAAATGACATCATTAGCATCAAAATAAACAAAGTCCGCCGTGACACGAGACCCAAACTTCCAAAATCTCCTAAACAGACGACCAAACAAAAACAATACACTAGACTCACACATGGTCCACGTAAAACATTACTACAGCATTCACATAATAACCACAAATCCATACTATACAAGAACACAGGACTCACCTATCAACAATATATGTCAAAACTCCATGAGACAGCTGACACACAAGCAGTGAATATCACAATCGACGAGTCAGAACATAACAACACTCTAGACACAACCAATCAAACATCCTTTTCAGTGCATGAAATTGATGACGATATCGACTACGATAACTTAGCCAGACTTTCTTTTGACCAGGGGTGGGTCACCACCCAAAGACAATACCACACAGAACAGACTAACCATACGACAGAAACCAACACTTTACCGACAGCACAAAACACACAAACCCCCGCGACACCAGCTATCTCATGGGGGGAGAATTTTTTAGATACGGAGGCAGGCCGCATAGCCTGCCTACAGACCATACCACAGGACATGACAAAGAACATCAGCAAAAAAAGACATATAGAACTAGGAGAGGTTGCAGAGGAGGGGACTCCCAAAAAACCAAAAACACTAACACCAACAGACAACAAGACATAGGATCTCCTCAAAAACTCACACAGGTTTTTAACCTTAGTGACACAACTCTCACTAAAGAACAAGATGATGTATTATCCAAAGGCTTGAAATTTGCACCACACAATAGACCGGACAAGTTCCAGACATATTGTGATCTACAATCCTTCACACGTAAACTCTGCCTCAAAAAATATTTCATGTCAAACCCAATAGTACGAAACAATAGTGCATCACCACCTATGTACCTGCATACAGGCCTGAAACCCAAGTCCACATTCAACCCTACCCACGTTAAAAGCCACCACATAAAAACGTTTGAGACATCAGTAATTGCCGACCTAGACAAACTCAACATGAAGCCAAATCCACGCCACAAACAGAACAACATGACCAAGAAAGAAACACAGGCATTACGCTCACTGGAAAACAATAGCAACATAATCATCAAACCAGCAGACAAAGGGGGGGGAATTGTCATTCAGAATAAATCAGACTACATTAAGGAATCACTCAGACTACTTAGTGACCACACCACTTACAAAATATTACCAGGAGACCCAACCGCAGACTACAATAAACAACTGGACACATTACTACACACAGGCTATAACCAAGGCATTCTGGACAAATCTGAATACACCTTCCTCAAACAGCAACACCCAGTCATACCGGTCTTTTATTACCTCCCAAAAATCCATAAAAACTTACAGAATCCTCCAGGCAGACCCATCATATCAGGCATCAACTCCATCTCATCCAATCTTGCACAATATACTGACACCTTCTTACAACACTTAGTCAAAGATTTACCTTCCTACATCAGAGACACCACAGATATCATAAACACCCTACAAACAATAGACTGGCAGGAAGACTATTGGATCGCAACAAGCGATGTCACATCTCTTTACACAGTAATTGATCACAACCTAGGTTTAGACAGTACCAGACATTTTCTTGAAAAAGCACAACAACTCAAACAAGAACAAATAGAATTCATCATAGACTCCATAGATTTTATCCTACAACACAACTACACCTGGTTTAACGACAATTTTTATTTACAGACCACCGGGACCGCCATGGGATCGAAGGTGGCGCCCAGCTACGCTAACCTGTTCATGGGCAAATGGGAGGAGGATTACATCTGGGGTGAGCGTAGCTGGTCGCCTAATTTGATCCTATGGCGGCGTTACATTGACGACTGTATTTTTATTTGGAAGGGCTCCCACGATTCACTTGCACTTTTTATGGACTATTTAAATAACAATGACAGAAATTTACAGTTCACCACTCACGTTAGTCAATTATCAGTACAATTCTTAGACCTTGAGGTATTCATTGAGGACAATACCATACAGACGAAAACATTTAGAAAGGACGTTGACGTGAACAGTTATATTCTGTATACCAGTGGTCATTACAAACCCTGGTTGGACGGGGTACCTAAAGGACAATTTCGCCGTTTAAAACGCAATTGCTCCAAGACACAAGACTTTGAGATACAAGCAGGGGACATGAAAAAACAATTTTTAGCAAAACAATACGACGAGGATCTGGTTAACAATGCATACCATGAAATAGCCACACTGGACAGAGACAAAACACTCACTAAAACTAATACTGACAGCAAACTAGGTCCACAAACTGTATCATTTATCACACAGTTCAATCAGTCTTCACAACAACTCCGACAGATACTCCAAAAACACTGGCACTTACTCAAACAGGATCATGAACTACAGCAACACATTTCAGACAAACCAACACTGATTTTCAAAAAAGCACCAGACTTAAAACAACGACTTGTAAAAAATCACATCAAACCCAAACAGACCGTACAGACCAGACTCACCGACACTAAGGGCTTCTTCCACTGTGGAAGATGTGCAGGGTGCAAGAACCTCACCACAAAAACCACAAAATGCCATAGCACCTGGACATCAATGACAATTAACAACACATTTCATTTCAAACAGCACATTTCTTGTGAGTCCAAGGGGGTAATCTACCTTTTAAGATGCCCCTGCGGATTAGAATATGTGGGCAGGACAATCAGGACATTTAAAGCAAGAATCTATGAACATATACGGAATATAAAAATAGGTTATGAGAAACACAGTGTATCAATGCATTTCAAGCTAGTTCATAGTTCCAATCCCACAGGTCTCACTTTTTCAGTCATTGAATCCCCCATTCAGAATTGGAGAGGAGGTGATCACACTGAGGTTCTCAACAGAAGAGAACTCTTTTGGATTTTTACTCTAAATACCCTACACCCTGGGGGTCTGAATATAGACTTCCATAATGGGCATCTTTGATCTCTGTACGACACCCCTTTATGCAAACCCACAGCCTGACTTTGTACGCATTAGATAACCTGGCCTTACTCAACGTAACACCTACCATGGAAAACGTGCCTTGATTCACACACCTGTAAATTAGTCGACACCACCACTTTATGTCGACACCACACTCAATCATGCATATCCTCCAGTACTGGCTACAAGTTGGCATGCATTTGACACCCCCTTCTCCTCCATTCAGTTCTAATCAATCAGTAACATTTTTTATATTTATTTTTTATATTTTCTCCTTTTCAACTCTATGATTCAACTTTTAATTCTGTACATGTACCCAATTTTTACCATTAACATTGACCAGCCGGCTGAATAGTCGACATCAGCAAGGTTTTCAACTGAGAAGTCGACATCAGCATCTCTGACACATTCTATGAACACAGAAGGCTGTAACACCCCTCGACCTATCACAGGAGAGGGGAGGAGCTTACCACCCTTTATATTTCACTCAGTTTCACAGACCAATTACCTTGAAAAAGGCCGAACCCCGGCTGAAACGCGTTGGTAACATATCCACCCACATCTCAAGTCTACACACCCTAAGTCTCCTCCTCAGCGAGTAGAGCGCACGCTGCTCCTGTGCGCCGTGGAACATCACATCAGCCTGCACTTTCTGGCACCCGCCGGCGCACACAGCACAGCAGCGTGGATCAACCGTCGGTGTCCCTCTCACATCCAGCAGGACGCCCGGAACATCTACGGCCACAAGCATCTGAACACTCCCGCACTGCGGCAGCATTAAGGTATGTTGTATGCACCACTGTGAGCTGCTGGGACGCCAGCCTCCAGTGACATCTCCATACCATCTTACTGTGGACAGTACCGGGACTGTTTTTTCCTTTCGTTTTTCTTCATTTTTATAATTTGTCATTCCACCCACCGCAGCCAGAGACTGATCTTACCTGCGCCCCCCCGCCCCCCTGCCCTTCACCAGGCCGACAGCGGACACCACTCCTCACAAGTGGAAGCTACCCGGCCTGTCACCCCATCCCCCATCTTCCTACCCACCAGTTTTTTATTAATAATAAATATATTATTTACCCACCTATCTTGTCCTCCTTGCAGTCCATACTACACGTAGAAGTGCTCCCAGTCAGCATCGGCTGTGTGGGCACCTCAGAAGGTGAGCGCAGCACCCCTTTATTGTTTGCATATTCCGTATCTAGAGTTTGGACCACTCTGGGTCTGCAGCCCCTTCGTACATTGGTACTTGAGCGCTATACCCACCCCTGTACAAATATATTAAAGCTGAACATCTGCCAGAACATCCAGATATCATTTATAAAAAGCAAATAACATGAAAACTATGGTATCAAGAAGTCTTCTGGAAAAAGTTTCAGATAGTAATTCTCAGAGAATGCTTGTTGGTGTAATAGGGTCCTACCCGTGTGGAGAGTGTAAAATTTGTCCCCTAATAGAACGGGGCGCAAAAATGTTTCAGAATTAAAAAAAAAACAGAACAGCATAAAATTAAGACTTTCATCAATTGTAATGCCTCATTTGTGGTTTACATGCTGATGTGCCCTTGCGGGCTCCAGTATATCGGAAAAACAAAAAGATCTTTAAAAATCCGAATACTGGAGCATACGTGCAACATAAAAAATAAAATTATGAAACACAGTATCCCACGGCATTTTGGCCAATGTCACAATGGAGACTCAAGTTTGCTTAGATTTAAAGCATTAGATCATATTCCTGTTGATAAAAGGGGAGGAGACAGGGAAAATAAATTATCTAGGAGGGAAATTTACTGGATTATTATTCTCGATACAGTCATGCCAAAAGTTTTGAATGAAAATTATGAGATAACCCCTTTTATTTAATGAGAAATTTGTGATGACTCTGAATTTAGCTTTATTCTAAATGTCAAATTCAGCGTACTTTTATTTGTGTCAATTTTTAGTTAAAGATCCTGCCTACTAAAAAGATGTTCATGTGTTGCTCATTTCATGTAACAATATGTTCTTTTATTTGTAATATTATCAGAAGAGATGTATGTTGACTCCTCTTTATAGAGTTGATATTACTATGTCGACAACCGGATATCTTTTAAATATTATAAATGCATAGGTGGTGTGTTTTTTGGAAAGTGTACCCTTGTTTCCAACTATAAGGGTTAGAAAATGAATGATTCAGTAGATATGCAAATCAACTTAACCACATAAGTTGGCTGGTAGGAGTTAAATATAACTCAAACAATTGTAAATATCCAGGAATGGGTTAAAAAGCTCACTCTAGGACTCCTGCTTGAAGCAATCAATGCTAAGAGCAGCGGTACACTTGTAAATTATAAAGATCTAAGAGCCGCACTGATAGATGAAGTGTAAATGCGGTCTGGTTGTTTTATAGCCGCACACTGTTCTAGCAACTTTTTTCTTTGTCCACTTCATGATAATTGTTATTTCTAACAGAACAGGCTAGAAAGTAAATTGCGAATTATCTGGCAAATGTATAAAATCATTTAACCACGTAAGATGTTAGGCAGGAGTTAAATACAACTTATTAAACAACTGTAAGGATCGTGGAATGGGTTGAAAGCTCACCCCAGGGACCCTTCTCAAAGTACCATTAATGTTATGAGCAGTGGTACGTATGTAAAAGGCAGATGATCACTAGCTGTACTGGTAGTTGAAGTGAAAATGCGGTCACTTTGTTTTATAGCCGCATTTTGTTCTAGCGCACAATCCTTTTTTACTTTTGAACTAATAAAAACCATCATAAAATCAAAGCCAATTATCTATTATGAAAGGTCTATGTGCCCCGTTGTTAGGAAACAAGGAGGCACTAATGAGCACCTGTTATGTAAATTTTAGAACCAGGAGGGTTCAAATAAATGATTGAGCGTCACACAGTCCACCCCACTGATGAAGTCCTATGACGAAACGCGTAGGTCCGTGGCCTGTGTGACACATCCTGCACTGCTGTGGATGGAGCTGCCTGACCATGTGCTATCAGACGCTGAGCCGTTGGATTCCGGGAAAATCTCTGCCTGCCGGGCAGCTTTTAGTTTCCGTGAGTGACATCCTTGCACAAGTGTCTGCAGTTCTGCCAGTGGTGGATATTTGTATCTTGTGGTAGCCTGCCCACACCGGAGGTGAACCTCGGTACGGGCACCATCATTGCATACATTTTTAATTGATTGTCATGTTTTTTAAATAAAACGATATTACACTATCAGGCGCCCCCTCCATATGTGTTTTAGATGGTAATGTTGTAAGGACCCTGTGGGAATTGGTATATATGTAAGCATATATGTGTGTGTGTGTGTGTGTAGGTACAGTATATGCAATTCGTCTGGATGACTGGTGTTGGGGTGCCAGCGGTCATAATACTGACACTAGCATCCCAAAGGAGGGAATCCCTCTCCCTGCCCCCATGTCCCACCCTGCAATATAACCCTCCCCACTAGGGCCTAGCTACAGGGGGCCCCCATGAGATATCAGCGTATGGGGCCCCAAGATTCCTTATGCCGGCCCTGGGAAGAAACAACCCTCCCAGACTCACATGGTTCTCTGCACTAGTGTTTTCTACAGAACAGCAATAATGAAGTTACTTTTGGGTTCTCTACTTGAGAGTGGGCATACTACTGTATGTTGTAAGGGAAGAGTATTAGTGCATGGAGCAAAGGTGGAACTACCATTGGTGTAACAGGAGCATTGATCTGGGGCCCCTGAGGACTTAAGGGTCCACTTTTGCCCAGACCAGCAAGGAGTTATCTCTTGGGCCCCCCGCAGACCATTTTGAGCAATGTCAGATAAATGGCCCATTGCAGAGAGCAGGGTGGACCTCACTGCCTCAGGGACCTGCCCCTTTCCTTACTGCTGCAGGACTGACCTTTTCTGTGCCAGACTCATGCCACCTATCAGCACTATTGACCACGGTACATATTTTCCCATTCACTGATGTTTACCCCTTTTTTGTTCTTGTGGGTAAACTACAGAATGTAGAGGACTCGTAGCACTGCATAGATCAGGGGTTATGTTGGGTGTGAACATCATATGATTTCAATATAGTATAAAAATGCAATTGTTAAGAAACAAGTCATATGTTGAACAGTTTTTAGATAAAATATACAGAACAAAGACATGAAAATATTGTATGAAAGCCCAGTCTCCATTCCAAACTGCTTACAAATCTGTAATTTGACCATATGTATGAAAGCATTTTGAAGAACTTATGCTGCTCACATATGCTGGACAAAAGGTTTTTATTCAAGCAATGTTTAGATTAAGTCTGTATCTTGTGATCGGTCATTTGATATAAATATCTGTTTACATTTAAACATTTTCCTGAACCGTAATGAATAAATAATTGACCAATATAGAAATACAGTATGTGCTTTCCATGTATTCTGCGGTTTCAGGCATTAATTATGAAATCATACATACTAATAGAGCTTGCGGGATTATTTGTCCACAAAAACGACAAATCACACCGCAGGGCATAAAGCTGAATCAGTATTCATTCTAAACATTTATCTTTCTTGACTACTACTGTACGTTAGCACCAAATGAGTAATCCACTATCATTATTTCACTAAAGATAAGATTTAATAGATATACAAAAGGATCAACAGTGTGTCAGAGTCTGTGGACTAAAGTTTATTTTATTATAAAATAACAGTATGATTTGGTCCAAAAAATATAGCGCGCAATGGATTGCCAGTTGGGGAGTAATTTAACAAGCAGGTTAGTATTTCCGCATTAGAAAATCTACAGTAATTCACCGGTTTCATAAAAGTCACATCAGCCGAGCAATGATCAGGTCTCTAGCAATACTGTGTAAAGGAAAATGGTCCCACACACATGGGGCGATTTCAGGGCATTTTCTAAGCGATCTAAGTAGATCGCTTAGAAAATACCCCTACATTGTTCCTTGTGTAGGGACCATAGAGATAGCGATGCGTGGCCCCGAGCGTTGCTATCGCCGGGCGATTAATATCCACTATGCTGGATAAACCTAGTTAATCGCCGGTCAGGGCCAGTGTTCTCAATGGAGAACACTGGCCCTGACAGATCGCTCAGCACACAGTGCTGACACATCGCTGTGTGCTGAGCAATCTTGCTGAGCATTCTGAGAGATCTAGCAT
Organism: Crinia signifera; assembly: GCF_055691185.1. Lineage (NCBI taxonomy): Eukaryota > Metazoa > Chordata > Amphibia > Anura > Myobatrachidae > Crinia > Crinia signifera. The sequence continues at coordinate 192,167,726 of NC_139219.1, forward strand.
CACTCAGATATATATATATATATATATATATATATATATATATATATATATATATATATATATAATAAATTTTTTTTTTTTTTTTTTTTTTTTTAAATAATGTTTAACCAATAACTTTGTTTTCTATGGACAAGGATCTAAAGGTTCCTTCACTCAAAGAAGCCTATATGTAGAAAAATACAAAATATATATGCCAGATAGAGGTAGACATGCCATTGCAGATCTCTTTGATGGTAGCCCTCCATGTTAAATCTGGAATCCCTAATTGTTAAGTAAAATGATACCACCGACAAAAATTATTTAATAATTATGACCCTAGGGAGTTGCTATACAAATGGGTATTAAAACTGTCCATATTCTCCAGGATACTCACTTCACACAGGCTACAGAACGGAGATATAGGCAAGATCAGAGAAAGTGGTGAATCTGTGGTGGGATTGAGGATGGCGATCAGTGCAATCTTGTCAAATGATCTAACTTTCAACCCAAATTACATTTTTTTAAAAGCCCACATACAGATGGAGCCGCTGCTGTTCTTGCAGGGGCTGGCGATTCTATCGCCAGCCCCCACCATCGCCTGGCTACCGCCAGGGGGGCGCGCGCGCACGAGACACTCGCGTGACCCACGGCAACGGAGCCTGCCGGGGGTCCCCGCCGCCTCCCCCGCCAGTCCCCTTCATTGCCCCGCCCCCGAACTGGGCAGCGTCTCCCTGAAGCGGAGACGGGCAGGGAGACGCTGCCCAGCTGCCGTGAGACACACGCGCGTCCCAGTCCCTATCGTCAGCGCTCGCCAGTGAAAGGAATCTGGTGGGCGCCGAGTAAAGATGTAGCATGCTACATTGGTAAAAGCCACTTTTGTTTTAGAACTCTATTCCCCTCTATATTACTCCAACCTGTCTCCACTTTGAGGAAGAAGAGGTTTGGGAGCCGCACAAGGTTCTTCCCGCCAAGTGTGAATTGGGTCAAAGAGGACCCCTTTCACCACTCCGGTGGGGTTTGGCCTGGGTTGCCTATAACCAACTTTATAGACGTAGTGTCCCTTACGGGATAGTGGGTCTGAGTATGTTGGTGGTGCTCCCCTGAGTCCAATATGTAAATGCAATGCGGGAGAGGGGAAAGTGGACTCTTTTTTTGGGGCACTCTTGTGTTTTGATAGTAGTGTTAAAACTTAACTTTTAATGTATTTTCTTTAATATAGGGCGGACCTACTTTGTCCAACAGAAAACAAAAGACAGACAGGGACAGACAACATTTATTTTGCAGTGAGCTTTGAAGAAATATGCTATGCAAATTTATGTGTTCGGTATCCGAACAAATAGTTCTGGATGTCTCTAGCGAAGCTAATTGCTATGTCAGCTAGGTATCGTCTGAAGGGTGTTTATAGAAAATTCAAGGGAAAATTCCCTGTTTAGACTGAGATCTGCATGTTAATAAAATTTATATTCTTTTGACATAGGTTGGTGTATAGGTTGTTTAAACAGACTGCGTTTATGGCAGGAATTGCTTGCTGTATTATGCGTCACAGTGGTTTAAACAAAACTATTTGTATATCAATAATTCTTACTACCGAGTCCTTTCCTTTTACAGTTATTGGATACTGTTTTTATCAAGTTTAGGAGTAAGGTAGGTAGGACAAGAATAAATTGCCTTTCTCACACAATTACAATAGTAGGCACTAATGTTCGGTCAGGCTGTTATACACAATTCGCAATTTATTATAGGTGTACTAATGAGGAGATCCTGAAAGGATGTCGTCATTTACACGTGTCGACTGAGGATGGTCAGGAGACTTAAGCCATAGTTTATCGGCTATAGACACAGAATGAACATAAACAGCTACTCCCGGCTGTGTATATCAATAGTTCTTACTACCGAGTCCTTTCCTTTTACAGTTATTGGATACTGTTTTTATCAAGTTTAGGAGTAAGGTAGGTAGGACAAGAATAAATTGCCTTTCTCACACAATTACAATAGTAGGCACTAATGTTCTGTCAGGCTGTTATACACAATTCGCAATTTATTATAGGTGTACTAATGAGGAGATCCCGAAAGGATGTCGTCATTTACACGTGTCGACTGAGGATGGTCAGGAGACTTAAGCCATAGTTTATCGGCTATAGACACAGAATGAACATAAACAGCTACTCCCGGCTGTTGCCACAATATTTAATCAAAACTGACACAAGAATCTCAGTGATTCAATGAAACCAAACATAGTCAGCAAAAAAAGGGCTGACACTGAGACAGGATTGGCTCGTTCAATCAGACTGTTCGACATCAATTGCACAGGCTACAGTTAGTACACTCAATAAGGGGATATCACGATAATTTGTCAGTCAGTTGTGGGCAGATTGGAGATCCTGAAGGGATGTCGTCATTAACACGTGTCGACTGAGAGTGGTCAAGAACCTAAACAATTTGTTAATCGGCTATAGACAAAAATTGGGTATAAACAGCTACTCCCGGCTGTTGCCACAATGTTTCAATCAAAACTGACAACGGTATCTAAGTGATTCAGTAAAGCAGGGCATTGTCAGCAGCAGAAAAAGGGGGACTGACACTGAGACAGGATTGGCTAATTCAATCAGGCTGTTCTACACCAATTTCACAGGCTACTGTTAGTACATTTAATGAGAGAGCACCTCAACAATCGGTCAGTCAGTTATGAACAACTGGGCGTTAAATGACCTTTGTTGACACAATGTCTTTCATCAAGAAAGCCGATGACACGTTAGTAATTATACACAATATCCTATATCTGGATTAACAATGGCTGATTAGTGGTCCATCCAGGTATGCACTTTTATTACTCAGTCAATCTGCTCCTCTGCTGGAGCAATGAATTGTGTGTAAGTACAGTTTGTGCAATGATTGCAGTCTTACAGTATTGGCCCCTCAGCAAGTCAGATTGGACCAACTAATTTCCCTGAGTCTTGCATACGTGCATTGGACTCAGGGTGAGAGAGTCCGTCTCTGCGCTCTAGGGTCAGAGAGAGATAGAGTAGTTGCACTTCTGCTGTTGGGTAAACTGCGGGCAAAGTTACCTTGTTATCATGCTGGCATTGCAATGCAAGAATGCCACGCAGTATTCCCAATGAGAGAGTGTCAGTAGTGAAAAGTATAGGTTCTCATTTAGCAAGATAGTGTGAGAAAGGATAAGAAATATCAAAAGAATAGTTCACATGGAAACAGTGTCACCTTCTGCTTTTAGAAAAGTCTTGCTCCAGCAGCGGACTCTAATAATGAGAGAGGACAGGCACTGGTTCTCAGTGTGATGGAAATAAGTAAAAAAGCACCATTCCTACTTTTGCTGTTAGGTACCTGCTACCATGTTGTTAATACAACAGAGCATGGCAGACGGTGTAGATCAGCAATTTCACTGGTGGTGGGATACCTGTACAACGGAGGAGGATTCCCTGTATGCAGTTAGAGAGTAGAGGGTGTTTTCAAAGCCCGTCTCTATATTTGATCAGGCTCCATTCAGCGTTCCTCCGTGTTCGGGATCCCCTTTCATGCAGCTGGTTTGTGGCTGGAATTGCCCTGCAGTCTAAGTGACTCTGTCCCGTCGGCGCCGGCGGGCAGAGTGCTTGGATAACGCACGTTTCGCCTTCCTACGGCTTGTTCACATCGAGTGCCGTAAGGAAGGTGAGGTCTCCTAAAGTAACCCCTGGGGAGGAGACTCCCCTTCGAGGTGTATGTTGGTGATTGGCTGATTGTCTGCGTTGACGTCAGCCCCATTGATATGGAATTACCGCTAGCTCCGTCCGGGGGAAGCCCTATATCTTAGAAGACTCCCCTATGACGTGTTGCGCTGTGATAGGCTGGCCATTTCTAGGGGCGTCAGTTAGGTCAGCGCTGTGTTTCTCCGGAGGAAGAAGACAAGTTTCTACGTAATAGGTTAAGTCATGCAATCAAGTGGGGATTCCGTATCCCTACTGCCATGTGACCTTATGCATAGAGAAACATATAAGTGTACGGGATAAGATAGATGGCGTACTAAAGGCACTGAGTCTCTTACTTGAGAGAAGCGGAGTCAGAACTGACATGACTGGTAAAGTAAAATACGGTTTTAGGGGGACTTGTCTGTAATGCTCCTTTATAATGGAACCCGGTTTATAAGGGTTAATGATAGGTATCAAGCGAAGTTTCTGCAGGTTATACTATTCCTTACATGTGTATGGGGTGGGGGTGTAACGGGGTGAAATAATCAAAGTGTAAGTCATAGGAGTGAATGGTTACAAAGGATGCGAGGAGTGATATAGTAATAGCACACTAGGTGACTGCTTAGGTGTTAGTATTGTTTATTGTTAGTAAGTGTACGGCTAGTGAATAATGTGATATTGGACATGATTCATATTTTAAGGCTGCGCTTATGTGCCTATGAGTTGATTGTGTATTATTTAATACCATATGTGTATCCCCCGAATGGGGAAAATATTTATAGTCGTGAGTGTTTACAAGTTTCCTGGGTGGTGAGAAAAGGTGCCAAGGTAATGATCAAATGAAAGGGTGGTCTTGGAAGGGGAAATCCTTCTCAAATCATATATGTGTTCAGTGAGTGGGTCCTTTTTGTGTTGTACTTGCCAAAATGTTTTTACAGTGGATATTGTGGCTTTGTAATGCCATTAGTGAATGACTGTTCGGACTAGGTGTGATTCATAGTGTGGCACAAGTGTAAGGGTAGTTAATGATCTGGTGGGGTTGAACTCTTTAAGGTTTATTTAGAGGTTTATGCATGCTCTGAGTGTATAGTTGGGAGGTAGTGTGTATTCAGATGAAGACACTATAATTAATGTGTTCGTTGAGTCCTCCCGGGGTCAGAGCTCCTAGTTCAAATGTCCAGAAACTTTCACGTTTTAAGAGTTCTTGTGTTAGGTCCCCACCCCTGATTCCAAGGTGTATTTGCTCCAAACCGAATGCTTTGAAGGTGCTGGTGTTGCCATTATGTTTGAAATGAAAATGTCTCGCAACAGTAGTGAGTTGTTTCATTTTCTTGCGGTCCTGTTCTGCATTTCTTATTGATCCCAGGTGCTCCAGTATGCGTTGTTTAAGCATCCTTGATGTCATCCCTACGTATCTTGGTCCGCAGTCACAAGAGATGCAATATATGACTCCTTGGCTTTTACAATTAATGTAATCCTTGATTTTGGTTTTCTTGCCATATCTGTCTTCTACTTCTATTGTTTTGGGCATGTGTTTGCATGCTTTGCATGTGCCGCATGGGAATGATCCGGTGGTGGTTGGGGTTCTGGGTTTAGTACGTGTGAAATGACTGCTCACTAAATGGTCCCTGAGGTTGGGGGATCTTCTCCAACTCATTGCTACTTTTTCCTCCAGGTGTTGCGATAGGTCTGGGTCAGATTTTAAGATGTGCCAGTGTGTCTGAATAATCCTCTTAATATCTCTCCAGTTTTCATTGAAGTTACCGACAAATCGAATTTGTGTGTCTCCTGCCGTTTTAGCTGTTTTGGGTGATTGAAAAATAAGGGTATCTCTTTTAACTGTTTGTATGAATCTTTGTGCTTTCTTGGTGGAGTTGTGGCTGTAGCTCCTCTCTCTTAATCTCTTAGTGAGCTCCTGGCTCTTAAGTTTGTAGATTTTATCATCTGAACAGTTACGTCTCAAGCGGAGGAATTCCCCTTTTGGAATGTTCTCAATTGTTGGCGGGAAGTGGGAACTTGTCTGGTGTAATAAGCTGTTTGTAGAGGTACTTTTTCTGTAGAGTTCTGTTTCGATGTTGTTGTTATGCCCTTTATAGATTCTAAGGTCCAGGAAGGAGATGGACTCTGTGCTTATTTCATGGGTCAGTTTAAGATTAAGTTTATTGTTGTTGATGCTGTGAATAAATTCCAATAGTAGGTCTGTACCGCCGTCCCAGATGAGTAGGATGTCGTCTATGTAGCGGTGCCATGTGATGACATGTTTGGTCCACCGCTCATTTCTTTCATGGAAGATGTGCTCGTTTTCCCACCATCCTAGAAATAAATTCGCATACGTGGGGGCACATGCTGCCCCCATAGCAGTGCCCCTCACCTGTAAGTAGAATTTGTCATCAAACGTAAAGAAATTGTATTTCAATGTATAGTTAAGTAGTTTGATGATGAAATCTTGGAAATCGTCCTGTGTCTCCATATTAAGAAAGTAGCGGACTGCTGCCAGCCCTTGCTCATGGTCAATACTGGTGTATAACGCTTCGACGTCAAGTGTGACCAATAATTGGCCTTCCTCCAATTTGGTGTCATGGAGTTTTCTAAGTACATCGGAGGTATCTTTAGTATAGGATGGTAGTTGTAGGACGAATCTTCTCAGATGGAGATCTACAAAGGTGCTGGCTTTCTCTGTTATTCCTCCTATGCCAGATACAATGGGTCTCCCTGGTGGTGTCGTGGGGTTCTTATGGATTTTAGGCAATAAATAGAAAGTAGCCATTTTTGGATGTTCCGTCCATAAGTATTGGTGTTCCTTTTTAGTAATAATTCCTTCGTCCAGTCCCCCATCTATGAGTCTCTTGTACACCATTTTGAAATTCTCCATAGGGTTGAGTAGAATGGGTTTGTAGCAATTTCTATTAGACAGTTGCTTTTGGGCTTCTTTCATGTATTCCTCTTTGGGCCATATGACGATATTCCCACCTTTGTCGGATGGTTTAATCTCGACTTCGGTCCAGCTTTTGATATTCTTGAGGGCAGTTCTTTCTTCCCTTGAGAGGTTATCACGTTTTTTGTACACCTTCTTGATTTCCAATAATTTATCAAAGTCCTTGGAGACTAATTTGGAAAAGACTTGAATTTCTGGACAGTTGTGCTCTGGGGGGAAAAAAGTGGATTTAGGTTTGCACTTAGGCCTGACAGAGGTTAGTGTGGGGATGTCTTCTGATTCTTCGGCCAGATCTTCCAAGGCTTGTAGTGCCTCTTCTTCTTGTGAGGAATTGAGTAGATCACGGTTGGTATCAGTTTCCATGTTGTTGAAATGTTTTTTGAGTAGAAGTTTTCTGGTGAACAATTTAAGGTCTTTCTCCCATTGGAATCTGTCGAATTCTTTTGATGGCGAGAATGAGAGGCCTCTCTCCAGGATTTTCTTTTCTGTTGCATTCAGGATGCGGTCAGATAAATTGATAATTTTAAGTTGATCCGTTATCTCCCCCGTCTGGTATGCATCTGGTGATTGCTCGGTGATGGCGATTCCCATCTTTTCCTTTGTCTTTCTCTTCTTGTTAGCCCTCCTGGTCCGTCTCTTGGATTGTATCGGGCTCCCGAGTTGCCCCTGGCGTAGTCCAAAAAATGAACACCAGAGGGTTGATGTTTTCTGGACTGGAGATAGTTTCGAGTGTCGCTTTGTTCTTCACCGGATGATTCAAATTCTGATGATGTGTAGTCTTCACGGGTTTCTTGAGATCTTCCTGGCCTCTGTGTAGTTCTCCAACGAAAGATGTTACCTGTTGCAAAGTCTTTTTTATCCCTAGAGAATTTATTACGTTTCCTTTCGATGATGATTTTTTCGTATTCTTCTAGGTCCTTTTTGCTTTTTTCGAAGTTCTTTTGGAAATCACTGTCTGTTTCCCACTTTGCTAATTCTTTGCCCAAAATGTCAATTTCTTTGCTGCAATCCTCCAGATTGAGATGGTTATGTTTTAGGAGGATGCCGATGAGTTCTTGAGAGCACTTTAGTAAACACACTTCCCAGTCCTGTTTAAGTTGTTCTGTGGCGAGTGGGTATGCGGGAAAGACTCTTGGTCTTAGGCCTCTGGGACTTATTTTCTGTTTTTGGTAGTTCTCCAAGGTGGTTAAGTCCCAATTGAGTCGGGTTTGTTTTTGCAATAGTTGTTTGAGTTTACGTAGATCTTCTTCCCATTTGATGTTGGAGGTTGTGGGGTTACTATCTTCGGAGAAGATGTCACTGGTATCTTCCTTACGTTTACTTCTTGTTGATAGCTCTTCTCTAAAGTTGAAGGTTGTCATGGTATGTCACTCCTAGGTAAGTCTGTTGGTTGTGTAGTCCTTGGTATATGTGTAATTCACTGGTGATTAGTAAGGTTGTTTTTTTCTTTCTTACAGCCTGTGCAGGCTCCCTGAGACTGAGGCAGCTCAGTATGTGTATATATATCAGGGAGAAGAGGTTTGGGAGCCGCACAAGGTTCTTCCCGCCAAGTGTGAATTGGGTCAAAGAGGACCCCTTTCACCACTCCGGTGGGGTTTGGCCTGGGTTGCCTATAACCAACTTTATAGACGTAGTGTCCCTTACGGGATAGTGGGTCTGAGTATGTTGGTGGTGCTCCCCTGAGTCCAATATGTAAATGCAATGCGGGAGAGGGGAAAGTGGACTCTTTTTTTGGGGCACTCTTGTGTTTTGATAGTAGTGTTAAAACTTAACTTTTAATGTATTTTCTTTAATATAGGGCGGACCTACTTTGTCCAACAGAAAACAAAAGACAGACAGGGACAGACAACATTTATTTTGCAGTGAGCTTTGAAGAAATATGCTATGCAAATTTATGTGTTCGGTATCCGAACAAATAGTTCTGGATGTCTCTAGCGAAGCTAATTGCTATGTCAGCTAGGTATCGTCTGAAGGGTGTTTATAGAAAATTCAAGGGAAAATTCCCTGTTTAGACTGAGATCTGCATGTTAATAAAATTTATATTCTTTTGACATAGGTTGGTGTATAGGTTGTTTAAACAGACTGCGTTTATGGCAGGAATTGCTTGCTGTATTATGCGTCACAGTGGTTTAAACAAAACTATTTGTATATCAATAATTCTTACTACCGAGTCCTTTCCTTTTACAGTTATTGGATACTGTTTTTATCAAGTTTAGGAGTAAGGTAGGTAGGACAAGAATAAATTGCCTTTCTCACACAATTACAATAGTAGGCACTAATGTTCGGTCAGGCTGTTATACACAATTCGCAATTTATTATAGGTGTACTAATGAGGAGATCCTGAAAGGATGTCGTCATTTACACGTGTCGACTGAGGATGGTCAGGAGACTTAAGCCATAGTTTATCGGCTATAGACACAGAATGAACATAAACAGCTACTCCCGGCTGTGTATATCAATAGTTCTTACTACCGAGTCCTTTCCTTTTACAGTTATTGGATACTGTTTTTATCAAGTTTAGGAGTAAGGTAGGTAGGACAAGAATAAATTGCCTTTCTCACACAATTACAATAGTAGGCACTAATGTTCTGTCAGGCTGTTATACACAATTCGCAATTTATTATAGGTGTACTAATGAGGAGATCCTGAAAGGATGTCGTCATTTACACGTGTCGACTGAGGATGGTCAGGAGACTTAAGCCATAGTTTATCGGCTATAGACACAGAATGAACATAAACAGCTACTCCCGGCTGTTGCCACAATATTTAATCAAAACTGACACAAGAATCTCAGTGATTTAATGAAACCAAACATAGTCAGCAAAAAAAGGCTGACACTGAGACAGGATTGGCTCGTTCAATCAGACTGTTCGACATCAATTGCACAGGCTACAGTTAGTACACTCAATAAGGGGATATCACGATAATTTGTCAGTCAGTTGTGGGCAGATTGGAGATCCTGAAGGGATGTCGTCATTAACACGTGTCGACTGAGAGTGGTCAAGAACCTAAACAATTTGTTAATCGGCTATAGACAAAAATTGGGTATAAACAGCTACTCCCGGCTGTTGCCACAATGTTTCAATCAAAACTGACAACGGTATCTAAGTGATTCAGTAAAGCAGGGCATTGTCAGCAGCAGAAAAAGGGGGACTGACACTGCGAATTGTGTATAACAGCCTGACAGAACATTAGTGCCTACTATTGTAATTGTGTGAGAAAGGCAATTTATTCTTGTCCTACCTACCTTACTCCTAAACTTGATAAAAACAGTATCCAATAACTGTAAAAGGAAAGGACTCGGTAGTAAGAATTATTGATATACAAATAGTTTTGTTTAAACCACTGTGACGCATAATACAGCAAGCAATTCCTGCCATAAACGCAGTCTGTTTAAACAACCTATACACCAACCTATGTCAAAAGAATATACATTTTATTAACATGCAGATCTCAGTCTAAACAGGGAATTTTCCCTTGAATTTTCTATAAACACCCTTCAGACGATACCTAGCTGACATAGCAATTAGCTTCGCTAGAGACATCCAGAACTATTTGTTCGGATACCGAACACATAAATTTGCATAGCATATTTCTTCAAAGCTCACTGCAAAATAAATGTTGTCTGTCCCTGTCTGTCTTTTGTTTTCTGTTGGACAAAGTAGGTCCGCCCTATATTAAAGAAAATACATTAAAAGTTAAGTTTTAACACTACTATCAAAACACAAGAGTGCCCCAAAAAAAGAGTCCACTTTCCCCTCTCCCGCATTGCATTTACATATTGGACTCAGGGGAGCACCACCAACATACTTAGACCCACTATCCCGTAAGGGACAATACGTCTATAAAGTTGGTTATAGGCAACCCAGGCCAAACCCCACCGGAGTGGTGAAAGGGGTCCTCTTTGACCCAATTCACACTTGGCGGGAAGAACCTTGTGCGGCTCCCAAACCTCTTCTCCCTGATATATATACACATACTGAGCTGCCTCAGTCTCAGGGAGCCTGCACAGGCTGTAAGAAAGAAAAAAACAACCTTACTAATCACCAGTGAATTACACATATACCAAGGACTACACAACCAACAGACTTACCTAGGAGTGACATACCATGACAACCTTCAACCTCAGAGAAGAGCTATCAACAAGAAGTAAACGTAAGGAAGATACCAGTGACATCTTCTCCGAAGATAGTAACCCCACAACCTCCAACATCAAATGGGAAGAAGATCTACGTAAACTCAAACAACTATTGCAAAAACAAACCCGACTCAATTGGGACTTAACCACCTTGGAGAACTACCAAAAACAGAAAATAAGTCCCAGAGGCCTAAGACCAAGAGTCTTTCCCGCATACCCACTCGCCACAGAACAACTTAAACAGGACTGGGAAGTGTGTTTACTAAAGTGCTCTCAAGAACTCATCGGCATCCTCCTAAAACATAACCATCTCAATCTGGAGGATTGCAGCAAAGAAATTGACATTTTGGGCAAAGAATTAGCAAAGTGGGAAACAGACAGTGATTTCCAAAAGAACTTCGAAAAAAGCAAAAAGGACCTAGAAGAATACGAAAAAATCATCATCGAAAGGAAACGTAATAAATTCTCTAGGGATAAAAAAGACTTTGCAACAGGTAACATCTTTCGTTGGAGAACTACACAGAGGCCAGGAAGATCTCAAGAAACCCGTGAAGACTACACATCATCAGAATTTGAATCATCCGGTGAAGAACAAAGCGACACTCGAAACTATCTCCAGTCCAGAAAACATCAACCCTCTGGTGTTCATTTTTTGGACTACGCCAGGGGCAACTCGGGAGCCCGATACAATCCAAGAGACGGACCAGGAGGGCTAACAAGAAGAGAAAGACAAAGGAAAAGATGGGAATCGCCATCACCGAGCAATCACCAGATGCATACCAGACGGGGGAGATAACGGATCAACTTAAAATTATCAATTTATCTGACCGCATCCTGAATGCAACAGAAAAGAAAATCCTGGAGAGAGGCCTCTCATTCTCGCCATCAAAAGAATTCGACAGATTCCAATGGGAGAAAGACCTTAAATTGTTCACCAGAAAACTTCTACTCAAAAAACATTTCAACAACATGGAAACTGATACCAACCGTGATCTACTCAATTCCTCACAAGAAGAAGAGGCACTACAAGCCTTGGAAGATCTGGCCGAAGAATCAGAAGACATCCCCACACTAACCTCTGTCAGGCCTAAGTGCAAACCTAAATCCACTTTTTTCCCCCCAGAGCACAACTGTCCAGAAATTCAAGTCTTTTCCAAATTAGTCTCCAAGGACTTTGATAAATTATTGGAAATCAAGAAGGTGTACAAAAAACGTGATAACCTCTCAAGGGAAGAAAGAACTGCCCTCAAGAATATCAAAAGCTGGACCGAAGTCGAGATTAAACCATCCGACAAAGGTGGGAATATCGTCATATGGCCCAAAGAGGAATACATGAAAGAAGCCCAAAAGCAACTGTCTAATAGAAATTGCTACAAACCCATTCTACTCAACCCTATGGAGAATTTCAAAATGGTGTACAAGAGACTCATAGATGGGGGACTGGACGAAGGAATTATTACTAAAAAGGAACACCAATACTTATGGACGGAACATCCAAAAATGGCTACTTTCTATTTATTGCCTAAAATCCATAAGAACCCCACGACACCACCAGGGAGACCCATTGTATCTGGCATAGGAGGAATAACAGAGAAAGCCAGCACCTTTGTAGATCTCCATCTGAGAAGATTCGTCCTACAACTACCATCCTATACTAAAGATACCTCCGATGTACTTAGAAAACTCCATGACACCAAATTGGAGGAAGGCCAATTATTGGTCACACTTGACGTCGAAGCGTTATACACCAGTATTGACCATGAGCAAGGGCTGGCAGCAGTCCGCTACTTTCTTAATATGGAGACACAGGACGATTTCCAAGATTTCATCATCAAACTACTTAACTATACATTGAAATACAATTTCTTTACGTTTGATGACAAATTCTACTTACAGGTGAGGGGCACTGCTATGGGGGCAGCATGTGCCCCCACGTATGCGAATTTATTTCTAGGATGGTGGGAAAACGAGCACATCTTCCATGAAAGAAATGAGCGGTGGACCAAACATGTCATCACATGGCACCGCTACATAGACGACATCCTACTCATCTGGGACGGCGGTACAGACCTACTATTGGAATTTATTCACAGCATCAACAACAATAAACTTAATCTTAAACTGACCCATGAAATAAGCACAGAGTCCATCTCCTTCCTGGACCTTAGAATCTATAAAGGGCATAACAACAACATCGAAACAGAACTCTACAGAAAAAGTACCTCTACAAACAGCTTATTACACCAGACAAGTTCCCACTTCCCGCCAACAATTGAGAACATTCCAAAAGGGGAATTCCTCCGCTTGAGACGTAACTGTTCAGATGATAAAATCTACAAACTTAAGAGCCAGGAGCTCACTAAGAGATTAAGAGAGAGGAGCTACAGCCACAACTCCACCAAGAAAGCACAAAGATTCATACAAACAGTTAAAAGAGATACCCTTATTTTTCAATCACCCAAAACAGCTAAAACGGCAGGAGACACACAAATTCGATTTGTCGGTAACTTCAATGAAAACTGGAGAGATATTAAGAGGATTATTCAGACACACTGGCACATCTTAAAATCTGACCCAGACCTATCGCAACACCTGGAGGAAAAAGTAGCAATGAGTTGGAGAAGATCCCCCAACCTCAGGGACCATTTAGTGAGCAGTCATTTCACACGTACTAAACCCAGAACCCCAACCACCACCGGATCATTCCCATGCGGCACATGCAAAGCATGCAAACACATGCCCAAAACAATAGAAGTAGAAGACAGATATGGCAAGAAAACCAAAATCAAGGATTACATTAATTGTAAAAGCCAAGGAGTCATATATTGCATCTCTTGTGACTGCGGACCAAGATACGTAGGGATGACATCAAGGATGCTTAAACAACGCATACTGGAGCACCTGGGATCAATAAGAAATGCAGAACAGGACCGCAAGAAAATGAAACAACTCACTACTGTTGCGAGACATTTTCATTTCAAACATAATGGCAACACCAGCACCTTCAAAGCATTCGGTTTGGAGCAAATACACCTTGGAATCAGGGGTGGGGACCTAACACAAGAACTCTTAAAACGTGAAAGTTTCTGGACATTTGAACTAGGAGCTCTGACCCCGGGAGGACTCAACGAACACATTAATTATAGTGTCTTCATCTGAATACACACTACCTCCCAACTATACACTCAGAGCATGCATAAACCTCTAAATAAACCTTAAAGAGTTCAACCCCACCAGATCATTAACTACCCTTACACTTGTGCCACACTATGAATCACACCTAGTCCGAACAGTCATTCACTAATGGCATTACAAAGCCACAATATCCACTGTAAAAACATTTTGGCAAGTACAACACAAAAAGGACCCACTCACTGAACACATATATGATTTGAGAAGGATTTCCCCTTCCAAGACCACCCTTTCATTTGATCATTACCTTGGCACCTTTTCTCACCACCCAGGAAACTTGTAAACACTCACGACTATAAATATTTTCCCCATTCGGGGGATACACATATGGTATTAAATAATACACAATCAACTCATAGGCACATAAGCGCAGCCTTAAAATATGAATCATGTCCAATATCACATTATTCACTAGCCGTACACTTACTAACAATAAACAATACTAACACCTAAGCAGTCACCTAGTGTGCTATTACTATATCACTCCTCGCATCCTTTGTAACCATTCACTCCTATGACTTACACTTTGATTATTTCACCCCGTTACACCCCCACCCCATACACATGTAAGGAATAGTATAACCTGCAGAAACTTCGCTTGATACCTATCATTAACCCTTATAAACCGGGTTCCATTATAAAGGAGCATTACAGACAAGTCCCCCTAAAACCGTATTTTACTTTACCAGTCATGTCAGTTCTGACTCCGCTTCTCTCAAGTAAGAGACTCAGTGCCTTTAGTACGCCATCTATCTTATCCCGTACACTTATATGTTTCTCTATGCATAAGGTCACATGGCAGTAGGGATACGGAATCCCCACTTGATTGCATGACTTAACCTATTACGTAGAAACTTGTCTTCTTCCTCCGGAGAAACACAGCGCTGACCTAACTGACGCCCCTAGAAATGGCCAGCCTATCACAGCGCAACACGTCATAGGGGAGTCTTCTAAGATATAGGGCTTCCCCCGGACGGAGCTAGCGGTAATTCCATATCAATGGGGCTGACGTCAACGCAGACAATCAGCCAATCACCAACATACACCTCGAAGGGGAGTCTCCTCCCCAGGGGTTACTTTAGGAGACCTCACCTTCCTTACGGCACTCGATGTGAACAAGCCGTAGGAAGGCGAAACGTGCGTTATCCAAGCACTCTGCCCGCCGGCGCCGACGGGACAGAGTCACTTAGACTGCAGGGCAATTCCAGCCACAAGCCAGCTGCATGAAAGGGGATCCCGAACACGGAGGAACGCTGAATGGAGCCTGATCAAATATAGAGACGGGCTTTGAAAACACCCTCTACTCTCTAACTGCATACAGGGAATCCTCCTCCGTTGTACAGGTATCCCACCACCACTGAAATTGCTGATCTACACCGTCTGCCATGCTCTGTTGTATTAACAACATGGTAGCAGGTACCTAACAGCAAAAGTAGGAATGGTGCTTTTTTACTTATTTCCATCACACTGAGAACCAGTGCCTGTCCTCTCTCATTATTAGAGTCCGCTGCTGGAGCAAGACTTTTCTAAAAGCAGAAGGTGACACTGTTTCCATGTGAACTATTCTTTTGATATTTCTTATCCTTTCTCACACTATCTTGCTAAATGAGAACCTATACTTTTCACTACTGACACTCTCTCATTGGGAATACTGCGTGGCATTCTTGCATTGCAATGCCAGCATGATAACAAGGTAACTTTGCCCGCAGTTTACCCAACAGCAGAAGTGCAACTACTCTATCTCTCTCTGACCCTAGAGCGCAGAGACGGACTCTCTCACCCTGAGTCCAATGCACGTATGCAAGACTCAGGGAAATTAGTTGGTCCAATCTGACTTGCTGAGGGGCCAATACTGTAAGACTGCAATCATTGCACAAACTGTACTTACACACAATTCATTGCTCCAGCAGAGGAGCAGATTGACTGAGTAATAAAAGTGCATACCTGGATGGACCACTAATCAGCCATTGTTAATCCAGATATAGGATATTGTGTATAATTACTAACGTGTCATCGGCTTTCTTGATGAAAGACATTGTGTCAACAAAGGTCATTTAACGCCCAGTTGTTCATAACTGACTGACCGATTGTTGAGGTGCTCTCTCATTAAATGTACTAACAGTAGCCTGTGAAATTGGTGTAGAACAGCCTGATTGAATTAGCCAATCCTGTCTCAGTGTCAGTCCCCCTTTTTCTGCTGCTGACAATGCCCTGCTTTACTGAATCACTTAGATACCGTTGTCAGTTTTGATTGAAACATTGTGGCAACAGCCGGGAGTAGCTGTTTATACCCAATTTTTGTCTATAGCCGATTAACAAATTGTTTAGGTTCTTGACCACTCTCAGTCGACACGTGTTAATGACGACATCCCTTCAGGATCTCCAATCTGCCCACAACTGACTGACAAATTATCGTGATATCCCCTTATTGAGTGTACTAACTGTAGCCTGTGCAATTGATGTCGAACAGTCTGATTGAACGAGCCAATCCTGTCTCAGTGTCAGCCTTTTTTTGCTGACTATGTTTGGTTTCATTGAATCACTGAGATTCTTGTGTCAGTTTTGATTAAATATTGTGGCAACAGCCGGGAGTAGCTGTTTATGTTCATTCTGTGTCTATAGCCGATAAACTATGGCTTAAGTCTCCTGACCATCCTCAGTCGACACGTGTAAATGACGACATCCTTTCAGGATCTCCTCATTAGTACACCTATAATAAATTGCGAATTGTGTATAACAGCCTGACAGAACATTAGTGCCTACTATTGTAATTGTGTGAGAAAGGCAATTTATTCTTGTCCTACCTACCTTACTCCTAAACTTGATAAAAACAGTATCCAATAACTGTAAAAGGAAAGGACTCGGTAGTAAGAACTATTGATATACACAGCCGGGAGTAGCTGTTTATGTTCATTCTGTGTCTATAGCCGATAAACTATGGCTTAAGTCTCCTGACCATCCTCAGTCGACACGTGTAAATGACGACATCCTTTCAGGATCTCCTCATTAGTACACCTATAATAAATTGCGAATTGTGTATAACAGCCTGACCGAACATTAGTGCCTACTATTGTAATTGTGTGAGAAAGGCAATTTATTCTTGTCCTACCTACCTTACTCCTAAACTTGATAAAAACAGTATCCAATAACTGTAAAAGGAAAGGACTCGGTAGTAAGAATTATTGATATACAAATAGTTTTGTTTAAACCACTGTGACGCATAATACAGCAAGCAATTCCTGCCATAAACGCAGTCTGTTTAAACAACCTATACACCAACCTATGTCAAAAGAATATAAATTTTATTAACATGCAGATCTCAGTCTAAACAGGGAATTTTCCCTTGAATTTTCTATAAACACCCTTCAGACGATACCTAGCTGACATAGCAATTAGCTTCGCTAGAGACATCCAGAACTATTTGTTCGGATACCGAACACATAAATTTGCATAGCATATTTCTTCAAAGCTCACTGCAAAATAAATGTGGTCTGTCCCTGTCTGTCTTTTGTTTTCTGTTGGACAAAGTAGGTCCGCCCTATATTAAAGAAAATACATTAAAAGTTAAGTTTTAACACTACTATCAAAACACAAGAGTGCCCCAAAAAAAGAGTCCACTTTCCCCTCTCCCGCATTGCATCCACTTTGAGGAACTCAGCTGCTCTTTACGGAGCTGTGCCATTTTACCACTACTTTGTATTCTCTCTCATTAACCAAACACCATACCACTTTGTCTTATACCCTTGTTTTATGTATATGTCTTTTACCAATTGTCTACCATAGCAGTGCACCTTACAAATCAATCATAGCATTACTAATCACAGGACAAAACTTTTTTTATTTTCCCAGAAAAAATGCACAAATTACAATTTTCATTATTCCAATATTCGATTTCTGTTTTGCCATATAAAACCATTCTTGATGGAACGGAAAGCAAAAAAATATGATTTACAGTACAAAGAACTTTGTAAAAGACACATTTCTTGCCCTTTTTTTCATAGAAAGGAAGCAGTTTGATCAATGACTTTAGTTCGGGTGATTGGATTATGTATGCTTTGACCATGCTTCAAAGAAAAAAAAAAGTGCAATCCAACTTGTCTTGCTTCTTAAATTTCTTCCAGCAATGTTCAGTATACTTAGCAACAATCACATTCTGTCAATCTTTCTGCTAAATAATTAAAAACAGACAGATGTTTTCAAAAGTAAATGCACAGGGCCAAATGTTCAATGATAACTGCAATGGACTGCATAAAAACACTAGATAAGTACTTATATGTGGGCAGGGCCGGATGAAAATCTACATGGGCCTGGGGCTGAAAATGTATGAAGGGCCTATACCGAGAAGGGGAGGATCAATGCTTGCAGGTAGACTATTAGAGCAAACATGTCTGCTGACAACATGTGTCATGGTGGCGCCCATGCAGCGTGGGATGCTGACTAGGACTCTGATGACAAAAGGGGACATCCTGCCATGGACTGTGGCCAGAGACCGCACCTACACCACAAGACGCACCAGCACAAAGTTAGGAGAGGCAGAAACACCCCGCAAACCCTGACACTGGGTCCTCAGTGGCAGCCCAATGGTAGTAAATAGCCGAGCAATGGCTGGGCTGCCCACTTCTTGGCTGTTCATCAGTATGTGGCTGATAAAACATTGGTGAGTCGGATGATTGCCAGCAAATAGATGGTATAAAGCAGCCTATGTATGGAATACCTACAAAGGCTGAGCCAGGTGGTCAATGATGGTGATCACAGAAGTCTGCTGTGAGACGGGGAGGGTGAGCACCGCTGTCACACCACTCAAAGAGGTACAGTACATGGATTTAGTTACTATGCTGATTTTTTGGGTGTCACACCCCCACACATACTGTAGATAGAGCAATAAGGATCCCAATACTCAGAGAAGCCTGACTTGGGGGCTTACCCATGTATTTGCAAATACATGTAACCAAGTTACTCCTCCAGCAACTGAGATGACCTTACCACTCTGTGCTGCTGCGACCCCCCCCCCCCCCAACATTTTTTCTGGATCTGCCTCTGACTAGAAGTCTCCTAATTATAGCAAATATATTTATTGGTGTCTGACAGGTACCTGTGCAGTCCTGGGTGTAAAAGGCCTGAGACACACTGTGACTGGAGGAAAGGTGTTACCAGCCTAGAGGGGAGGTTATCACTAACTGTTATTATAAGCAATTAGACAGTTGGGATGTCTATTCTAAGGAATCCATTTGATTGCCATGCATTAGGTCAGGAAACAATGTGTGCAGCCCGGTAGGTTAAATTAGAAGACGTTATCTGGAAAGTTTTGTTTGACTACCTCTGGATAAATACATCTGGCATTTATAAAAGGTTACACATGATGGACGTGTATCTTTTCCAGCATTGCTAAGTAAGTGACAGGAATAGTTCTCACCAAGCATTGCAGAGAAATGAGAACATAGAATATAATCTTTCATTATTTCCAAATGTCTCATTTCGCTTCAGTTTAATCCCAAAATTACAATCTGATTATTGTGGATCGGAATATTTACAAGAAACCAACAGTTTATGTAGTATAACGAAGCATTTGTCATTTTTGTAATCTGATTTGTCATGATTTTGTTTGTTAGAATGGTCACTAGGTTTTATAAAGCACAATATAATAAGGTTATAAAAAGGACTATAAAATGTAATGAAAGTTTGGCAAGCAGTGTATTACAGTAAATTCCAAAGTTTTCTGCAGATTATTGATACTGAAGATTGTGTAAACTGTGTTTTTAATACAAATGTAAAGCACGTTAGCCCTATTGGGAGAAAAGTAATACTGTAAGTGCTATATTAATAACATTATTATAAAATGTATACATTTTCTAATTCAAAATGGTTCATTTTCAAAACACTACAGAAACACAGAATGTGTCAGGACAGCCTCACAGCTATTCACACCTTTGTCACACTCTCATATTGCACATTTCTTTCCTGCTAGCATGTCTTATGTGCTTAGCACATTCTACTTAGCCATTAGCCACAGGCAACACCAAATGTTCACACCCAATGACATTAGCAGAACTTGCGATAAATCACCTTTGGAACAGAGTATAAAATAACACACTTAAAAATTGAATTAAGGGAGACAAACTTACAGCTTAGTATTAAACTGAAAGATATCTGAAAAAGTTAAAATTAGCACATAATTCTAAATACAATTAAGAATACCTTTGAAAATAATCCCCA
>NC_139219.1:192190365-192287865 GCF_055691185.1 Crinia signifera
GTGCTTCAAGCACATGAATAAAGATAGCATGCCTCTTCACAGAAAATAAAGTCTTATTTTTTTACACCAAAAAAAATAAAAAAAAACCCTTTATTTTAAAAGATCACTTTCCAGTTCAACTTAAAAAGATGTCGATTGCAAAACAGTGAATCATGGCAAAAATCAGGGAGAAAGCAATTCACCATCCTAGCATTGAATACACTCTCTGCGAATACCAGTGAAAACCCCATTGAAATACACCAGCGAATTGCAGCGAGCATGAAATGGAGAACTGGCCGGCATTCACGGTTCGCTTTCGGCGAACATTTAACATTGAATAGGGTGAATCAGATTTTCAGTGAAAAAGATTCACTGCAAGGAGTGAAAACAGCCCGATTCGCTGAAAATTACGGTGAATCGGGAGCATTAAATACTGGCCAAAGTATGCTAATTAATGATTTACATTGGTGAAATTATAAAGCTTGCAATTTTAAATTAGATAATGTGTATTTTCATAAAGTGTGAAGTTAATCTACTGTATAAGTACTGCGCATTAAAGGACTCCAAATTATTTTATAACCATACGAAGCAGATATAACCTATTGATCACAAAATAATTTTCAGAATCCTGCACTATGTCACTTTTTTTTTTTAAACAACAACTGCATAATGTGTGTTTTTTGAAGATAAAAATACACTATGGAAAATCATTTGGAAGTTAATTTACTTCGAGTATCTCAATGTGCATATTTCATGTGCATGTGACACATAAGAATCTCTTCTAGACACTACACCAGGCAGTGCTAGCCACCCAAAGGGCCTTCCAAGATTTAATTAACTTAAGCTTGCAGATAGCTAGTATTATTCTGTGTCAATACTGAGCAATGAAGGTTTGGCTGTATTTTAGCTGCAGCCAATCTTCAAATACTTCTAGATTCAATCATTCCAGCTTTCCAACAAAAGCATGAAGTTTTCTCATTATAATGTCCAATGCTATGAACACCAGGCTGGCTGCCTTTGGACCGTTGCACACAAAAGCTGTTTTGTGTATTCTTTTTGGATTCCTATATTGCCATATTCTGATATTCCTTCTGCTAGGCAAACTTAGATTTGAGGGTTCACGTTTCAGAATCCCAATATACAGCATTAGAATTTACACTTTAACTAAAACAAATAAAAATTAGGTTCCTCGCTGTTTCACTATTTACAAATAATTTTTCTTGAGACAATTCAAATTGCTGCAAAGTACTCTCGGCCACGAGTAGCTGCAGCTATAAGCTGCACTTATGCTACCATTGAATTTGAAGATTTTTTATCGCTACCCCCATAGTAATGTGCACAGAAGTCCAGGGCAGGATGGGGCACAAGGAGGGTGAATTGCGGTGGTGTTGGTGGTGGTGCTTCTATGCCATTAAAGTAGCAACTCATCCCCATTTATATTTTAATGCATGGACCTCTTAGATCAGTGCTTCCCAAATGTGGTCCTCAAAACAAGTCCAGGTTTTAGGAATAGACCTTCTTATTCTAAATATGCTGGAGCCATTTAATACCCGTTTCACATCACAATGCCTGGTTGGCGCTTTCACATTAAACCCAGGTCGCCTATTATACAGAGGGCGAACCAGGTTTAACCCTTCTTCTAACCCGGGTCAAATTGTCAGGTTTGTCGAGTTATAAGGGTTATAAGCTTTGGTGCTTTTACACTGTACTTAGACCTGGGTGGACATGTCACCAGCCTGGCAATTACCCAGGCTCTAGGTGCAGTGTGAAAGGAGTATTAGCATGAGTGGCTGCCATTAGAATTCTAAAATGTGGACATATTGAAAGGCTGTTCCATATGAGTCTCCCGTCTCAGATTTCTGCGTTTTCTAACGCATCACAATGCAGCTGATGGTTACACTTTCAGCTTTTTGAGAAGGTTTTTAGAGGAGAAGGAAGCAAAACTATTTACTATGTACTTTTGGCCATTGATGCTAATGTTCCACTTTTTAACATCTGGCAAAGGATCACCAGTAAATAACAAAAGGGACATCTGCCGATTTTGATGATGATGCCCTGATTAAAGAAGATCCCTACTATATAATAGCGGTGGTCATCTTTCTTGCTATAATTGGTGTGGGTTAGATGGGCACACACAGTTATAGCTGGTCAAAATCAGAAGATAAATCCGACACTGATATCAAATGGAACCAATTAGATGAACGACTATTTAATTATGCCCATTTTCCCTGATATTTAATGCACTTTTCTTCAATGGCTCTTCACTTTTTTGGAGGGTGAAAAGGCATGGGTGCAAAAATCCCCCCAAAACTGCAAAAAGGATGCAACTTTGGCCGGAAAGTGGCGAAAATACATGGATTGGTGGCCAATTCATCAAACCTCCAATTGAATAGGACAAATCCCCATTCTCCCTTAAAAAACACTAAAAAGTGCATATTTACCCCCTAATCCACATGTCATTCAGGGCAAGAGGATTGAACAACATTATGTTAAGTCATCTTGTGCCCCAACCCCCCCCCCCCCACCACCACCACTACCACCACTAGTGATAAATATTAAATATAAATACATTGACAGTTTTTTTTTATAGAATTATTTATATTATATATTATATACAGATCTTCCAATTCTACATTGCTAGTTTTAATCATTCCTTTTTCTTACTACTGAACCCAGGTCTTCAATTTATGGGAATAATTCCATTCTCAGTAAACACAATAGCAAAATGGACTTTCCTTAATGTCTGACAAATAGGCAATGAATAACAATTCTTCTCTAAATTATACAATTTAAAAAATGTTTCAGGAGTACATTGCAAGACCCAGAGCTCTAGGTTTAGAAGCCAGACTGGTTGGCTTTGAATTTTCAATTTTATATTGCTTTGTTTTTTCTTTTGTTGATTTGCCTTGAAGAAAAGTGTCAGTAATACCCTATTTTTGTAAGACAGAGATGCGTTATAGAACAGTAGAAAAATATATCACTTTTTACTGACAGCCATAGTTTCCATAACACTGTTAAGCAAAATTTGGTGATTGTACAGTATGAGTTTACTTTTAAATAAACAATTTTTAATTGCTAAATATTTCTACGAAAACCGCCTACTTAAAAATTAATTAATACTTATAAGATACAAATCCAAAACATTACAAGAGGGAAAGCAGCATAATTATCTGTTCGGTAGCTATATTAAAACAAAATATTTTATCAAATGTAGATTACATTTTGCAAACGTTATTTAATACTTTGTAATATCAAATAGCCTGTCCTCCTACACTGTACTAGAAGGCGAAGGTGATATCCGCTGTATTTAAAACTCTGACATTTGTGCTTCATAATTAATTCCTCACAAAAAGCCAGAAGGGGAAGATTGAATTTGCATGGATTATCAGGATATTGCAGACTTCCCTCAGTAAAGCAAGTTAGCGAAGGCTAGGTTAAATGCTAAAAAATTCTGTCACCAAGCTTTCAATTACGAACACATAATAAGCGATAACCTTTTTTAAAAAAACATTAAGACACAAATCTGCAAGGCAGAGACATTTTGAAAATCTTTAGTCCACTCATAATTAAGAAAATCCTCCAGTCTGCATTATACATCTGTAATAAATGAATTGGTTAAGGTGGGAAGAATCATGTATACATTATGTAAATTAGCGTTTTGGTTTAATTGCACCTATCACAGTGTAGGCATTCTTTTGTGGCTGCTTCAATATTCAACATGACATTGTTGCAAATAAACAGTCACTACTGAGTAAAAATTGGTAATATCCTCGATGCACAAATGAACATTTAGTTAAACCATAAAATGCATGACTGTAGGGTTGGATATACATCCTCTAGTAAATGTTTTGGCTGACGGAACATACCATAGGACCTGGGAGGGCAAGGGTATCATAAATGTAGCTCACAGGACACACAAACTGTACCTCACAGGCTTGCTTCACTTGCCACTTGGTTACTAAAGGCAACCGGTGATAGCGTAGATAGTGAAAATGGTGTTCTACCGACCATGCCGTTTTGAGTCCCACCAAACCACATTCAGACCCTGGGGGGGGGGGGGGGGGGGGGGGGGGGGCGTTAGAGGTAGTGACAGCATGTCAAAGCAAACCATTTTTAGAACTTGTTTTTATCTCTTTTAATTGAATAGCAAAACCCCACAGCTGCTGAAATCTGCACAGTTCTTAAGTATCCTGTTTCTGTACTTTGTAGTTTTTATAGACCAGTCTTGTTTTTATTTTCTAGGGTTTTACAGTAAATTCAAGGGTAAAAGGGTAAACCTTTTATTGGACTGATCCTCCTGTGGTTATGCTGCAATCAGGTACTTTATATATTTTGCAGGCATGAATTTGTTTGTTCCAACATCCATACAACAGCCAAAAAAATCTCCCTGCAATTACATACATTTTTTATTATTCTGAAGTGTAATGAACAGAGTATTAAAACTAGACAAGGTGTTCTCAATCTCTATCCTCAGGACCCCCACACAGTTCATGTTTTCCAGGCCACACAGCAGGAGCACTGTGTGGTTTTTCAAAACCTGTGGTCTAGAGACAATTTCATATTGACATTTGCCAGTTAGGAGCATTATAATTGTATTTAATGTATGTAGAATTCAAGAAACAGCTAGAATACCAACACCTACCCATGGGTGCCTTTTAATGGAATTAAAAATGATTGGGTGTGGCTTAACCATGCCCTCCCCTTTCATTTTCTAGATTTCAAAGGCAAAGCTGCCTTCATTATGTACACCACCTAAACAGATATTTTACCGCTGTCTGAGTATGTATCTGTATGGGCACATTTTGAATTGTTTACTGCACTTAAATACAAAGCAGTATAGAACCTTGAATTTTGTTTTAATTAGTGTGTGCACACCAACAGTTGACCTAACTCTTGTTGATTAGAATGGTGCAGACCATAACCACATTGTCAGCTAATCAACAGACAATGGTTGTGACTGGTATGTCGCTGCCTCAAAACCTTCTATGTTCCCATGAAACGGGACTCTGTGTGCCAAAGCCAATCCCGCAACTGAAAGAAGATGTGGCCTCCCACAGTGGGAAAGGAAGACAGTCCCCAAAAAATCGTGTCTGCCCTGTGACAATGGGAATAGCTAGGAGGTATGCTTTAAATAGTTAAAGGCTGCGACCATTTTCTCCCCTGCTCAGCATGACCTACTGTATATTATGGTGTGTGTGTGTGATCAAAGACACTGTAACAAGAGATTGAGGTAGATACAGTAGTTTCCCTCTATAAGGTAAAGTTAATTGTTTAGCGGGTAAACATACACAAGAAGTTTAAAAAAAATCCTAGTGTCAACATATTATGCATAGGGTTGAAAAGGATTACATTTGTCATCAATTATCCAATTAACATTACACACAAATCTAACGGTGACAACCAGGAAATTGAAAGACTTATTAGTCAACGTTTTTGCTACACAAACCTTCTCTACTGATCACAACTGGCACAGATCATTTCAAAGATGTCAAGTTTGTACTATCAATATAAAACTAATCATTGTAGTCAAGAAGCAGAGACAATTCATGTGTATAATCTTATATTGCAGCTTGCAAGAATAAATAATAAAATAATTCATTGTGTTTTTACAAGTCAGATGATCATCAAATCTTCAATTTAACCACAAAGAGAAATCTGAGTTACTGAATTGTTCAACTGACAGCCTCCATCAAAGAGAGCAGCCAAGGGACACATAAAAGATATGATAATGGTCTCTTCGCTGTTAAACTGTACACCCCTTAACCTGCACTACATTCATGAAAACATATTACTAATGGTTCAGATAATAGACTGTCACAAGTCAACAGTCTTCTAGACCCAGCTCAGTCACGCTCAGGCTGGTTAGGCTGAAGCACATAAGTGTTTGAAGGACAGGCGAGCGCATGAAGTACAGAAACAGCCATGCTCATCTATCCCTTTAATAGGATTAAGTGAGCCAGGGATGTCAGACTAATCCCCTTCTGTATTGTATTGCAGCTGAGAACAATAGGTGATAATAAACCTTGGTGAGCCATGGCTCACCAGAGAAGGCTAGTTGAAAAAGGCTCCATCAGTACCATGCTCTAGGCCCATTGCCAAGACGTGCTTCTTTTGCTCTGCCATCCTGTCTCCCATCCAGAAAGGCATACACAACATCATGCAATGTCATGTTGGCATGCCCGTCACTGGCATTCTGGGAAACTGGAAGGGAACATAAATATGTAACTTCCGCAGTTTGTAAACATCGCAACGGACGAGTATGTGCCATCAGGCCATCGAGTCCTGAGCGACTGCCCTGCTTGCCCACCCCCCTAGAATTGCCACTGGTCGGGGATGTAAGCGCAAAGTAGGAGGAGCCAGAAGGAGTTCGAAAAGAGCTGCAAAATATAGCACCAGGCAAACACATCAGGGTTCGTCCTGATCAGCTAGTTATACTTTGTTATATACTATCTGCATCAGACTACTATGTGCAATACCATAAGCTTCCTTTAAAAATAATTTCTAAGTACAGAGAGAATTGATTACTTTCTTATGTGCATTTGACCTCTCCCCCATATTCTTACACTCTATGCGCTGATTAACCATAGGCTAATGCAGTGGCCTTGGCTACTGCATCAAAGCTTGCAATAAGGCTGCTGGCTGCACTGAATGTGGTTTCTACAGTATATGAGACTAGAGGGAGGATGGAACAGAAATCTGCCGTCATTGCCCCTGTTGCAAGTGCCACATATGGGCTAAACCATAGCTCAGGCTATTTATCATGGAACCTATGAGTCAATGCACATTAACCACAGATTTATGGTGCAAGGAAAAGCGACTGTAATTGAATAGCTCCAAGCATATAAAAAAAGTCACAGGCTACCACCCTTTAAATAAAGTATAAAGTGAAAGAAAATAAATCTTCCAGTCTGAATTTATTTCGAAGTGATAGGTTATTTCAAGAAAAAAAATGAAGACATCATAGATGGTGTTAACATCAGATTCGAATTTTCATTCCCAACTGTGCATCAACTGTCCTATAATTCCAGATTAGCCTTGATAAATTAACACATCAAGTAAATCAAGGTGCGTAACCAATAAACCACAAATGTAGCATTCTTCAAAGACACTAAATGGATGGAACAAAAATCTGGAAAATAACCATGCACTCCAACCGGACTCCCTATTAAAACATTATTATTTCCATATGCAGGGAAATATATTGTTGTAGATATTTCTTACAGTTTTGGCTCCACAATTATCCACTTAATCCAACAAGAAATGAATTCCACTTATTTTTCCTCTTACAGCATATGTAGTAGACATCTACCATCTTGCTGTATATTACAAACCACACACTAAAGCAATTCTTTCATAAAATATTTATATTGTATAAAGAGATTATGTTTTTCTAGTGCTTAAATACAGCATACACTGTTTGTTTAAGCTAATGCCTTTTCAATCACAATTACTCATAAGAAGGATTAGTTTTAGACATTAAAATATGTGCATCTGTAAATGTATTTGTAAAGACGTAATTTCATTACTGCTCTACAGACAAAGCACATCTTGTATTGCCTTGAGATGTTGCAGCTTGCTTTTCATTGTCTTTTTCATAACTACTTTGGTATATATTTGATGAAATAAAATAATACTTTAGAACACAATGCTTGGTAAATAATCCACCAAACATCTTCCCCTTTTGTAGTCTGGCTGCTGCCCAAAAGCTGGACACAGAGTAAAGTGAGAATAATTGTGGGTATTGAACAGGACAGAGGGTGGGGAACTCATTAGCAAACAATTATCCCTCACTCCATTCAACAATATTGGGGTGGATGTAATGTGGTGCAAGACCAGTGGCCAAGAAGGATACCGGATGATCTTGGAGGTTTTTTATTTAAAGGGGCAATTATTTACAAGCCATGGTTTTGTTTTGTAATAAAACCTCAGAGTTCGGACTACCCCACTCAATAAATATGTAGAGATTTTCAGGCATATAAAAAGGTATCTTTTCCTGATGTAAAAATAAACAGAGTACAGCATACTCATGGTGATTTAGGTATCAGAAATAATACATATAAAGGTTTCTTTTAGTTAAGGTTGTAAGGAAGTACACATTTTTCTCTTCTAGTATTGAAGTTAAAAAAAGGATGTGGTCCCTGCCGAACATTTCTCAGTGGAGTACCCAGTACTAAGTAGAGTGTACAGTACTAAGTGGAGTGCCACAGGGGTTGATGCTAGGGCCACTTTTATTTAATATATTTATTAATGATATTGGGGTGTGTATACTAAGCAATGTTTCCATCTTTGCTGATGACACAAAACTGAGCAGAGTAATTAGAACAATCAAGCATGTCTTCACGCTTCAGAGCGATCTCAATAAACTAGAAATATGAGGCTCAATGTGAATAAATGCAAATTTATGCATCTTGGGAGACATAACCAGTATGCTAATTATTACCTAAGCGAGGTAGCTTTGGGTATATCAGATTTGGAAAAGGATCTGGGATTCCAAATTGATAATTAACTGGGGTCTAGTGCTCAGTGTCATATAGCAACAAATAAGGCCAAAAGGACACTAGCCTGTATAAGATGGGGTATGGAGACTAGGGATTTAAATGTTATTAAGCCACTCTACAAAGAATTGCTTAGACCGCATCTAGAATATGGAGTACAATTCTGGGACCCACACTATAAAAAGGGACATAACAGAAATGGAAAACGTCAAAAGAAGTTTAGTGTGGTGCGGCCCAGCAGCTCCGTAAACACATTGAATGTTGGTTGCTAGGCAACACTACAACAACCAGCCCCCGGCAACCGCCCTCTGACACCCGAACTGACCGGAAGGGCACATGGACGCCGCAGAGCTGCCCGGAGCGACTGTACTGTGAGTATGCACTTGTATTATGTATTTAAGTGGTTATTTTCACAGTTTGTCTTTTGTACACCTTGAAAAAGGGGTTCACAGACCCAGAAACATTGGTTTCATCAATACGTGTTTGACTTATTGGTACTTATGTATTATCTGGGCTCCCATGTTAAATGCACCCCATTTTTTCATACCCCCACTATCCAACTACGCATGGAGTTGATTTTATATAGTGTGGCGAGCGGAGCGAGCCACCGTGCCCGAGGCGTGGCGAGCGCAGCGAGCCCCGCAAGGGGCCGCGGTCTCAAAAGAAAAACGGGAGCCCAGATATTACATAAGTACCGACTTATTTAACCCGTAGATTGTCGTTGCTTGATTTGACGCTGGTTTCTATCTGATTGTGCCAGAGGGCACCCATGCCAGACATAAGTTTCAGGTATTAAAATTACGGTACTTGTTTCCTAGCACGGCCACACCGATTTACATCGGGGTGGTCGTGTCGGAAAAATCGCGTCGATCGCATCGCATGCGATTTGGTCGTATGCGATGCGATCGACGCGACCGACCCGATTTTTTGATTGAATGAAATGTAAATCGGGTCCCTGGGACCCGATTTTACATTGGATTCAATGTAAAATATTCCCAACCCCCCCAAATTTAACGGCGTAAACCCCACCCCACGATAGACGCCAACCCGAAGCGTGGCGAGCGCACTACTATCCACGTCGGCGTGGAGTTGAGAATAGAATAGTGTGGCGAGCGCAGCGAGCCACCGTGCCCGAAGCGTGGCGAGCGCAGCGAGCCCCGCGAGGGGACGCGTATACCTGTGAAGTTATACGCGTCCGCTCGCCACGCTGCGCTCGCCACACTATTGTGTTCTCAACTCCACGCCGACGTGGATAGTAGGGGAATGAAAAGGTCGGAGGACGCGCACCGCCGCCCCTCGCAGGCTCGCTGCGCTCGCCACGCTTCGGGCTGGCGTCTATCGTGGGGTGACGACGGGGACATCTATAATGTGAAATGGGTCATATTGGCCCATTTCACATTTTCTCACGATTTCAATGTTAAAAAATATTTTAACATTGAAGCCTATGGAAAAATCGGGGGCATCGCGTCGGGACCAATGTTAATGGTCCCGACCGACGCAATGCCCCCGATATTTTACCTTTCCCGACACGATTTCAATGTTAAAATATTTTTTAACATTGAAGCCTATGGAAAAATCGGGGGCATCGCGTCGGTCGATATTGTGTCTTAGCCGGCAAAATGGACCTGATTTCAAAGGAAATCGGGTCCATCGTGTGGATCGTGTACCTTAACTTAAAGGTACACGATCCACAAGATTGTGGCCGTGCTAGGAAACAAGTACCAAACTTACTTTGTTCTTTGAAACGTGGTGTCATTTCAGGGGGATTTTTCATCTTGGGCAACATTTTGATGCGCCAGTGTAGCAGAAATTCTCAACCACTAATATACTTTGAGTTATTTTAACTAAGCTTATCAGAAGTTTTAAAATAGGTTCACTGTTGTATTGGGTTTCCAATATGCATAGTGGAAAAATACTTAGGGGTGGAAATATACCCAGTGTGCTTGGGTGTATAGATGCAGGATGGGTGTTTGTTTTATTGCTATAAAGTTTCCACTTACTTCGGCATTAATAAACTGCTACTTAGGGGTGGAAATATACCCAGTGTGCTTGGGTGTATAGATGCAGGATGGGTGTTTGTTTTATTGCTATAAAGTTTCCACTTACTTCGGCATTAATAAACTGCAACCAGAGTGTATTTATAACCATCTCATGCAGATTTTTCTGTTTACCAATTCTCAACTCCTTCCCCCTGTTACATATTAGGATTACAGTTGACCTCACTACCAAAAGACCTGGACAGCCAATACACTTGGCTGTAATGAGTTGAATCTCAACAGCTCTATAAAATCTTTTATAGTTGCTAGCATCCCCCACATGCAGCTACAGCCATCCCACCAGCTCGGCATGGCAAGGTTTCTGGCAGATCGTGGGGTCTCACGAGCATCTCACCCACTTGCGTGTCCCACTCAGCTGTGTGTCATGAAGTGGGGACAGGGTGCACTGCGGCACTATGAACAGTTTTAGGCAAATCAACTTAACTAAAAATCATGCAATGTGTGGATATTTAACCCCTTCCTGACGCAGCATGTTTTTGTCTTCCTGACAGAGCCCTTTTTTTCAAATCTGACATGTGGAACTCTCTTCCCAGAGAGGTGGTAACGGCTGGCTCATTAAATGCGTTCAAGGCAAAGTTGGACAAACATTTACTGGAGAAAAACATCCATGGGTACAAATAAGAAATATAATTTGTCTGTAAAATACCAGAACCTACCAAATCAGCAATGGATATCTATACCAGGTTGAACTAGATGGACGCAAGTCTTTTTTCAGCCTTACCTACTATATAACTATGTATCACTTAAGTGGGGATAACTTTTTTTTGCTTTTACTTATCCCAGTGATTTTGAGATTGTTTTCTCGTGACACATTGTACTTCAAGTTAGTGGTAAATTTGGGTCGATACAGTCTGTGTTTTTTTGTGAAAAATACCAAAATGTCGTAAAAAAATGGAAAATTTAGCAATTTTCAAAATGTTAAATTTTCTGCTTGTGAGACAAATAATCATACCACTCAAAATAGTTAATAACTAACATAGACCATATGTCTACTTTATGTTTCCATCATTATTTCAGCCTCCTTTTAATTTTTTTGGACACTAGGAGGCTTAAAATATGAATAGCAAATTCTCAAATTTTCAAGAAAATTTCAAACACTGATTTTTTTAGGGACCAGTTCAGTTCTGATGTGACTTTGAGGGACTTGTATGTGAGACACCCCCATAAATGATGCCATTTCAAAAACTGCACCCCTCACAGTATTCAAAACAGCATTTTGGAAGTTTGTTAACCCTTTAGGTGTTTCACAGGAATTAAAACAAAGTGTAGATGAAATTTCAAAATTTCATTTTTTTTGCAGATTTGCAATTTTAATACATTTTTCTAAGGAACACAGTAGATTTTACTAGAGAAATGTGACTAAAAATTGATTCCCCCAATTCTTTTGTTTTCATAAATATCCTATATGTGGCCCTAGTGTGCACGTTGACCAAACCACAGGCTTCATAATAGAAGGAGCACCTACTTGATTTTGGAGCCTCCTTTTTATGAGATTATTTTTTAGGCACCATGTAGGTTTCTAGGCACCATAAGATGCTAAAAGTTAGGAACCCCCCCACAAGTGACCCCATTTTGCAAACTACACCCCTCAGGGAATTCATCTAGGGGTATAGTGTACATTTCAAACCCCCAGGGGTTTCACCAATTGTGGTACAACTGGGCAGTGAAAATGAAAAATTAATTTTTTTACACAAAAATGCAATTCTGGCTCCAAATTTTTCATTTTCACAAGGAATGAAGGAGACAAAGCACCCCAAAATCTGTGCCCCAATTTCTCCCGAGTACGGCAATGCCTCACATGTGACCAAAAAATACCATTTGGGTGCATGGCAGGACTCGGAAGGGAAGGAGTGATTTTGGGATTTTGCAGCTCAGATTCTGGTGGAATGTTGGTGGGTGCTATGTCGCATTAGCAAGACCCCCGAAGCACCAATACAGTGGAACCCCCCCACAAGTGACCCCATTTTGCAAACTACACCCCTCAGGGAATTCATCTAGGGGTATAGTGTACATTTCAAACCCCCAGGGGTTTCACCAATTTTGATACAACTGGGCTGTGCAAATGAAAAATTAAATTTTTTACACAAAAATGCAGTTCTGGCTCAAAATTTTTCATTTTCACAAGGAATGAAGGAGACAAAGCACCCCAAAATCTGTGCCCCAATTTCTCCTGAGTACGGCAATGCCTCACATGTGACCAAAAAATACCATTTGGGTGCATGGCAGGACTCAGAAGGGAAGGAGTGATTTTGGGATTTTGCAGCTCAGATTCTGGTGGAATGTTGGTGGGTGCTATGTCGCATTAGCAAGACCCCCGAAGCACCAATACAGTGGAACCCCCCCAGAAGTGACCCCATTTTGCAAACTACACCCCTCAGGGAATTCATCTAGGGGTATAGTGTACATTTCAAACCCCCAGGGGTTTCACCAATTGTGGTACAACTGGGCAGTGAAAATGAAAAATTAAATTTTTTACACAAAAATGCAGTTCTGGCTCAAAATTTTTCATTTTCACAAGGAATGAAGGAGACAAAGCACCCCAAAATCTGTGCCCCAATTTCTCCCGAGTACGGCAATGCCTCATGTGTGACCAAAAAATGGCAGGACTCAGAAGGGAAGGAGTGATATTTGGATTTTGCAGCACAGATTCTGGTGGAATGTTGGTGGGTACTATGTCGCATTAGCAAGACCCCCAAAGCACCAATACAGTGGAACCCCCCCACAAGTGACCCCATTTTGCAAACTACACCCCTCAGGGAATTCATCTAGGGGTATAGTGTACATTTCAAACCCCCAGGGGTTTCACCAATTTTGATACAACTGGGCTGTGCAAATGAAAAATTACATTTTTTACACAAAAATGCAGTTCTGGCTCAAAATTTTTCATTTTCACAAGGAATGAAGGAGACAAAGCACCCCAAAATCTGTGCCCCAATTTCTCCCGAGTATGGCAATGCCTCATATGTGACCAAAAAATACCAGTTGGGTGCATGGCAGGACTCAGAAGGGAAGGAGTGATTTTTGGATTTTGCAGCTCAGATTCTGGTGGAATGAATGGTGGTTGCTATGTGGCATTAGCAAGACCCCCGAAGCACGGTGAAATGATGAACCTAATAATCCATAGATGTGTGGTATATTTTAAAACACTCCCTTATACATAGGCCGGGTTTGTCGGGGCAAGTTTCACAGTGGAAAATAGTATCCTTTCTTATTCCCTTTTTATAGCAAACTTTGCACCTTTTTTGTGTCCTGCCCTTTCTTGCAGTGGAGGGGATTTCGTTAGGAAAATGCTGCCCTGGTACAATACGGGGGCCAGTACTAGAAGTACTGGGGCCCTCTGCCTGCTGGTTCCCAAATATTAGGCCCTTTATGAATTCCTCTTGAAAGTGCATAAATGTCCCCCTCTGGCTGGTAGAACGGAATAGCACGTAAGCGTTATACAGTGCCATCTGGATGATATACACGGCCAGCTTCTTGTACCAGATTTTTGTTTTCTGCAGGGGACTGTACGGCTTCAGTACCTGATCTGAAAGATCCACTCCGCCCATGTACTTATTGTAATCTAGGATACAATTCGGTTTTGAGGTGTGGGTACTGGTACCTCGTACAGGGATGGAGGTGGTACTGTCTCCATGAATTGTTGTCAGTATAAGGACATCCCTCTTGTCCTTATATTTGACCAACAACATATTTTCGGTGGATTGTGCCCTGCTTTCACCCCTTCTCAGTACTTGGGCAATGTGCGTTTTTGGGAGGCCTCTTTGGTTCTTGCGCACAGTACCGCAAGCTGCTGTACCTCTTGAACCAAGGGCCTTAAACAGGGGGATGCTAGTGTAAAAGTTATCCACATAGAGGTGATAACCTTTATCCAGGAAGTGGTGCACTAAATCCCAGACAATTTTTCCACTAACACCTACGAGGGAGGGGGGGCATTCTGGCGGTTCAATTCTTGAATCCTTCCCTTCATATACCCTAAACCTGTGGGTGTACCCTGAGGTGCTTTCACACAGTTTATACATTTTTATGCCATACCTTGCCCTCTTACTGGGAAGGTACTGGCGGAATTTAACCCTTCCTTTAAAATGTATAAGGGACTCGTCGATACAAATAAATTTTTCAGGGATGTACATCTCTGCAAATTTGGCACTGAAATGATCATTGACCGGCCTGACTTTGAATAGCCGGTCAAAGGTGGGATCATCTCTGGGTGGGCACTGTGCATTATCGGTGTAATGTAAAAATTTAAGGATTGTCTCAAAACGAGTCAGAGTCATGGCCATACGGTAAAATGGGGTGCTGTACAGAACATCTGTACTCCAATATTGCCTAATTTCTGGCTTTTTTACTATGCCCATATGTAACACCAGACCCCAAAACGTCATCATCTCTACTGCATCTACAGGGGTCCACCTAGCAAATGATGACGTGGGGTTTTGAGCAATAAACTGCTGGGCATATAAATTACTTTGGTCCACCATTAAATTTATAAAATCATCAGAGAAAAATAATTTGAAAAAGTCAATTTCTCTGAGACCTGTTGAATCAAATTGGATTCCTGTGATGGCCAAAAACTCAGGAACCTGGGGCTCAAAATTGTCTGGTGGTGGGGTCCATACGGGATCAGTCATTTGGGGGGGGGTCTCAGCTGCTCTACGGGGGCGTCTTTGAGGGGGTCCCTCATCACTAGAGGAGGAAGAGGAGCTTAAGACGAATCCTTCAAATTCCCCGCTTGCATCACTGGCTGTGTCAGAGTCAGAGGCAAGCATGGCATATGCCTCCTCCGCTGAATACATTCTTCTGGATGACTGGGATGACATTTGGGATGACATTTGGGATGCCATTTTTATTTTTGTGTTTCTGTAAGTGTAATGTTTCAACACGTGTATAGTGTAGGGGGGGTACAAACTTTATTTCAACACGGGGGGTATGTAGTGTGTAGTGTGTATGTAGTGCAGAAAAAAAAATACTTTATACAGGAATTTGATCCCAATAAAAAAAAAAAAAAAATTGAAGGGGTTAAAAAAAAGGTCCTGCGCCAAAAATTGAGCGCAGATGTTGGTCAGTAAAGTCCGTCACTGAACAGCGCTCAAAGGCAACAGGACACCCACAAAAGCAACGTGGGTGTAAAAACAATTTAAAAAAAAAAATACCACAGCACTCTCCAAAAAAAAACAATTTAAAAAAACTGCAGAAAAAAAATTATATCAACCCTGTGCCAAAAATGCTGTTCAGTGATGTACGTCACTGATCAGCGGCCACAGGACACCCACAAAAGCAACGTGGGTGTAATAAACCACAGCACTCTCCAAAAAAAAAAATTTTTTTTAAAAACTGCAGAAAAAAAATTGGTACTTGTTTCCTATCTGTGCGCCCACGATTTTAATCGGGGGTAAAATCGGGGCCATCGCGGCCGATAAAAAATCGGGTGCGATGTGCCAGACGCGATGCCCGCGATTTTCCCATAGAGAACAATGTTAAATGGCTCAATTTACCCGCGATGACCACGATTTACCATAGGAAACAATGTTAAATGGATCAATTTACCCAAATCAGCATAGGAACAATAGTAAATGGGCCAAAAACACCCCTGAACACTGAAATGTCCCCCCAAAAGTAGTTGACGCCACCCCGCCATCAACGTGAACCCGAAGCGTGGCGAGCGCAGCGAGGCCGCGAGGGTCGGCGGTACGCGTCCTCCGACCTTTTCATGCCCTACTATCCACTAGGGCGTGGAGTGAGAATAGAATAGTGTGGCGAGCGTAGCGAGCCACCGAGCCCGAAGCGTGGCGAGCGCAGCGAGCCCCGCGAGGGGACGCGGATACCTTCACAGGTAAACGCGTCCCTTCGCGGGCTTCCCAGGTGTCCGCGTCGCCATGGACACCTGGGAAGCCCGCGAGGGGACGCGTATAACTGTGAAGGTATCCGCGTGCGCTCGCCACACTATTCTATTCTCACTCCACGCCCTAGTGGATAGTAGCCGCCCCTCGCGGGCTCGCTGCGCTCGCCACGCTTCGGGTTCACGTTGATGGCGGGGTGGCGTCAACTACTTTTGGGGGGACATTTTTATGTTCAGGGGTGTTTTTGCCCCATTTCCCATTGTTCCCTATGATAATTTGGGGAAATTGATCCATTTAACATTGTTTCCTATGGTAAATCGCGGTCATCGCAGGTCAATTGGGACATTTAACATTGGTCCCTATGTAAAATCGCGGTAATCGCGTCGGTCGCATCGCATGTCATTATAATGACATGCGATGTACCCGCGATGGGCGCCCAGATAGGAAACAAGTACCAAAAAATTATATCAACCCTGTGCCAAAAATGCTGTTCAGTGATGTACGTCACTGATCAGCGGCCACAGGACACCCACAAAAGCAGCGTGGGTGTAATAAACCACAGCACTCTCCAAAAAAAAAAACAATTTAAAAAAACTGCAGAAAAAAAATTATATCAACCCTGTGCCAAAAATGCTGTTCAGTGATGTACGTCACTGATCAGCGGCCACAGGACACCCACAAAAGCACCCACAAAAGCAACGTGGGTGTAAAAACAAAACCCCACTGCACTCTCCAAAAAAAAAAAAAAAAACTGCAGATCAGTGATGCAGTGATGCAACACTGATTAGCAGTGAGGGGCAGCAGGCACACAAATGTGGGTGCAACCTGACAGGGTATATATATAAAAAAAAAACCTGGACCCCCAAAAAGTTGCTGATCAGTTAATTAATTTAAACTGATCAGCACAAAAGGGGGGGCAGCAGGGGGGGCAGCAGTCAGTTGCACAGGCAGCACAACCTTTGGTGCAACTGACAGGTATATATATATAAAAAAAAAAGTTGCTGATCAGCACAGATATACTGATCAGCACAAAAGGGGTGCAGCAGACACAAAATATAGCACTATCTATCACTCTCTGTCACTCTCTCACTATCTCTCACTATCTGTGACTCTATGACACTGCAGCAGCAGCACACAGGAAGTCACAAGATCCAGGAAGCATCCAGCTGCTGGCAGCACGCTACCAGCGGTGATCAGCGGTGATCAGGTAAGTATCAGGCAAGGTTCAGGTATGTATAGCACGACAGAGTGGCCGGTGACCGCTCTGCACGCAATTCCAGACCGGAATGGCGTCTGCAGCGCAGTCACCGTTAGTTTAAATGACGCGCCTTGGCTGTGATTGGTCCGTCAGTCCGACGGACCAATCACAGCCTTGGGGGCAGGTGGGGTGAGGTGTGGTCATCACCGGTGACCCCCTCATGCCCCCTCACACCCGGCGTTGATTGACACCTGTGTTACCGAGCGTCTGATTCGCCGGTAACACAGGAAAACGCTGCGACTGGCTGTTCACATTGAACAGCCAATCACAGCGATCGCCGACGGGGGGGAGGCATCGCCACCCCCCCTGGGCATGCAGGGACATGTCTGCTGTCAGGGACAGCAGACATGTTTAAACTGTCCCCGCGTCTATAGACGCGGGGACAGTTTAAAGTCATGACGTATATATACGTCATGTGTCGGGAAGTACATCCTGGCCATGACGTATATATACGTCAAATGTCGGGAAGGGGTTAAGAACAATTAAGTTAACTACACCAAACATAAATAATATTCAGCAAAACACTGTACAATAACATGGCATATCTACAGTGCTTGTGTGTTATTAAAGGTGTACCAATGAATGTGTGCAACGGTTTATGTTCGTTTTACTATATAATTTATATAATGAGCAACTCTTAGCCAATAACTGCAGGTCTCCTGTAAAGCTGGTCTAGAAAGTATTTGGTACAATTTCATTTTTGTTTTTGAAATTTGATCTCGTTTTGTTGTCTTTATTCCTGGAGTGCCACCCGTGACGTATTGTTGTATTGGAGCGAGCCTGTTTCTCTCTCCCTTTGGGAGGGCACCCGGACCTACATTGCTGCTTTTTGGAGTGCCGGCCATACCAGGGAAGCCCAGAAACAGAGCATTTTCTGGAGAGGGTCAGGTAGGAAAGTACATACACACACACGCATATTCATTTAAAGCAATGGAAGTTTTGCAATTGGTATAAAAAAAATAATAATAAACTTACTTGTACTGTAGAACTAATTTCTGAAGCAAAACCTCCTGTTACTGGAGCTTCATGACTAATTAGTAACCGGCCAGTCTTTACCACAGACTAGAAAGAAAAAATAGATGATACATGGAGATTAAATATGTTTCACAGTATTTTTTTCACATTCAACCAAAACACATTGGCAGCAAATGCTTTTTTTACAGGAAAAATGAAATAATAAAACTTGTGCTTTCAAAGAAATAACAAGGTCAAGTTATTAATAAACAATTACATGACTGCACAGGTCATTCAGTTTTTAATCGTATTACTCTCTGTAACAGTTCATGCAAATAAAGTCAAAACATATATGGATGACACAGGTATGTAGTGATATGACAATGGTCTAGTACAATTAACAATGCAAAACACACATAATTGAATGCTGGGCTCTTCTTTTAATAGAATACAGTTTTAAAAAGCAAAAGTCTTTGGTAAAAGGTATTGCTGGTTGCTAGCGGCAGGGAGGTGTTTATAAGGGCGGGCACAGCATTAGGGTGTGCCTGTGCACTCCTAACACTCTATGTGCGCACGCCTATGCATGACTGGAATGTGATGTAAATGGTCTATGGTCTTTGTTGCTTTGATATAAAATTCTTCTTTAAGTGCATTTTTTTCTCTCTATATAAGCACCAAATAATGTCAAAACTAAAAAGGACCTAGTGTTTTTAATAGCGCTGGTAAATGGGTCATGCTGTCAACTGCCTAGCCAATTGGGAAAATGCAGTTTAATTTCAAATTGGGACTATTTAACTAGCAAAATGTAAAGAATGGAAGCTTTTTTATGAATACTTAACTCTTATTTATCACCTTGACTTATCCAACCTACTCTTATTTTGCATTATTCTCTGTGAACCTTTCTCAGAATGCTACCTTGCACTCTACATATACTTATATAGGATTCAACTCAAAAGACTCACCATCACCTACAAAGCACTCATCTACAGCAGCACCTCTCCATACAGTATATATATCAAGCTTCATTTAACATCCTGTCACACCCATCCTATTAGAGCCGCCTCTTACCTGCACCCTGCCTCTTCCATTAAATCCACACCTCTCTTGTGTAACTGCTCATCTATTGGAATTCCTAACCAGGACTCATTAAATGATCTGATCATTTTTCCTACTTTTGATCTGCACCAGATACAGATGGAGCAGCTCTTATTAGATCGCCATGCGTCAGAAGGGGGGTGTGCGCGCACGAGATGCCCATGCTACGCATTCTGACAGGGTCCCCACTGCTGTCCGTCTCCCGGAAGAGGAGACAGGCAGGGTTTCCACCATCTGCCACCGTGTGAAGGGGACACGAGTGCATCCCCGTCAGATGCAGTGCCTCTAGCGATTCCCTGGGCTGGCTGAGAGGTGCTACATCTGTATGAAAGGCTCAGCTTACCCTATGCTTTGTCATCAATATTGTATTCTTTGTACAGTTTGTAAGGTAGACAAACTGAAGACTATGTACTGTTTACTGGCAAGGTAATAACAACATATCTTAATTTGGGTTTCGTATTTTAATTTATGTGTTTATAAAAATGTCTGCATAATCACATCATTATGAACCTGCCCCCACTACACCACACGGACATCACAGGCATTGTGAGAAAGGGGGCAGATTATGGTGGATCATATATTACCGCAATCATTGTTAAACAAAACAAAATGCATTCATTGTAGTGATGGCCAAAAGAGGCCATCACTGGCAATACCAAACATTCACTTTTAATGACTTTGGAGGTTGGTAAACAGGGCTTTTCACCAAGGTAAATAGTTTAGAAGCGATACATCGTGCCACTGTTCTGTAGTATACTCATGACTATACAACCTTCAGGCAATTAAGTAAAATAATAAACTATTCAATACTATTATCCCTGATTTACTGGCTTTCTGTAAATGACAAAGATGGTTAAAGATGCAGCATGAAATCAAACAATAAGACAAATTAATACAGTGCTTACTAAATTACAAACAAAAAATGTCAATTTGGAGGAACATATCTTTATGGTTTGTCATAACATAATGGATTCCTGAAAACAAATTTGTTTCAAGAGTTGAGATAAATCAGCGCTTGATGATAGTTTCTTTACTCAAGTTAAACAAAGCAAAAGATATGTTATAGAAGCACCCAGAACACAAAACCTAAATGCCGAATGAATTTAAATTAAAAGATATGTGACTAAACCCTCAAGTCTGCTAATTATATTGTACATGCCCACAAGATGTACAATATCTTCCGTTTTGCAAAAGTATAGGTTAATCTTCCAGATATTACATCCACATGTGGCTAGGCACCAAACTGACAAGTTAACAGAGTGCCTAAATCTGGAAAGTTCAAATCAAAGTCAAATGAAAAATATATCCATGTAATACATTCTAAAAAGTCCCTAAAGCTTACAGTTTTCCCTTCTCCAATCAGACCTAGATTAATCTTCTGTAGAACAGATATATGTTGTTAATATCCTGGAAGAGGATCATATATCTAGATTAATAGGCACCAATGTCAACGTTTACATTTATAAAATTCACAACCAAGTATATATTCTGAACACTCGTTGATTTTTCTATCGCCAACTCAACAGAGTCTCCGATGGTGTTTACCAATTCCTGGACCACGTCAGTTTAAACAACATTTGTTAGCAGATAACATCTTTAAAAATGCTCTATACGGTAATCCACAACTAAAGTTGAATTATATTCTTAAAACAGTTCATGAAATATCAGCAATGCTCTACATTTGTCTACAAAAT
Source organism: Crinia signifera (assembly GCF_055691185.1). Classification (NCBI taxonomy): domain Eukaryota; kingdom Metazoa; phylum Chordata; class Amphibia; order Anura; family Myobatrachidae; genus Crinia; species Crinia signifera. The sequence continues at coordinate 192,211,735 of NC_139219.1, forward strand.
ACATATTGTTTCACCGGTGGTGTTTTCCCAAATCCCGGGAATGACGGCCATAGTCATACCATTCAGCAAAATAGATACTTTTCAGTCTCTGCATATACTTTTATTTCTGGGGAGGGGGGGGAATCTTTATTACAGAAAGTCTGGTCAGCAGGCGCTAGATGACATTGCAGCTCTGAATTATTTGTTTTGCTGCAAAAAAAAGAGAATGGACGAAAACAATATGAATTATTTATAGCCAACTTTTTCTTTTTTGCTTTTATTAAAAGTTCTCAAGTACATTATTCCCATTACCATCCTTCCTCAAACCTATGTTCTTTCATTTCGTAGGAAACAGACAGCGTAAAACTGAAATTACGGAGTAGCTGAAGAAGCAGAGGATAATGGAAAAAGCATACTGTTGGCTTTAAATGTTTTAAAAGTACTCTATATAATAAAATGGTATCCAACTGCAAATTCTGGTGAAAAAATAAATAAAATTAGGACAGCGCATTAAGGGCAAGATGTACTAAGCTTGAAAAGTAATAAAATGGAGAGTGATAAACCAGCAATCAATTAGCTACTTCCTGTTATTTCTCAAACCCAGCCTGTGACATGGCACTAAGGAGCTGATTGACTGGTTGTTCTTCACACTCTATTTTATCACTTTTCAAGCTTAGTACATCTGGCTCTAAGGCAAGAAAATATTTCTTAGCTTTGGATAAGAGTACCCACATCCTTGCTTTATCGTATGTGTGATATTCGGGGATATGGTCACTAGGTCCACCCTATTTAGGTCAACATGCATTGGGATGACCACTAAAGGTCAACAGGGCTTAGGTCAACCCCTGAAATAGGTTGATAATGGAAAGGTCATCGTCTCAGCGGCTTTTTCAAAGGGCGAAACGCGTCAGTGTGGCCTACCCTCACTTTTTATTTGGACTGTATCAGACCAGCCTTGGACCCTTATTTGGACCTTACCTAACCGTGGGGACATTGCATACCATCTTGAAGGACCCCAGCACCATCTTTGGGAGTATCAGCTCTGGGTGTCTCCCCTACTCTGGACGGTGACTCGGCCCAAACACCAACTCAGGCCTTGAGTCCCAGGGAGAAAAACTACACACCCCAGTGTTCTGTCTACAGGTGGACGGTAACCTAAACTCTATTGTTTGCATTTGCACTTTATACGGTCCTGACCCCAGGCTTAATAGGAACGGACAGTCCCTCACTGCAACCCAATTCCCCATGAAAAACCCTTTGCACTTTACCAACATATTTTTGGTCATGTTATTGAATAAAATGTATTGATTTTAGATTGTACAATCAGTCCAATCCTTACTATATATTTTATGTTATTTTAATTTATTTATTTTTCAGTCAGCGCTGCTACTCTGACATCAGAATCAGCTTTATTGGCCAGGTATACTTGTGTATACTAGGAATTAGATTTGGTTTGCTGTGCAACAGCCAAGGTGATAAAAAGTAAACAGTGACATTACAGATATTTATCACATGTACACATATGCACTAGACGTAACCTGATGAGGGACATGGACATGGGGAACATATATTTACTGAGCTGTACAGCACCCAGGCAGCCATTCAGCTGCACCACTTGGTGATTGCAACAGATAGGTAGAAAGTAAAACAGTACTGATATATAACAAGACAGGGGTGACACGGGGTACATATTTTGGCTAGCGGCACAGATCCTAGGCAATCATCAGCGACACTATCTTGATGTTGTTACTCACAGGGAGGGTCTCAACAGGCCATTTCCTCTTCAGCACACAACAGGAGCCAGCTTGGATGGATCCAGAGGCTGTCCTGTAGGGCTTGGGGGCAGCATGCCAGAGCGTGGTGGTGGTGGCAGGGAGGAGGGGCTAGGAGAGAGTCCGTGAGGCCGGAGGGCAGAGTTGGGCCCTCCCTGGGCTGAGTTCTACGCTGCTGCCCCAATAGCTGTACCTCATCCCTTGGGTGCTGCCCCGGAGCTCTAGCATCGAGTGGGGGTAGATGGGCTCCCTCAGGCTGCTGGAGGATAGTGGCCAGGAAATGCAGGCTGGAAATCCTGTGTTGTCGCAGATGGGAGAATCGGCTGGGGTTCCTGCTGGGCCCGGTGAACTCAACAGGGGTGATCCTACTGGACGATGGTGTTCGCTACCTCTGGCGGATCATGCCGGAGCCATGGGTGATGCCACCACCTGTCCCAGTTGGGGGGGGGGGTGTCACCTCATCCTGCACTGGGGACACTCGGCAGTCATCCTTGGTACTTCTGTCATAATCCTCCATCCGCCTCCTCTGCCACTCTTCGATGCGGGGGCTGAGGTTTGGAGCTCGGAGCTCCACGAGCATGCGACCATCCCCATCCCCCCACTGGAAGTCATGTCTGCCCTCCATGCGTCCACCACGGAGGCCAGGCCGTCGCACACAGTGACATGGAAAATAGGTCAACATATATACGTTGACACCAGAGTACATGACATTTCTGTGTTCTTTTTCGGGTTAGAGATTGGTTTAGGGTTAGGCTAAAATAAGCAACACATAGTATGTTGACATTTTTGTGTTGACATGTTAAATGTAGACATTACAAACACGTCGACAAGTTTATTAGATCAATATTTGTGGATGTTAATATTGTCCTTAGCAAGTGACACTAAAATTACTCTGACAAATAATGTGCTATTTTGCATTTATAGTTGACTGCAAAATTAAATGAAGTTAGAACAGAATCTGTCGGACTAAAAGAATGCAGAAGGCAGTTCTTATGTGGAAAATAATAGGCTGCAAAAGGCAGTGCTAGTGTCTAAAGAGCTAAAAGAATAATCTGCAGAAGGAAGTAATAGTGACACTGTTTCCGACCATCCCTAGAAGACACATTTCCACCTAGAAATAATTTGTCATCTTACAGGCACACCCAACTACTCTACACGAAAATATACACATATGTACATATTAAAAATACCATCAAAGAACATAAAATAAATCACATCTATTTTAGTTTCGGCATTGAACAATTACTTTACAGAATTTTGTAGTGTGTATCTAAAAGAAATAAAAAAAATTGATCCAAAACTTGGACTACAGTATGCACACATCTCTCATGTCAACAGCAGTAAATCCACTCTAACATCATGAGCCATCTGAACACAAACAGTTTCCATGAAACACAGCTGGTAACTGAAGACAGCACATACACCACACAGTTAAAGTCAACAATAAAAGATCCTGGAACACCTGAGTCTAATTGTACATTTTTGAATGAATGTTCTAGTGGTGCATTAATGGAACCCGCTAGCTATTACATTTGTAGCCACAATATTCTATATGTAATATATATATATATTTTACATTCTGCTCATGGTGCGCATGAAGAGAAGCTCACCATGAACAGAATGTCAAACAGTTTACTATTAACATTTACTAATAACAATGCTCACATACATAGAGGTTTCAGCCTGCCAGCACAAGGTGAGAACAACAGGTAGGTTTACAATCAGCGGTATATCAAAGCACAACTTGTGGATCACCGTACGTACAAACAGCCTCACGCTGTACAGTCGGAAGCCGCCAAAACCCATCCTCGTTCACCCAGGAAAAGTGACGTCACAAATCTCAATGTATGTGAGCATTGTTATTAGTAAATTAACTGTTTGACATTCTGCTCATGGTGCGCCTCTCTTATTTTTATTCAAAGTACACTGGTGGACCATGGTTAAGTCCTGGAGATAGCTGCACACTACAGAGGAACACCTGATATTTATTACCTGAAGGGTAGTCTTTTGGTATCTAAAAAAAAAAAAATATATATATATATATATATATATATATATATATATATATGCTTGAAGTGCTTTCTTATTGTTCATCTATTATTTTTACAGTTCTTTAGTGCTTTGTTGGTAGTTTTATATATTTTTGTGATGAAGATGTGACTGCTGAAGCATGGGAACCAAAGTGTCAGGTCGCAGTTTACAAGGGTCTGAACTCCCCACACCGATTTTATTTCCTGCCCCTCATCGATTCCTTGACTGCCCTCAGAGTCTGTAGTGGTTTGCTAATTCTATTCACATGGGGGAGCATGGCGGATCATATGTACATATACTGGAAATCACAGTGAGTACGTAGCTTATGATCACCTTTCTTTGAGGCACTTTACAGCATGCACTTTTATGCACAACCTTTAAAAGCTAGGGAAGACCCAGGATGACTTGAATTGCTTCATTGTATGCCCCATCTCATCCATTACATTAGTAATTCAGAAGTTCAAAGGACATTTCAGGAAAGTTAAAGAGTTCGATAACAATGCAATTACCAGTAGACTAAACTATTAAACAGTAGAAAAAGTACTGTACAAATGGATAAAATGTATCCATACGGCTAGTGACATAATCCGAATGCCTTTAGACTTTGGGGGGCGAAAACCTGACTCAGTTCTAACAAATACAATGAAAAATGTCTGATAATATTGAAAAAACAGCAAAAAGATAAACAAGCAGTATACAGTGAATGGGAAAGGAAGGGCATGGCGACAGCTGGTTAATCAACATCTCAGATCTGGATATGTATAAGTCAAAGGAATTGTATCCAACTGACATATATCAGTCCGTATTGGATTCATATTTGAGTGTCCAAAGTTAGAATTGTGCATTGACCAACATTCATTAATAGTAACAATAACCAGTCTGAATGTAAAGAATCAATTTTCATACAAAAGGCCCATGAATGCCCAGGTGTATATATACACCATACTAGTAAGCCCACTCGAAGCAAATCCTAGGTAGTGAGGTAGCTAATGTGAGAGAGAAAGAGATGTAGTTGCACTTGCTGCCAACAGATGGCAGTGTTTCGGTGACACAGACATTAGACCTATATATAGATTATATGGCTGCACAATTTGAACGTATCTCTTGATTAGAAGGAATATTAGTTAATTTCTCAATGTTCTATCATAATGAGGTTTCTGGTTGGTCTCTGTAGCATACTTCTTATATTTTATATACCCATGCCAACCTCTCATCAATACTGGTCATATTATTCCTGCCAGCATGATCAATTATCTTTATGATCATAATCAATATTCCACATAATGTGACAATGCTGGTAATTGAGCACAGTGACAGGGTGTAAACCAATAGCGACCCCACATCTTCCTTTGTTTAAAGTAAGGTCAAATCCAACAAAATGTAAAAAAAAAAAAATCATGAGCCTTCGGAGTTGGACGGATTAAGGGTGTTGATTGCTTAAAGCGCATAAAACATACTAAAACAACTGGAGTCAACTATAGGTTCAAATATAAAATTGTATTATTTCAATTGAATTATTTAAAGGATAAAAGGGTGGAGAATATATGGTAACAGGTCTACAGGTGTGCACTAGAATATACCATTATTTTAATCTGCAAAAGACCTTAGGACTGTTAATAACATAATCTAAATCTTTTCATCTTCTTAAGCCTAACACTACAGGCTCTTTAGCAAAAACTAGTTGGTGAAAGGAATGAACTCCAACCAACTCATTTTTATTTACTTATTAGAAGGGAAAAGAAGTGCTACCCTACCAAATCTCTAACATTTATTGTATAATATTGGTTAAGCTACTATTGCTAAAGGGTACATTTCACAAAACGTCAAAAAAATAATTTGTCAGTTTTCGGATGCTTTTATGTTTGTCACCTTGCAAGTTTTTACAAGATTCTAGATGTTTGCATCTTATTGGATTGCTGTAACAATATCATATACCACCCCCAAGATGTTTGCACATTTTTCACAAAACACACCAACCTATGACTTAAAATATATATCATATTCCAGAAACCCCACATAGCCTCCAGTAGCATTCATATCTAATTGCACTCCATCAGGGTGGTCTTGCAATCTGGTGGGACTGCCATGCTATCAAATCCTATGCTTTTGTATCCCTCCCAATAGATTATAAGCTTGCAAGCAGGGCCCTCCTACCTCTATGTCAGTTTGTTACTACCAAGTTTGTTCTATCACTATTTCCAGTTGTAAAGCAGCACAGACAGTGTCAGGCAGCATGGACGGTGTAATGGTTAGAATTACTGCCTCACAGCACTGAGGTCATGGGTTCGATCCCCACCATGGCTCTAACTGTGCGGAGCTTGTATATTCTTCCCGTACTTGCATGGGTTTCCTCCCACAATCCAAAATTATACTGGTAGGCTTATTGGCTCCCAACAAAAATTAACCCTAGAATGTCTGTGTGTGCCTGTACATGTGGTAGGGAATATGGATTGTAAACTCCACTGGGGCAGGGACTGATGTGAATGTTCAAATATTCTCTGTAAAGCGCTACAGAATATGTATGCGCTATATAAGAAACATAATAAATAAAAATAATAAATAAAGCGCAACAAAATGCTGCGCTATATAAGAAACTGTAAATAAATAAAATAAATATATTGTAATCTTAATTTAAAAGCAGGCTACCTTTCTGCAATCACTGCAGGTTCATACCACAGTGAATGAGTATGGCAACGCTGTGCAGTACGGAGTAAAGTCGTTTAATGTAATTGTAAATAGGTCTCTTCTTATTTCATACCAATTAAATTCCAAGTGATGTCCACAAAATGCCATGACCACCAGCATCGACAATTAACCATCAGAACCATAGATGTATAGTAATAGTGCTACACTTGATAAAATTGTTGTATTTTCAAGATGCTTGCTTATTCCCATATTGTTTGTCCATGCCCATCTGGATGTTTGGGATTTATGAAACTTTAAATTGTTAAAATATAAATAAACCTTTAAAATAAAATAAAAACCCCATAGGAGGTACACAAGAAAGCTGGACAGGTGAGGTTAGTGAAGGATTGGTGCATGAAGGGCCAAACCAGGGAAATTAAGTGGTAGGGGCAGGGCTGCCGAGAGGGGGGAGGAGCAGGTACAGTTTATCTGGGCCCAGGCCTGTCAGGGGGCCCGGGTCTGGGAACACACACACACTTTTTTTTATTTGGTGTCTGGGTGCTCTGTGTCTGCTGCCTCCCTGCATGCGTGAGATCCAACTTTGGGGTCAGCATGTAACCCCTGACAGAGCATGTACCATAACTCCATTTCAACAAGCATTTTAACCCCAGGCATCCAGCATGAAACCAATGGCAGAGCAGGTTAACCCCATGGCAATGGGCATGTTAACCCCTGGCAGAGCATGTAACTCCGGGCAGAGCATGTAAACCCATGGCAGCAAGCATGTTAACCCCTGGCATCAAGCATGAAACCCATAGCAACGAGCATAGATTGTAAGCTTGCGAGCAGGGCCCTCCTACCTCCATGTCGGTTTGTTTAATCACTGTTGTTTCAAATTGTAAAGCGCAACGGAATATGCTGCGCTATATAGGAAACTGTAAATAAATAAATAATAAATTTAGGTAAGCGGAACTTACTGTATGTGGTATACAATATGTGGTACTGTATATGTAATAGGCATTACAGTGTGCAGCATAATATGTAATGAGCATTATGGTGCATGTAATGGTCATTATGGCATATGGTAAAATATGTAAGATATTAAGGTGTATGACATAATGTGTACTGGGCACTATGGTGTGTGGCATAATGTGTACTGGGCACTACGGTGTGTGGCATAATGTGTACTGGACACTATGGTGTGTGGCATAATGTGTACTGGGCATTATGGCCTGAAGTATAATATGTAATGGGTGTGTGACATGTGTAATAGGAATTACAGAGTAAATTTTTAGTGCGCGCCTTTAGTGCGCACTGTCCCTGTATATGCCTTGGAAGCAGCGGTATAACAGCAGGTCCAGAGAACACGCAACGGCTTGGGGGAGGCAGCGCAGGCAGAGTGTGCAGGGAGCTCTGTCCGTGGGGGCCCCTGTAAATTGTTTTACCGGGGCCTAGGATTTCTCTTGGCGGCCCTGGGTAGGGGTGCATGCTTAGGGGTGTGGTCAATCACAGATGCATAGCTAATCATATTTGTGCATAGTCTTAATAATTAAAGATAGACAGACATAGCATGCATTATAATATAGCAGATTGTTTTATTAACAACAATGCTAACTACGCTTTACACTTGTATGACTTAATAAATGCAGAGCTACTGTACAATACGATTCCATTCACTGGCAGGAACTGTGCAGTAAATGTACAGATTGTGCAGATATGGCTCTTCCTGCTTCACCACTTTACAGAGGCAAAGCAGGAAGACACACCAACAAAATGTATTAACATCTTGTCTGCCACAGTGAAAACTCCCCCTTCTGGCAATGCCTATCAGCACTCACAGCGCATCAACCTTACTGTTCAAACATTGCCCCTGCTTATCGCCATGCTATCATAAAAGATGGACATGCCAATAATGACCAGAGTGATTCCCGTAGTACACTTATCCTTCTGTACACATGGGAGAGAAGTGGTATCCGTGCACATAACGGTGCTGATACTACCCCCATAATAACTCTTCACATATTTACCCTTGTGTTCAATATGCTAAAACAAACCATGCAGTAGGGTCCACTGAGGATTTTCTCTGTACTCCTGTGGGCCAATCTGACCCTGGGTGAGGTGGGATGTACGTTTTTTTTTTTTTAAAGTGATGGAAAAAATGAGCATAGTCAGGCCCACAATGACACAGCAAGGAGAAAAGTGTGATGCAGCCAAGACCGCCCCATATTAATTCTGGAGTCCCAAATACTGCACCATAAACAGGACTTCCAAAAACCTATTACAACGTACGTAGGACTTCCATTTTAATAAAAATTACCAATTACAACTCATGACATAATATTTTGACTTTACTTCCCTTTTTCATTTTAGAATAGTAGTTTCAGAAAAAACCACACATCATAAATTTTATTTTCATCAACCTTGTTGTTTTAAGCACAAGGCTATTACAGATTGTACATTTTTGAATTTGCTCTCCATTACCATAATGCCAATTTTCCGCTTATATGTTTTGCTTACTGAATCCAAACCCTAAAATAAAATTGTTAAGGAAAAATTATATTCAAAAAGAAAAAAAATAACAAAAGGGAAAATGTGGTTTTAACAGACTGCAAAAAAATCCCCCCAAAAAACAACAGATTGTGCACAAGTATGAGCTCAGCACACAAGTACAGTTAATTAACTGCAACGCTTTCTTACCTGTAATATAACAACTCACATACTGTAAGTATATGTAATTGAAGTTCACAACTTTAATTAAAACAAAAAATATATTTTACATTTGTACCAGTCAAACTTCTTTCTATGTGGGGATTTTACCATGGGGTTAGTGAGGATTAAGGAGCTGGCATTATGGAGTTAAGTTTTTGCAGTGTATAAGCTCCTCCCTTCCAACTTTCTGTGGTTTGAGCTTAAAGAGGCTTATGGATAGGTTGAAGAACTAAGGCAGTGGTTCCCAAACTGTGCGCCTAGGCTCCCTGGGGTGCCTCGGGACACTTGCAGGGGTGCCTCGGGTTGGTCCAGGACCAATTCAAATTATTTATGATCATTATTTCTGGACAAAACCAGTGCTGGTGGCTGCCAATCATAAAATGTGTACAATCAGAACCAAATCCTGCCCTTTACCACATAACTGACCCTAAGAAGCACATAGAAACACAATCTACTTAATTTTATTTATATTTTTTCGGTCCTAGGATACCTTGGAAAAATTCTGATACTCTAGGGTGCCGTGATTAGAAAAAGATTGGGAACCCCTGAACTAAGGACAGAATTGCATCATACTAAAAAAACAAGGGAGGCACTGAAGTGTCTCCCAGATAAACTGGGAGAAAGATTTAACTAGACAGTACCAAAAATAATAGTTCAGTTTAACAGCCTACCACCCCTGGAGACTGGAATTGGTCTCCTAAATGAGGACCCTTGCCCTTATACAATATTTCCATAGCACTGGCTGTGAGCTGTAATTAAGTCATGGCAAGCGCCAACTTTAAAATGCTGGTATCCATCCCAGATTGGCTGCTAGTTTGCGAGCCGAAACTAGATTCAAATTGCCACCACTATTTCCCCGGGTCCGGACAGTGGCGTTGATCTGTGTAAATAGGCGCTGCCCAGCCCTGTCCCCGGCAGCCCGCCTATGTGCGGCGTGACGTTACAAGATCATGCCGCACACAGCAGGGGGGAGGAAGGCAGGGCCGGGCAGCTGGAGCTGGGCAGCTGCTGAAGCTGAGTGCGGCTCTGCCCGGCAAGGGGGAGCGCAGACAGTGGCACTCCTGCGACTTTTCTGGGTTTGCCAGTCTGCGCACTGGAGCAAACCCTGGAAAATTCTGGGGAGTACTAGGGAAGGGGTTGATGCCCGCATGCTGGGACTTGTGGTTTTCCAACACTATTCAATAGTTTATATCTATTATTAGCCATTTCCCTATCAGCCTGATCCTCTAGAGAGGGGGATCCCTTTAATGGGGGGGGGGGGGTCCCCACTCCTCCAGGGTCCCTGCCCAGGCTGACCAGCCACAGAGATAAATGCTTTGGCCAGGGGAACTTGCAAAAATAGTTTCCCCCGGTTGTGGCATTACTCTGTTGGCTGTTTGGGCAGGTGCTGGTTGCCAAAATATGGGGGAACCCTACTCATTTTGTCCCCCTGCCTTTTGGGATCCAGAACTGGCCCTTGGTGCTGGTTTTACAAATCCTGGGTATCCCCTATTCTTTTTGTCCCCTGAATTTCTAAAACTAGGACATGTTCTCTGATCCCAGTGCTGGTTATGGTGAGGGGGGAGATACCACAGATTTCTTATTTTTTTAATTTTTTTTTTAATTTTTACTTTTACACATTTTTTGGGGATAGAAACATGCACAGATCTCACTGATTGGTGATATTCATCTATTCTTGGGCACAAGAGCTCACATCTATAAATTTTTGTGAACGTGAGCTGCACATGACAAATAAGACAGTTGTGCAGTACAATGGATGGATGCGGGAGCCCTGTACCGCAGACCTCATGGCCCAGCCGCAGTGCCGCATTGGTGGACCTGGACAATCTTTGAGGTCGACAAGACCCTTTACGTTAAAAGGAAATATAATGTTGGGCGTGTTTTGCGCCAGCAATGGGTTTTTGGAGGGATCTCCAGAGAAACTGGCCTCTGTTTCCTTGTCCAAGTGCCAACACGTGATGCCAGTACGCTGATGTTTGTCATTAATGACAATATAGAGCCGGGCACAACAATATACTCGGATTGTTGGTGAGGATACAGTTCTGAACAATTGGAGCAGGCAGGGTATACCCACGCCTGCGTAAATCATCGATACCACTTTATAGACCCCGATACAGGTGTCCACACTCAGACAATCAAACGCCTTTGGGGCGCCTGCAAATGGCGGAACAATCGCCAATGGGGGACTGCACGGTACAATTTGCAGTCTTACTTTGAGGAGTTCCTGTGGCGGAAGTGTTTGGCAGGAGAGAAACCGTTTGAACGTATCCTGCATGCACTGACACTGTTGTAATTGGCAGATTGACTTTTTTTTTTTCATTAATGTCTTCTTTTTACAGGTTTATAATTGTTATTGTTCTTATTCTTAATTAATTTTTAATCATTGTAAATATTTGTTGTGAGTATTGTCATGATTTATTTCATTATGCTCATTCTTCATTTTTAATCACTAAATTTTACCAGTTAATCGTTAAAACACATTGTCAGATGAATGATATTGAAGGTGTGAATGTGTTCCAAAAACACCCCCACTATCCACGAAATCCCGAAGCGTGGCAAGCGTAGCGAGCCCCGCGACGGGGACGCGTAACGTGTCCTCCCGACCTTTTCATACCCCCACTATCCATGTCGGCGCGGAGTTGATATTATATAGTGTGGCGAGCCACCAAGCCCGAAGCGTGATGAGCGCAGCGCGCCCCGCGAGGGGAGGCCGATCACTTTACATGTATTCCGTGTCCCCTCGTGGGGCTCGCTACACTATATAAAATTAACTCCACGCTGACGTGGATAGTGGGGGTATGAAAAGGTCGGGAGGACGCGTTACCCGTGCACTCACCACGCTTCGGGCTGATGCTGGGGTGACGCAAAACAATGGCAGAAGTGCTTGCGTCACATGTCATACTAAGCACCCATCACATCTCATGGCATGGGTGTTTATACAATGAAATATCGCATCGCATGCCATCGCATTTGGTGCCATGCGATCCTATGCGATATTTCATTGTATAAGCACTCCTGTGCAGTTAACATGGATATCGCATCGCACACATCACATAGCACTATAGATGGTAAGCGATGTGATGCGATTTTCCTAAGCAGAATAGCCCACTAAGCTATTTGCTTAGTGGGCGCTGTGATAATACACAAGTACCGCAAATTATTCAAATCATGCAAATTCTTACTTTTTTTTACCAAAAGTCTAAAAATCGCACTTTATTACATCTCACCCCCTATATTATCCATCTCTCAGGAAAGGTTGTATATTCATGATCATGTAATGCAGTGATTCGTAGACATTTTAAATCATTGAATATCAGAATTTTTTTCACAGCACCTAAAGACCAAAAGTTTGATTTTGTGAAATTCAGAAAAATATTAAATTAAGTAAATTGTGTTTATATGTCATCCTTAGGTTCATTTATGTGGTGAGGAACAGAATGCACTTTGGTTTGTCCACATTTTTTATGATGGGAAGCCACAAGCACTAGTTATGCCGGTTACATTGACCATAAATAATTGGAATTTGTAATGGACCACCAACCTGTGACATCAGTGCAAGTGCCCAAGACACCCAGTATGTGAACCACTGATTTAATACTTCCTACTTCAGAAAGATTTAATTTAACTGTTAGTACAGCATCATTGCAGCATAACGCAAAGACTATAGTAAATGCAAAACAAAATACAAAAATTTGCAAACTACAGTAGAAGATGTCCAATCTGGTTGCTCAAACTAACATATGGGATACAACATATCACCTAGTGTATACCCAGCTTAATTCTGCAACATGCTTATTAGTTCTGTAGCGGGCGGTACATTTTCAGAACCTCAAGTCCACTATAACTGACAGAAAAAATTGGTTATGGAAATTGTGGGTTGTCAACCCTTGGCATCAACTATTCTAGTTAGTAATAACTATTAACCAATTTTACAGAACACATAGTCCTCACAAATCAGCCTTCTGGGTTTTCAGTTTAACAATCTATTCTTTTACACTTTTGCCAGTTCACTTTTGTCAGAATGTTCCAAAACAAAGGCTTTTTTTATTCAATTTCAGAAATAAACTGCCAGGCTTTGTTTGCTGAACTTTTCTAGTGTGTATGGAAAGGCATAAATAGAGCATCTTGCCTTAAAGTAGTAATTTCACAAGTTTGTTTTAGTCTCAGTTGACTACACTGACCACATAAAAGATAAAGGCCTGTATTTTTGGTTTTTGTATTTGGTAAGTAGAATAGGCAAAATGCTAAAAATGGAACAGTCCAACAGTCACTGGACATATAGTTTCCAAGTAAAGTGGCTAAGATGCCAATGTCTGTCCGCTGCAGAGATTAAGCTGCCAATTTTTCCTATAGTAAGAATGCAGTGGAGGAAAATATTCTAAAGAAACGATGATTAATTTGATAAAATGAATGTCACAGCAAATACCTACATTTACTTTTTGTATTATATAGCACAGAACCATTTGTCTCAGATTGTGTGCTTGTAAAACTATTGGTCTTGAGCAGAAGATTAGATGCAGTGCGGGAGGGGCCTCTAGTGGAATGATGCTACAATAGTTATACCTCTAGAAGAGGCAAACATTGACTTTAATAAATGATCTTTCACCACCAACTTAAAGAATAGATAAAAAAACACTTCTGTATTTAATACATATTTCAACATATTGGAAACATCAAAAATATTGTATTGATTATTTCACGTTTAGTTAAATAGGAGAAAGAATTTTAATTTGAGAGTGATTGTTCCCTGTGGTAAATTTTCCAATACTGCAAAAAAGTAGGAATGCCAATCACGGGCCCATCTTTTTCAATCCCAGAATTCGGGATTGAAAAATGCTCAATCCCAGGATCGAGGTATTTACTTAACGGTGGCAATGGCAGGCAGCAGCAGGACTGTATCCTCCTTCTTATCTCTATTCCCCTACAGCCACCCATTAGGTATGATCTATCCCTCTCCCCTACAGCACCCCCCCCCCCCCCCCCGAATACCAGCCTCCACTTGTGTGCTTCCTTAGTGGCTGTCTGGGCTAGCTCATTCTGTTGTGATACAAATGCCAGCCACTGCACTGCTGAAGATTCATGTAGGCATTTTCAACGGCCTCTGCTGAAGGCTGCGGGCTGGGCTGTTGTTGGGCTGCACAGTGTGATATTTGACATCATACTGCACACACCGTGGGTCATGAGCAGCGTCTGAACTGTCTGCTACTCAGCACTGCGCATTACTTTAAAAAAAATTTGTGCATGGGCTAACCAATAGAGAAATCTCAGGATTGGAGGCTCCAATGCCAGGATTCAAATCCTGGTGATTTTAGGCCAAAAGCCTGGGATCCGGATGATCCCGATCACGGGATTGGCCACCCTACATAAAAGCCAAACTGACACAATGATATGCACCATGCATTTCACTGCTGCCTTTATGCACAGCATAGGCAGAATGTTAGCTGACAAGGGTTTATCAGATGCTTAAATGATTTTCTGTGGAATGAAATTGAAGAACATTGCTCATGTGCTAATCCAGTAGAGCCCTAAGTGTCTCTCCAGTGAGAGTTTAGGTTGTACGTGAGATTTGGCACAACCAAGTGGTCTACTGGGGGGGGAAGCAACATCATCATGAACCAGCCCCTAATATAAACTACATTGATGCATTATTAAATAGGAGGCAGACCTGCTGTAACTCAATTGAGCAGAAAGAGGGCTTGCAATAACACACTTCAGTATGGTGCCTCCCAGAGAAGGTCCACTGTCCAGGGCATAGTTGTGCATGCAATCTATCTCTTGCCTGGGGTAACCACAGTGGTGGATTATATACTGTATTACTGCACAAAATAATAGGATTTTCATGCACTCCACCATGACTATGGCCCCATCTGTGCACCTGAACGTGGATCCTGTAGTTTGCCACTAAACAAGACTCGGACAAGTCACTAATTAGTGCAAATCCCTAAAATATGTAAACTAACTCTCAAATCATGATTTGTTTTTCTATTATAGGAAACATTGTAAAATATTATTATTATTATTATTATTATTATAATTAAAAAATAAATTTTTGCAGTCCATAAGAGTAGGTTAAATGTATCAATATGGAAAAATAAACGACTAAAATATATTTCTGGAAGCCATTGTGAAGGATAAGAAAATATAATACTTTAAAAGTTGTCACATTTGCAGCATTATTAAGAACAAAGAGCAAATTATAAATAGCATGACCAGTCTGATCTTGTACTGCATATCACATTAGTCTAAGTGCCTATAGGCATCTGCTGCTATTCTGTGGAATGTGCATTTCGAGTCCAATAGACAAGCTCAACTCTAAAACCAGTTTCTGATTTCAGCTAATCGAGCAGAGCAAAAAATTAACCTTTGACATGATATTTACCAGTGCTTTGCAAGGTTATAATCAAATTTATTGTAAAATGTCGGAATTCCAAATGAATCAACTGTGACCATGCATGTAAAGAAAATGCAAACATAGTAAGTATTCATTGAAGTTCATGTTCTGTAGAGTTAAAAGGAACATAATAATGTAAGGAGTAATTTAGTAGCTGACATTACAATGAACCCCAAATGGTGCCCATACACTTATTCGATTGGATGCGATGTCCCAATGCATCCGATTGCATCTTATGATGCAAAAAGTGCAGGGCCCCGGAGTAGCTTAGCTCTGTGAAGGGATGCTAGCAGGCGGTGGGGGTCAGCGCGGCAGCAGAAATTGAATTAAAAAAAAAAAAACAATGGACAGCCCTCTGAGCTCAGCCAATCAGAGGGCTGTTCAGTGTTTTAAACTGTTTTTTCCCCCCCAAATTTTTTTCAAATGCTGCTGCTGACCCTCGTTGTCACTCCTTCACAGTGCTAAGCTAGTCAGTTGGACTCCAACGCTCCCTCCGGCCCCCTCTCCCTAAACCGGCACTGCCAAAAGCGATCCCACCGCCCCCCACCCTAGGAATTTCCCTCCTGCAATTCAATAAATGTTATGTGCAGCCCATATCTATCGACGCAACATTCGACCGGCAGGCCGTGCATCGCGTTTGGAGGACCCATTCGATGTGGTCAAAATCGAAGGATTGCATGCAATATTGTCCTAATGTATGGGCAGCATAACAGAGATTTTCCTGCTCTGCACAGCAAAGTAGCTCCCAATACTGAAGACCTATGTGTGCATAGGCTAAATTATTTAGAATTTGCTACATCGTTATCAGAGGCTGAGGATGACATCACCTTTCTGTTGATTGAATTTAAATGATCTCAAATTTAGAGATGTAGGCAAATGATGGTTTATGTACATCTATGATTTTAGCTTAACTGTCCATTCGCAAGACCCATAATGTTATATTATCACATGGTTAAACTGTGCCCATCCCTGAATCAGGCCCATAGCATCAATGATCTAATAGTTACTATGAATGATTACTAGAAATGTATACAGAACTTTCTCAGTAAATAACACCCACTATGCTACAGAAGTTACCAGATTTCCGTGCAGTCGTACTGGCCTCCTGGCTCCCCAAACATACAGTAACTGCACTGCTGAAATATGCCAGACATCAAAATCAGAAAAATGTACTTCAGAGAAGACAGTGTAAATTGGCAAACATCTGCAAGCGTTCCACACTTAAGTCAACACATGTATATATGCTCTGGAATAAAGCGGATGACTGAATCTTAAGAAATATTTATATTTAAATCCATGCATAGTAAAAGCTGTGACCAGGAAGGAAGAAAGTGTGATTTAAGACCGCTTGTGATTGTCAAAATCTGTTTTACTTGCCTGAACGGATACTTATAGCTTATTTTGGCAGGATGTCAATTAAACTACTGTAAAAATAATCAAAATAATCAAAACTAAAAAAGTATGGTCACAACAGGTGCCCTCGAAAAGGTGCTGGAACAGAGTGCTGTCATTTGTCTTTTGGAATGAAGAGGTTAAAGCTGTGTAACCATCGAGCTGCATAGTGCATTGAGACTTCACACCTATCCATACCTCCAAACAGTTTTGATTACCATAGGAATGTCCCGGTTTTCGGGGACATTCCTGTGTCCCTCCTGCGGCTGACAGTGTCCTGCGGCGAGGGGGGGGGACTGTTGGAAGTCCCCCTGTCGGCTGCTGAGCAGCGGGGAATAAACGCTTTGCGATTCCCGCAGCCAGGGGGCTGGGGGTATGGCTGGAGGCTCACAGAGCCTCTGGGTCATGCCCCCATAGCGTCAAAATGGGGGCGCGGCCTCACAGGGGAGCCGCGAGTATAGGCCACACCCTCTAAATTTTCAGCAAGCATCCATCTGCCCCTCCTCCGTCCCTTTGTAAGTGGAGAGGTATGCCTCTCTTCTGTATCAAAACATCCTAATGCATAAAGTATGACCAAGCATTACTAAACACTGCAATAACCTAGAGCAGGCATGTCCAAACTATGGCCCTCCAGCTGTTATGAATGTACACATCCCAGCATGCCTTGCCATAGTTTAACATTCCCTAATAGCAATACTGTGGCAAGGCATGCTGGGATGTGTAGTTTCACAACAGCTGGAGGGCCATAGTTTGGACATGCCTGACCTAGAGCATACTTGCCTACTTTTGAAAACTAGTTAGAGGGAGATTATAGTTGGTAGTAGAATTTTGCAAAGCGCCCCATTGAGGGGGCGTGTCATGCTCCACCCAAAGGGCATGTCTAGTTCCATATATGGAGACATTAACATTATGAAAAAAGACTGAGAACGTGGCATCTAGAAGCGTGGGTGTGTACTGCTACATCTGAGAGGAATCTTTTAAAATTACTTACTAACTGCATTGGGGCTCATCTACATTTGGATGTAAGAGCTACTATACTTGGTAAAGTGCTGGGAAATGGTGCTGATGATTCTATGTAAATGTATCTGTGTCTCATTCCTTCCCCCCCCCCCCCCCCCGAAAATGTAACAGTGTAATGTGTGCTAGGTGAAATGAGGGAGATTGCTAGACTAATGAGGAAGATTGCTGTTATTTCAGGGAGTCTCCTGCAGAATGCAGGAGGGTAGGCAGCTATGACCTAGAGACCAGGGCTTATCTATATACTATTATACACAGAATTTACTGTGTGCACAATGGATAAATAAGCAACACATGGGTCTGAGCGGTTTGGTTTTAAGATACTATTGAAAAAGCAAATCAGGGAGATTGAGACACCTCTGCGCTCTCCACTGTGCTGTGCGGCCTCAGAGACCTTTCAAAAATATAATACAAAAAGACTCAAAAAATGCAGTTGCCATCAGCAGCTGTAAAATGGAGACAGTTACTTAATCAGCAAAGGCTAGAACAACCCATCTATATTACAAATGGTCACGGACGCCCATGTTTTGATTTTGGTTTGTATTTTCTTTTTAAATGTTGGGCTTTTTTTTATCCTATAGCACAATTGGCCTCAATAATATTCATTTCCAGTCAATTTTGACCACTTAATGGTGATCACATTCAGATGTCTGTGAATATAGTCATTCATATACATATCACTGGTACACACCTGCTGATGCAACCACAATATACAGTATCAGCCATTCAATTGAACAGCCAATATATCAGCCAGTGTGCACCCCGCTTTATTGTTTGTACATGACCTCGCCCACTTAAATCAGAACAGTAGCTGAAATACTGGATATCTATTCACTCACAAAGAGATACTGTGTTTATCATATCCTTTAGCATTTTCGAACCCACTAAATTGCAGCTCAAAAAAAGCTTTCTGAACTCATTTCTATTAAGAAACCCATCAGAACCAAACCTAATAATGGAAGACAAAAAAAAAAAAAAAAAACAACTGCATTCAACTGAAATTTTAACCATAAGCCAAAACAATGCTGTTTTTCCTTCATAAAAAGACACATTTGGGAGATGGGAGATGTTATTTCCCAATGATAAATTACCTATTGATTATGTTAAGATTTCTGCCTTTTGATGCACACACACACCCCGCCCCCCCCCCCCCCCATTTTTGTTTCCTCTTCCTTCCTTTCACTGGTTCTTCTATGTATTAATAACGTGACACTTGATTAATGTTTGTGTGTTTTATATTTCTGCAACCAGACCAGTGTGTTTACTGCGTCAGAAATAGCCTTTACAATTTCTTACCATATAAAAATGTATGCTTGTGAAATGGGCTTTCTGTCATGGAGTAGTCTAGCTTCATGACTACATTAGTTACAAATTATAAAAGTATTGGGTAGTATGTTGGTGCTCAAAAATAAATATTAGTTTCCTATTGTACTATAAAACAAATAAGTTATTTAATTACTATTGGATAGTAAGGAGCAGCATAATAATAGAGATGGGGACCCATGTGCAGCCTCCCCCTCCCCTAGTAGTCTCCTCTCCTGCCAGCAGGGCAGCAGACCAGAGTCTAGTGCGTATGCATAGGTCTCTGGGTAAATAGCATGGAGGCCATTTTCTTGCAGCATATGTTAGAAATGGTGGCAAAATGGGTCTCGCGCCATTTTCCCAGGGATTTATACTGCATTGTTGCCCCAATGCACAATCTGGAGGGATTATTTTCAAGAAATGGGTGCAGGGTGTGTAGTGTAAGGCCTCCTGGATCTACGACTGACCCTGTGTACTATTTAATTAATTGAACTGCAATGGCATTTATTTATATTATATTAATAAAACCAATACTTTCAATCTAGTGGTGGGCAAGTATACCACTCTACATGAAAAATAAAATAAAAAATAATATCGTATATAATAAAAGGCCAATGCTGCTTTGGACAGAGCAATTCAAGTGTTGCTCCAATCAGCCGCGCAAAGCTGCTGCCACTGACATTACGGTTATGTTGCGCCATCAAACGTCGATGATGATAACACAACCTTGAGGGAAAGAAACTTTACAGATGTGCCTACATACTTCTAGCCTCCTTGAATGTTAAACTGCCCTTTAACTCGCTCCATGCCATGACTCAATAGCACTGAGCATCTTTCATGCATTCTTTCTGTTACAATGTGTCTATCTCAGATACAGCTACACACAGAAAATGCCGCATATAATTTTAATCAGAATAAGTGGCTTGTGTACCCTATTAACTTTTGGTTTGTGCATGAGCGCATTTTTAAAGGAAAGTGTTGAATGGAAAAAATGAAGCACTACCAAGTCACAGGGCACTCACGAGGGGTATGGATTGTATGGTGGACCTAAAGATGATCGACAGTCATTTGGTCGACACCACTAGGTCAACATACTGGAAGGTTGACAGGGGTCTAGGTCGACATGGGACAAGGTCGACATGTCGTTAGGTCAACATGGTCTAGGTCGACAGTCAAAAGGTCGACAAGGGGTTATTCACTGTTTTTTTTTTTACCCGAATGTCGACACAGTCAACATGGACACAGTTTTAAGTGCACAGCTTCCCCTCGCATGGTTTTCTGTGCTCGCCATGCTTCGGGCACACTATTTTGTTCTCCCACCACACCCTAGTGGATGGTAGGGCATGAAATACCGCCTGTCGGCAGATGCCTGCTCAAAAAACTGTGGAAAACCTCATGTCAACATTTTGACTGCCGATTTAGACCATGTCGACCTAACGACCTGTTGACATTGTGCCACGTCGACCTAAACCCCCGACGACCTTTCAGTATGTCGACCTAGTGGTGTCGACCATATTTAGGTTGACCAACCAACCATATCCCCTCATGAGTTGGGTGTAAGGAGACTTGTGGCAAGTGGAGGACAAATGTATGTGGATACATCTGTACTTTGGATAAAATGGGAAGTTGATTTGAGATCTTGCAGCCCACTCAACCCCACTTTTCTATATCTACACAATGTTATTAACTGCCTGCTGATCATAAACAGCCAGCAGGCAACAAAGAAGCAGGATTTTTCTGATTTGGAAGTAGGAGCTTTACCGCTTTCAAACAAGGGTTACTAAATTACCTTTTAATTTCGTAAACATGAACATTGAGATTTAATAATTGAAAATTGTGCTGGTAATTGTTACCTGTGCATTGTTTTAGTTTCTCAGTTACTGTTATGTATAGTTATGTGTACCCTGTATTGTTCTAATGTGTGCTACATGTACAGCATTGCAAACCACTTGTGGTGCCTTACAAATAAAATTGTATAACAGTGTTGGCAGAGAAGGGTCATCTGGGGGTGACATCTGTGATATGCATTTTTTATTTTCTCAGATGTTTATAGAAGACCTAGTAGCCAGACTATATGGTCATGTGATGAATTCTGACACTGCACAGATACTGTAGCTGCTGGGGTTTCAAACTTGTATCATGGCGTGCATGAAGGGCTACGTTCCTTTGCTGTTAAGTGTATTTTGGTGTGCAGGGGGGAGCAGGGTTGCAAACTTTTAGAATCTCCTCTCCGGGAGAAGCCCAGAGAGGTGACTTTCAGCAGCAGCTCAGGGGTGGGGCTTACGCGGGGCGTCATTAAGCCCCGTCCCCAGGATGTAAAATAGCCGAATTCATGGATCTCTTTGGAGGGGGCGGGGCTAAAATGGTGCGATTGTGACATTTTAGCTGAGCCCCCTCCTCTGAGACCCACGGATTGCGGCACTTAAATGCCGAGATCAGGGGAAGATGGCCGCGATCTGGGGGTCCCCCTGAATACGGGAGGGTTGCCCACCTTTCCAGGGGGCCAGGAGGGGGACCAGCTTTTCGGGAGACTCCCTGCCATTCCGGGAGGGTAGGCAATCCTGGGAGGGAGCACGTTTTTTGTAGGTAAGGGATTTGTTAGTGAGAAAAATAGGGATGTTTGTGAGCAGTAAGTGATTTGCTAATGAAAAAAAGTTGAAAAAGGTTGGGATCACTAAGATTCACTACCAATACCAGCTTTAAACTGGATTTGAGAGGAGCGCTGTAGCATACTTGCTCCCCGTGCCGCTGCACTATGCTAGACCCGTGTTCCTCCTAAGTAGCCTTGTGGTAAAGTGAAGGACAAGTTCCTTTCATTCTTAGCAGCGAAGGGGTTTGATAAAATTATGTAACAAGGAATTATTATATCATATTCATCAATAATTTTACATACTTTCATAAACCCCTGCTTATGGGACTTTAGTTATTGGGACCCCAGTATTTCTATTGCTTGTCTATTACCTACTCACGCTAGATACATTTAATTAGCTAAATCTTGCATATTTAAAAAAAGAATTAAATAAAAATACATTGAAGAGCATATAATTTGCCACTATGATATACAGTATTACTGTATGTACTGTAGGGATGAGTTTAACATTGCGACTAGCAAACTCAAGTCCAGCAAGGGAATCCCAACATCGATGAGGATGCAGACTCCAGAATCTCTAATTCCGACTTCCCGATCATAAGTATTTCAGGGGCAAAAGTTAGGTTAAGCCACTAGGGGTGTAATAGTGGTTAATTAGGGTAAGGTTGTGGGGAGGGAGGTTTAGGCACTTAGAAAAAGGGTTTATGCTGTGGGGTTGGAGGACAGGTTTAGGCTTCAGGGTAGAAAGGTTGGAACTAGACTAGGTATAGGCTGAGGAGGGGAGGCTTAGGCTGCGGGCATAAGGTAAGTATACTTACCAGGCACCTGTCAGGATTCCCTGCATCGGAATTCTGTCCACCGGCATCCTTACCGCCGGTCATCAGTATGTATTCTCTACTGTATTTAGACATAGATGGCTATCTATAGTATGAATGTATAGCAGAATTCACTATGAACCATATATATGGATGTACTTTATATCCCATGGCAAGGATCTCTGCATGTGACTAGTACAGTATATAGCAGTAAACATGTCCAAATACAAAAGATAATTAAGAGCAAAAAACAAATACAATTTATGATTTAAAAATAGAAAAAGTACCTTTGTGAGTGGTTAACGAAATTATTATTACATGTTTATTAGCATATTTGCCTTGCTATAAGCTTGTATTTTTTACGAAACAACAGAAAAGTCATACAGCATTTAATTTTTTTCTACCAAAGTGGCCTATAGCAGTTTTCCATGAAAAAAAAATTATTTAAAAAAAACGCTCTTGACATTGTTACTTAGGAATTATCTGATACTTAACTGAATGTTGAACTTTTCTAATGGCCAAGAGCTTTGTGGCAGATGGCGGAGTTTACAACTTTAGTTAATCATAAAGCAGCTTATAAAGTCCAAATATATTAGCTGGTAAAGTCTTTCTCTAATCACAAAAATAAATCTACAAGTGAAATCTAATAAAAACACAAAAAAGGCATTGGAGATATGCCAGTCACAGCCAACACCCGCTAAACACTTATCCAACAATGTAAAGATGAAAAACAAGATATTTGAAGGCACAAACAACTGAATTCAATCATAAAACAGAGAAGCAAAAACCTTAAATAGAAAAATAAAATTAATGAGGCACAACCAAAAGTTTAAATAGAAAATAGACAAAAAACATATGCAGTGTTTTAGGTTTTTTTTTTTTTTGTTTTTTTTTTAAAGAAAACCTGTTCGAATGGCTATAACATGGGTCCTCAAACTGCGGCCCTCCAGATGTTGTGAAACTACAAATCCCAGCATGCCTTGCCACAGTTTTAACACTCCCTTATAGCAAAATTGTGGCAAGGCATGCTGGGATTTGTAGTTTCACAAAATCTGGAAGGCCGCAGTTTGAGGACCCATGGGCTATAACATGAACAAAGACAAATCAAAGCAACCTGAAGGAGAAAACCGCAATAAACTAACATATGTACAGAATTTCTGCACATCATTTTTAGATTTTGTATGCTAATAAAATGTAGCAATCAAATATTACAAAAACAAAAACAAAATGTTATTAAAAGAAAAAGTACCACAAACTGCTAGCCATGAACTTTAAACAGAATCACTAGAAGTCATTGTGGTTCTGAAGATTGTAACCCTTAAGGGGTCGATTCATCTCAAGTACTCCTATCTTAAATTTTATAGTCGCTTGACCATTTTTAAGAGATGTCACCCATATATATGCCAATACTTAAAAAACAAAAATACTTTTATTTTGCTAGCAGCAATCTATAAGTCACCAGAGAATAGGATTTTCACTTATGTATGTTTTAGTGAAAAGTTAATTGTATAAGTATAATTGTTCTCTGCAAGTCTACATTTTTGGCCACACATTGATAATTAGACTTTTTAATAAAATATCAGGTTTCACTGTTATGTTAAGACATATACATTAGCAATTTGTTGCAAAAGAAAAGGACTTCACAAAAAAACACGAGTCCTAATCTTCGATATGTTCATCCATAAATACTAACACAATAAGCCAAAATATGCATTGTTAAGATGGATTCATTCTAAAACACAGTCTAGCACAGAGGTGGCCAGAAGGTCGATTGCGATCTACCGGTCGATCGCAGGCCTTCCGCAGGTAGATCGTGATCGGTAGTTATAGTTTTATAGTTTAACAGTCCCCGTTAAAATAGTCTGCTGATAGTCTGGGACAGAAGTCTCTCAGTGCTTCAGCGTTCCCAGTAGTGCACTTCGCGGGTGCACGGGTGACGTCACCGCGCACCGACGCATTGGCACAGTGCAGGACTGAAAATGCTGAAGAAGGCGGGTGAGAATGTCGACATTCGGGGTAAAAAAACAGTGAAAAAACCCGTCGACCTAGACACCTGTCGACCCAACGGTGTCGACCTAAGTGTGGTCGATAAAATGATCCACACCGTCACACATCTTCACAATACATACAACATAAGGCAACCGTTTTAGATTTGAATTGGACATATAAGGGGCTATCCTGATTATTTTAATGTGGCTTTAAATCCTTACTACAGTATCCATTTCTAAGTACTTAATTACACCAATATTCTGAGTATCGTAATGCTCACCTTACAGACTGTTTCAACATCCCATGGCAAAATAGTTCTCAAGTCGATCACTTCACAGGACAAGCCAAGTTTTTCTTGGGCAATAGATGCAACTTCACGAATTACATGGACCTAAAAGAAAGAAATGCATAATGTCAGCAAGATCAAGTAAATGTATAGTAATAAATCATTTCCAAATGCTAAAATCTCCTGACAGAACAACAAAGATAAACTAAATCCAAAGAATGGAAAGAGAACAAGTATCCAGCTTTTCCTTTTTTGTCAGCTTTCCACAACTTTGATTTAGCCATGTTTTCGAAAACCTTGGCCAAAGCTGGAGTTAATGGCTGCTTCAAAGTTCTAAAATGTGGAAATGTGTCAAGACCTTTCTTGTAGAACATATATTTTTTACATAAAAATATTTTTATTTTACGATTGTGGATTATGCACTTTTACACAATAACAAGAAAAATCTTATCCATTCTTAAAAAGTATTCATCATCAAAACAGAAAAAAATGAATGGTCATGAATTTATACAAGATATCTGTAGTTACAACCTTTTTATTACAATAAATGTTAAGAAAATGAAACAAATATATCAAATGCACAGGTACCTCCTAGACCAGCAGAGGTGTAAGTGGGGAGGAATGGGGGGTGGGTGCGAACAGCATTTGGGGAAAAAAGAAGCGTGTTGCCCGTTTCCTGGCCGTAGTGAGGCCAAGGAGTGCGTCATGTCCACAGTTTCCTTGGTCTTGCAATGCCCCCTGCCACTACAAGCCAGCATATGTTCAGACTAATGATCACACGGGTGTACACATGGTGTGATTGCCTTGCTATTTGATCCCTATAGGATCGGGATCAAATTGCACGGCAAGCAAAGCAAATTCAATTTTGACTATATAGTACAGATCTGAACTATATAGGCATAATGGGGAAGATGTATTAAGCCTTAACAAGAGATAAATCCAAGGGTGATAAGGAGAGATAAACGTCCAGCCAATCTGACTTTTTTCAAACACAGGCTGTACGATGGCAGTAAGCAGCTGATTGGCTGGATATTTATCTCTCCTTATCACCCTTGGATTTATCTCTTGTTAAAGCTTAATACATCTTCCCCAATATGGCATATGTGTAATGGGTATCACATGTGTCAAATAATGTGTAATGGGCATCATGGTGTGGCATAATGTGTAATGGGCATCACAGTGTGAGATGTAGTGGGCATCACGGTGTGATGTGTAACGGGCCTCACGGTGTGAGGCACAATATCACAGTGTAAGGCACAATGTGTAATGGGCATTATGTTGTGTGGCATAATGTGTAATGGGCATTACGGTGTGTGGTGTAATGTGCATTACAGTATATGGCGTAATGTGTAATGGGCATTACAGTGTGTGGTGTAATGGGCATTACAGTGTGTGGCGTAATGTGTAATGGGCATTACAGTGTGTGGCGTAATGTGTAATGGGCATTACAGTGTGTGACACTGTGTAATGGGCATTACAGTGTTTGGTATAATGTGTATTGCACATTACGGTTTGTGGCATAACGTGTAATGGGCATTATGGCATGTAGTATACTATGTAATGGGTGTGTGACATGTATTAGGCATTACAGTCCCTATTTTACAGAAATCTCTTAAGCCCTGGTATATGTAATAGGCATTACGTTGTGTGGCATTATGTGGAATGGGCATTACTGTGGTTGGTATTGTGTGATGGGCATTATGGTGTGTGGCATTATGTGTAATGGGCATTACCGTGCGTGGCATTATGTGTAATGGGCATTACAGTGTACATTTTTACACCGTGCCTTCGGCGCGCACTGTCCCCGTTTCTAGTTTGTGTGGAGGGAATGATTCATTCTGAAGTGCATATACATAAATAAGTCACCTTCTATTTAGTTTGCATTGATGCCCAGTAGGCGGTGATGAACATGCCCCTCAAACGGTGCAATCCCAAAGGAAATGGGCTGCGCACGCCTATGCATACCATGCAACCAAGTCTGCTCCTCAGCGATTCAAGAGGAGAGCGGTTTTGCACAGGTCAGTGTCTGTGACTGCCAACATCACTGCACAATATAATGGTTGTGTGAGTGGCTCAAATTGAAATATTTTGGGGGAATCGTTGGGGTGCTCTGGGGGTGGGATCAATTCTATTTATTGTCATAGGAAAGTGGGGGCAATAATAAAATGGGGATCTATGAACACTAGGGAGGGGGTTAATAGACAACCCTACGGATATTTGTTCATTAAAGTAGTAAATGAAAAAATTAAAGAAAACTTAGTTACATTAACCAATATCAATGGTAAAAGCTTCACAGAGGATAAAGGAAAAGCAGAACTGTTAAATGAGTTTTTCTCATCAGTGTTTACTAGGGAAGAGCAGACAGAGAAGCATACAGGTACCACAAATGGGACGAGCAAGACAGATCTTAACTTCGATTTCACGACAGATGAGATAAAAGCGCGGCTCAGCAAAATCAAAATAAACAAATCACCAGGCCCAGATTGGATTCATCCTAGGGTACTAATGGAATTAAGGGAGGAAATAGCGACCCCTCTGTATCACGTTTTTGAGAACTCACTTTCATCGGGTAGGGTACCAAAGGACTGGAGAATAGCAGAGGTAGTACCAATATTCAAAACAGGAAAAAGGGATGATCCAGCTAATTACAGACCTGTGAGCTTAACATCAATAGTGGGTAAATTATTTGAGGGATTTTTAAGGGATGGTATTCTTAAATATTTATATCTTCATAACTTAATTAGTATTAACCAGCATGGGTTTGTGAAAAATCGCTCATGCCAAAGATAGTATTCTATGAGGATGTCAGCAAAAACCTTGATAATGGAAATGATGTAGACATGGTCTTCCTGGATTTTGCTAAGGCTTTTGATACAGTGCCACATAAGAGGTTGATAAATAAAATGGAGGAACTTGGACTAGGGGTAATAATTTGTAGATGGGTAGGGAACTGGCTGTGTAATAGAGAACAGAGAGAGGTTGTGTTCGGCGCAGTATCAAATAGGATACCAATATTAAGTGGAGTGCCACAGGGGTCGGTACTAGGGCCCATTTTATTTAACATATTTATTAACAATATTGGTGTGGAAATACTCAGCAATGTATCCATCTTTGCAGATGACACAAAACTGAGCAGAGTAATTAGATCAACCGAGGATACTGTATCTCTACGCTTCAAAGCGATCTTAATAAGTTAGATGAGTGGGCAAAAAAGTGGAAAATGAGGTTCAATGTGGATAAATACAAGGTTATGCATCTTGAAAACATAACCAATGTGCTAGCTATAACCTAAACGGGGAGGCATTGGGTAACTCAGAAATTGAAAAGGACCTAGGGGTCAAAATTGATAAACTGGGGTGTAGTGCTCAATGTCACATAGCAACTAATTAGGCCAACCAGATACTAGCAAGTATAAAAAGGGGCATGGAAACTAGGGACTCGAAAGTAATTATGCCACTGTACAAAGCATTGGTTAGACCACATCTGGAATACAGAGTACAATTCTGGGCCCCACACTATAAAAAGGACATCATAGAACTGGAAAAAATCCAAAGAAGAGCAACAAAGCTAATAAAGGGAATGGAGAATTTAAGCTATGAGGACAGATTGAACAAATTGGGATTGTTTAAGCTAGAGAAGAGACGCTTAAGGGGGGACATGCTGAACATGTACAAATATATCAGGGGACAATATAAGGAATTGTCAGGCACCCTTCTTACTGTAAGGAAGGATTCCAGGACACGTGGGCATGAGTTTAGATTAGAGGAAAGAAGATTTTGTTCCCTTGGAAGGAAACTTTTTTAAGGTCAGGGCAGCAAAACTGTGGAACTCTTCTGGGTGAGGTGGTGTCGGCAGACACATTAAATATGTTTAAAATAAGATTGGACAAACATCTATTGGTTAAAAACAATCCAGGGGTACTAATCATAATCTGTCTTTAAAGACATCAGAAAGCACTTAGTATAACTATGGGATAAGATAATAGATTATACTCACTAAAACCAAGGTTGAACTTGACGGACGCAAGTCTTTATTCAGCCTTAACTACTATGTAATTATGTAATGCAGCTGGTTTTGGCCAGGGACTTAATGAGAGGTGTGAAAAATGTCTGAAAACTGCAAACTTTGAAATGGAGTAGGAAAGGCAAGGAGATGGGTAGAGAAAAGACCAAAACAAATTTTATAGAGGTTACATTCAGGTACAAAAGGACAGAAACTGAGAAGTCAGAGGAGGAGATGTAAAGTTGGATTTTATCAGAATACACAGTAGGAGTAAGCAAGAGGAGCAAGATTAGAAACTTGGGGAACATAAACAGAAATGGGAAGAAGAGAGAAGGTAAATGTGTAAGACAAAGATTGTATGAAATACATAAACTAAACACTAGATGAGTTCTACAAAATGTACCCTTTTAGAAAAATAAATAAAGCTGCTAAACAAAACCGAAGGCAATGACACCTGATTTGACACAATTGAGGGGCTCAGTGGAAAAGAGGTGCATGCCATATTTACATGAATTTTTGGTGCCTCATGTAGCTTCTGCCATCTAGCACCTACTGAACTAACTTCTAACCTAGTGGCATTTGCCTATTTCTCACCAGCAGTAAAATAGAAACCCCTGGTAATATATTATAAAATACTGTAACAGTCTTTTATCGTGGCAGGAAAGGCGTTTAAGAAAAGACAGGGAACACATGGACCATGTATGCTACTTGCCTCAGCAGTGTTCGGTTACTATACTACAAGAGATCTTATTGGTAGTACAATACACAGGGTAACCATATTGTAATATACTGGTGTAGTCGCAATACAGTCATTCGTGCAAGTTTGGCATGCCAAGTTTCGCCTGTGACATGGAAACGCCACACTGTGATGTAACCGATCAATGTTTTTCTATGAGCCACGAGAGCAAATGATACCCACGCGCATGTTGAGAGGATAATGCCAATCGACATATGGCGCTATCGTTCTACAACTATGAGCATGGATACATCTGTATTTGCTTTTCACAAATAAAACGATTAAACAACATTTGGAAAATTAGATTTGAGAAAGGCTAATTTAATGAAAACATGTTTATATAACTCTAAAATCCAGGTATAGGGTGGTATTCAATGTGAGGGTCACGGCAGTCTAGCTTGCTCGACAGCTTTGACCCAGTCCCGTTATCGGTTAGCTCAACCGAGAACATGCAGGCGGGATTCAATGTCCCGCCTGCTGGGGAGCGAGAAGGGGGCATGGCCACGACTTGCAGCAGCCGGCAGCTTGTCACTTCCCGGCCGTTCCCGGCAGAACGAGCCTGAACGCTTGTGATGTCGGGCTCGTTCTGCCAAGAAACCCTGCTCAATGCTGTCAGGGAAGATAGCATTGAATAGGGCCCGGCGAGCATCTCCCCAATGGGAGATGCTCGCCGGTGATTGAATATCCCCCATAGAATGTGTGCAACAGAAAAACTTAATGTGGGCCACATACTCTTTTGAAGGAAAAAAAAAACTTAGAAACTGCAAACATACTAACCTGAGTACCCCAGGAGACTAGCGTTACATCATTTCCTTCTTGAATCACCTCAGCCTGAGACAAGGGGATGTAATATGGTTCCACAGGAACTTGCTCAACTAGAACATAGTAAACAAAAATAAGAATTAAAGCATGCTGAGATTTTAGGTTTTATGTATGATGTAACAAGATGTAATATAAGAATAAACCTGTACAACAGTTGCCATATTGTCATGCTCATTGTTTTCCTTTTCATATCATAAGGAACTTTTGCCAAACCTGTACATTGGTGGCACTATGAAATAAATATAAAAGCCATACAAATGTGTTTTTTTACAGAAATCAACATATACATAGGAACTTTAAATTACGATGCAGAATACCCCACCTCTCTCCCAAAACCATTATTTCCCACAAAAATGTCAAACACTCTCTCCTCATTCCTGAAAACACCATTTTACCAGACAAAGTGGACCAGATGCACTAAATGCATGATCACAGCCTGTAATCTACCAGTCAGGAGACTGTAAAGCTGGCCATACATCAGAAAGATCGATCTTAATATCGATTGCGCTCATGATTGTGTACAATTTCCCTTGAAATCCCTGGCAGTCCTTGGTGGTTTTTGGCCACACAATCTACTCACAATCCATCATACAATCAGTCATACAATCCATCTGCTGCATGATTGTGTACACAAGATGTGCACACAATCTGCATACAATCAGTCATACAATCCATCTGCTGATTGATTGTATGATTGTGTACACAAGATGTGCACACAATCTGCATACAATCCATCTTACAATCAATTGAGATTGTATGATTGGGTACACTAACTTTCTGATGTATGGCCACCTTAACAGGGGTAGTTGTATGAAGCAGTGATAAGGGAGGAGAAGTGATAAAATGCCCGGTACTATATCACTGACCAATCATCTCCTAATGGTCTCTTTTTAAACCCAGCCTGTAACTTAAGGCCCCCATACATTAGGCCGACTTGTCCTAGGGACAAGTCGGACCCAATTTACCTGCGAGCCGCCCGGCAGCTCCCCGGGAGGCTCACATACAATTTGGCACTTGATGTGCCATTTTTACATGGGATAAATCGCATGCGATTTATCCCATGTAAAAAAAACCCCGTGGAGCTACAGGGCAGTGAGCAGTAGTGGGGGCGGGCAGCGGCAGTAGTGGGGACGGGCAGCGGTGGTGGGGGCGGCCAGCGGCGGTAGTGGGGGCGGGCAGCGGCGGCGGGGACGGGCGGCGTTTGCGGTGAGCGCAGTGTACTTACACATAGCAGCAGCGGCGGGGACGGGACGCGCAGTGGCGGCTATTATATTTTTAAAATACTTGTCAAATGACCGGCCGCTCTCTGATTGGCTGATAGCTCTCCGGCCAATCAGAGAGCGGCCGGTCATTTGACAAGTATTTTAAAAATATAATAGCCGCCACTGCGCGTCCCGTCCCCGCCGCTGCTGCTATGTGTAAGTACACTGCGCTCACCGCACACGCCGCCCGCCCCCACCACTGCTGCCGCTGGCCGTCCCCACCACCGCTGCCGCTGGCCGTCCCCACCACCGCTGCCGCTGGCCGCCCCCACCACCGCTGCCGCTGGCCGCCCCCACCACCGCTGCCGCTGGCCGCCCCCACTACTCCCCTGGTGTCTGTATGCATATGCCTGTCAGGTGGCAGGCATATGCATACAGGGAGGTCGGACGTGATCGTATGTACAGACCGTCCGACCTCCCTGATCCGGTCCGATGCGCACGGGACCGCGCATCGGATCGGATCAAATGTCACATACCTACGATTTTGGGCCGATTTCATCCGATTATCGGCACAAAGTGCCGAAATCGGATGAAATCGTCCCAAAATCGCATAGTGTATGGGGGCCTTTAGTCAGTAGCTGATTGGCCATTGATAAAGTACTTTATCACTACTTCCTACATATACACCTGTGTGTGTTTGACTGGTACAGTACTTTATCAGTTTCCCTTTTTTCTAACTCCAAGGCAAATAGGTAAATCCTATTGCTTGTTCAATCTCATGCCTAACTGCCTAATCCAATTCAGTAACTGGCATAGGCTGTAGTTTGGGGACCCAAAATCTAACTTCTGTATACCAAAAAACTGAAATACAACAGGTTACTAGTGCTACGCAAGGACTAATTACATAATTTAGAGCTTCTCATCGCCAGTCCTCAAGTACTGTACAGTCACTTATCAAATCTCTCCTAATAGCTCCAGGGCCAGAGTGGCCCACAGGGGAACAGGGGAAACCACGGGCGGGTACCATTGCCTGTGTGCCCACCTCTTTATCGAAGGATCAAGTAACAGGATAACACATTATATATATGTTACCATATAATGCACAAGGCTATGGTGTATTTTCTACAGTGCATTGCTGTTATTGATCTGGTACACTAGCATGCATTGCATGCACTAACAGCATTTACTATTTATATATATTTATATGGGGCTCAGACTATGGACTCTCTAATAGTTAGCCAAACCTCTGTGGCATCTGGCTACACCCCCTCTGGATACTGCCCACACCATGCCCCAAACATTTTGACTTTATAAAACAATATACCAGAAAAAGGGGTGTGGCCTCACAGGGATGTCACGGCCGCAGGCCATATCCCTACTTTTCATCCCTACTGGGGCATGACCAGCACTGTGCAAGATGCTGGCCACGACCACAGCCCCTCTGCCTCTCTGAATAGATGCCGTGTGCATGCGCGCAGCATCTAATCCACACTCTGCATCTCTGGGCAGGGGGAACTCGCAACTGCCCCCACGATAGGCACTGCCGGTCTCGGGCAGGATACAGGACCGTCCCAAAAAAAGCATGACTGTTCCGCAAAAAGAGGACAGTTGGGAGGTATGCCTACATATTGGCCCCTACCAATGCAATCCCCCAATGGTCCCTTCATGCCACAGTCCGACACTTATAAGCCCCCATTTTCACCACCTTTCAATGCTGTGATTTCAATACTAT
Source organism: Crinia signifera (assembly GCF_055691185.1). Lineage (NCBI taxonomy): Eukaryota > Metazoa > Chordata > Amphibia > Anura > Myobatrachidae > Crinia > Crinia signifera. Next base: position 192,245,127 of record NC_139219.1, read on the forward strand.
TTAAAAAAAATAATCAAACAGCAGGGAATATGAGCAAAGTAGAGCTAGATTTAGTACATTGGGGCAGATGTATTAAGCCTTAACAAGAGTGATAAGGAGAGATAAACGTCCAGCCAATCAGCTCCTTACTGACTTTTTTCAAACACAGCCTGTAACATGGCAGTTAGCAGGTGATTGGCTGGACGTTTATCTCTCTTTATCACCTTTGCATTTATCTCTGGTTAAGCCTTAATACATCTGCCCCATTGTATAGAAAATGATTTTGATGGGAAAGCTGTAGCAGGAGTGTTACTGATGGTGACAGCATCCTTAAGGAATTGATAAATAGGGAGAATCTCTAAAAGCAGTGAAAGTGACAAATCTTCCTTATCCCTTTGACAAATAGACCAGTTGGTCATTTGCGTTCTTGCAATTGAATGTCACTGCTTCCCTTATCTAAATATCCGTTATCCAAATTATTACAAAAACTACAGTTACCGGGGGTGGGGGGAACTGTTGCTAAAAACCTACTGGGGACATCTGTAATTGTCACTACTGGGGCATACTTGCCTATTTTTGAAAACTAGTTCAGGGAGGTTTTATTTGGTAATAGAGTTTTGCAAAGCGCTCCATTGAGCGTGTGTGTTATGCTCCACCCAAAGGGCGTGTCTAGTTCCATATATAGACAGATTGTGAAAAGAGATTGTGAAATTGGCACCTAGAAGCGTGGGTGTGTAATTTAAAATGACTTATATCCAAATGTAGATGAGCCCCAAAGCAGTTAGTAAGAGTTAGTATACTTACTAAAGTGCTAGAAAATGGTGCTGATGAATCAAAGAAAATGTATATATCTCGCAGTCCTTTTTTCCCCAAAAAAATGTAACAGCTACATAATGTGGGCTAGGGGAAATGAGGGAGATTGCTAGACTAATGGAGGAGAGAGGGCGATTGATGCTATTTCAGGGAGTCTCCTGCAGAATGGAGGAGGGTAGGCAACTATGTACTGGGGACATCTGTAACTACTGGGGAAATGATATGCAACTGGCACTAAATATGTGCAAGAAAATAAGTCATTCAAAGTCAGTGCCTGAGATAGTAAGCAAACTTCGTTTCAGGTTTTAAAACCTTGTTTATTTATTATTCAAAGAAAATATATTTTGTGTGTATTTCAAGTGGCTGAGGTTTTATACAACATAAATTCAAGATACCTCATTTAAATATATAAATATTGCAAAGTACGGAATAATCTGTTATCCAAAATGCTTTTGGTCCCAAGCATTTTGGATAAGGGATACTCAACCTGTATAAATCTACAAATTCTTATACTTATAGTACTGTACATCATATTGCAAAACCACTGTCCTAACCTCCATAAGAGTTTCTATAAATGACAGCCCCTCTATATTGTCCACACAACTTTACAAATTGTCTCTTTCTACACCTACATCACACTTATCCCAGCCCGACTGCATACTCTCCAACTGTACCGATTTAGCCGGTACAGTACAGTTTTTTAATGGACTGTACCGGCTAAAAAACAAATGTACCTATTTTCTGCACCGGTGGCCATTCCTCTGACTCTGCAGGCGAATGCGCCGAGCTGCTATGGATGTGATTGGGCCCAGTGGGGGTAAATGTGTCCCAGTGCGGCTGTTCCCGGTCCCAGGGGTACCTTGCATGGCAACCAGCATTCAAGCGTCGCATGACATCAGCACACTGCCTGCGCGCCTGTTGATCTGACTGGTGCCACGGATTTGGTGCAGTCCCCCGCGAGTACCAGTGCTATGCTCCATAGCAGCCTCCAAGTCACACTTCCTCACAGGCACATCCTTCTCCCCATTCCCCGGATCACCCGTCAGAGGCAATGATCAGCCTGGGCCTGGTCTGCTCTGCGACAGTGGCTACCGGTTCCCTCACATCAACCAATGGCTGGGCGCCCACACTGCCTGCGCGCCCATTGATCTGACTCTTGCCACGGGATTTGAACAGAGCAGCTCAATGGGGTACAGTACAATTTTAAATTAATGTCCGTTCTGAGGTGGGAGCATGGCCACGAATATATGAGGTATTGCCACACCCCCTCTACATGTGACCACACACCCTATATCCGTGACCACGCCCCCTGTACCGATTTCCATGGCTAAAATGTTGGAGAGTATGCAACTGGATCATACAGCCCACCAAGGACCGCTACAATCAGGCAGGACCAATATGCGATATACCTTTGTATCAATGCTGGACTATTTCCTATAGATTAGAATCTTACTTAGTAGCACTCTCTTACCACTATAATATGGTTATCTTATTATAACCCAGCACAAAAATATGCCGATAAAAAACACAAAGGGATTTACTGTGGACTGCAAAATAATCCTTTGCTTTGTTAGATATAAAAAAAAAATACAACGAGATTTGATATAAATTTGTAATCTTGTGGAAAACATTTTTGAATGGATTTTATATGTAATGCAGAGTAACAGAGCTGAATTTGGTATCCTATTAGAAAACACACTTTGGTCTCTCAGATCTACCTTCATTTTCACCATAGCAACCACTGATGCAAGCTCTATTCATTCCTACATAACTTGCTGCTTGTCACATGTGATACAATAAACTCCACAGAAAAGGTCAAAACACATCATAGAAGGCTCTCCATTACACGTCTGAGCCAGAGAATGTCAAGGTGACTCATCTTTCCTCTGGATTCTTTATCATTATGTCCTTCGTGGCAGAAATGAAAATGCAAACAGCTCCCATTTAGAGAGCATCAGGGGCTATGAATAATGCAGTTACAGTGTGTGTGATGGAAGTTTCAGGTTTTTCATTTTCAAAGTTTGCCACAAGTTTGGAAGAATACAGTCTCTTAAGGAGTAAACAGATTGAGATCCTTATTTGTTATTGCTATATGAGGCAGCTATTAGAACACAGAGCATTCAGCAAGTGCAGCAGGGTGTTACGTTCAAATATGGGATTAAAGCACAAAATAACTGAAACTTCTCAAAGGATTGAAGTGGAGATCAGAGAGAATACTAGAAATAATTACAACCTAATCAGACCACCAACCACGAGGGACGGCATGTATAATGCCCTTCACAAGTCTTGTAAACACAGTATAAAATCCGTATTATTTCAGCACAGAATTACCTGTTATTTTACAAGTGTCTACCCATTGATTTATTTGTGTGCAGATCATGTCTATATAGCAGGGGTTCCCAATCTTTTTTAGAATCACGGCACCCTAGAGTAGCAGAATTTTTCCACGGCACCCGTAGGCCCAAAAATATATATATACAATTAAGTAGATTGTGTTTATATGTGATTCTTAGGATCAGTTCTATGGCAAAGGGCAGGATTTGCTTCTGATTGTACACATATCATATGATTGGCAGCCCCCAGCACTGGTTTTGTCCATGAATAATTGATCATAAATCATTTGAATTGGTCCAGGACCACCAACCCGCGGCACCCCTGCAAGTGTCCTGAGGCACCCCAGGGAGCCACGGCACACAGTTTGGGAACCACTGCTATATAGTGTTTCTTTACGTAAGGTTTCTTTTAATTATTTACAATGTTACATAGTATTATGTATGCATATGCACCCTTCGTCATTACAGAACATACGCATGGCACATTTTTTTAATCAACAAAAGGTGCTTGTGTGTCTAATTTTGCGAATAAGACAAATAGCTGCAAGAGAAAGACGCTCAGTACAGGTTGAGTATCCCTTAGCCAAAATGCTCGGGACCAGACAAATTTTGGATAACAGATTATTCTGTATTTCACAATATTTTTATTTTTCAATGATGTATCTTGAGGTATCAAACACATGAAGTACACACAAATATATTTTTTGGTAATTGTTTCCTAGCACGGCGCCAATCGCATACCATACTTAGTTGTGTGCGATGTGATGCGATGCGATATTCATGTTAAATTAACAGGAGTGCTTGTACAATGAAATATCGCAAAGCATTGCATGCCAGCAAATGCCATGCGATGCGATGCGATTTTTAATTGTACAAGCACCCTGATGGTTGCTTTCAATGTTAAATGCACCCCCATTGGCAACACCATCCCCACTATTAACGCTAACCCGAAGCGTGGCGAGCCCGCGAGGGGCGGCGGTACGCATCCTCCGACCTTTTCATGCCCCCACTATCCACGTTGGCGTGGAGTTGCGAGCGCAGCAAACCCCGCAAGGGGATGCAGAATATGAGCCCGAAGCGTGGTGTGCGCAGTGAGCCCCGCGAGGGGACGTGGAATACATGTAAAGTAATCCGTGTCCGCTCGCCACGCTTAGGGCTCGGTGGCTCGCCGCACTATCTGAAATTAACTACGCGCTGACGTGGATAGTGGGGGTATGAGAAGGTCGGAGGACTCATACCGCTGCGCTCGCAACGCTTCAGGTTGCCATTGATAGTGGGGGTGAAGTTGCCAAAGGGGGTGCATTTAACATTGAAAGCACCCATCAGGGTGCTTGTACAATTAAAAATCGAATCGCATGCCGCTATATTGCATGCGATTGTATAAGATGTACTACGATGAAAATATTGGGCGCCGTGCTAGTAAACAAGTACCTATTTTATTTGTGCATAAAACAAGGTTTCACAACATGAAACAAAGTTTGATTACTATCTCAGGCACTGAATTTGAATGTCAAGCAATCATTTTCTTGCACATATTTAGCGCCATTTACATATCATGTCCTCAGTAGTGCTTTTAATCAAAAATTTGGATAAGGGTTACTCAACCTGTACTATAGAGTCTCAGGAAGCTTACATGATAAACAGATGTATGTGGACACGTCTGTTAGAAATATCGGCAAACACTGGAATACCGGTAGAAATGGTGCAGCCCGGGCTGAAGGTAATAGTATTAAAATATTGAATGTAGAAAGTTAGCCATCTGTTTAAAATAGCTCCAACTTCTTCTTACTTGACAACATAGTATACTGTACAACAACGTGGGGGACGCATTATATTTAAAGTTGTAAAAATTGTAAAATCCGTTATTCTGTTTAGATCTGCTTTTATAGCGGCATTTTGTTTTTCGTGATAGAATGACTGTTCTTTCTTTCCTATTTCCTGGCATCCAAGAAAACAAAAAAAGTGTTGGCACTGCTAGTCACAATTATAGATTTAAAATGGATTTTAAAAATTTACTGGTACACACCAATTCCCAACACGACATGGCATGGCATGCCAATGGATTCCCCTTAGCGAAAATCTAGCTAAAGGATCCAAGATAGACTTCTAAGCTACAGCCCAAGTACATATATTAGAACCTTGTCAGACAAATGTTTTTACAAGGACAAAATTACTGACAAAGCCAGGTTTAAAAATGATACCAGGATTTACCATACTGGCAATAGCACACATTACTGACAGCTGCCCAGAAGATCACCATTAACTTTAAGTTATGAAAAGGTTATTAAAGAAACAAATGTGCTGTATTTATGCAATCATTGTAATTGACAGCAAGCATAACCATCAAAATTATATACAGATAAAACACATATTAAGGAGCCAGCAAAATAAAGGAAACAAACTGTATTTTAATATAAAACCAAAAATTAAATAAAAATGACTAATTCTGTAGAGAAAAAGCCAAGGAAAATAGGAAAAAGCCAGGCAACATCTTATGGCCAAAGCATACAAATACGGGTTTAACCTAAAACACTAGCAATAAATGGCAGACCGGCTGAGAGCAAAAGTACTTTGCCAAACTTTTTACATTGTACAGTCAAAACATAAATCCGTCATATAAATATACAAAGAAGTACCACGGTACATTACCTGCTGCTCTATACAGTATCTTCGGTTCAAAGAATATACATGGGTTTTTATCTTCAATGCAGGACAGCAGCAAACCTTTTGCTTGGATTGGACTTCTGGGTATTACCACCTGTAAAACCAACCAGAATTAAGACAGAAATAAAGATTATACGGCAACGATCAATCGTCTATTGTGGCCAATACTGCATTTATTATTTATCCAAGACAAGAAATATAAGCAAAAGATTTTCAATGGCCACAGATACGTAGCTTACAAATTCTATTTTAAGATGTAATTAAATAAAAAACAGTTCAGCTAATGCGGATTTCCTTATGTATCATACTGTACAAGGCATGCATGTAATGCGGTGCACTTAAATCATCTGTTGATCAGTGTGTTTTTATGTAAATTAATGTGAGAATATATTTGAATTAGGTTATATTATGTTGTAATTCTGATTGCTCTGCATACCTGACTTACACTGTTAAATAAACTAATTCCATCTCTACGCTTTTGTTACTGAAAATAAGAAGAGTAAAATATTATATGTCAGTTAACTTATTCCTAAATGAAAATTACTTGGTGGGACAATTTAGCAGTATTCGTGAAGAAATACTGACGATTACAGAATGCTAATAGTGCCAAACTGAAATGCTTATTGTAATTTGGACATAGTTGCCTACCCTCCTGCATTCTGCAGGAGACGCGCTGAAATGACAGCAATCTCCCTCTCTCCCTCAGTCTAGCAATCTCCCTCATTTTACCTAGCTCAAATTACACTTTTTGGGGGGGGGAAAAGGAATGAGAGACCGATACAGTTACATTGAATCATGAGCACCGCTTCCTAGCACTTTAGTAAGTATAGTAGCTCTTACTAAATTCTTTGGGGCTCATCTACATTTGTATACAAGTCATTTTAAAAGATTCCTCTCAGATGTAGCAGTACACCCCCAAGCTTCTAGGTGCCACGTTCACAATCTATTTTCACAATCTCTCCATATATGGAACTAGACATGCCCTTTGGGTGGAGCATGACACGCCCCCTCAAAGTAGTGCTGTGCAAAATTCTATTTCCAACTAAAATCTTCCTGAAACTAGTTTTCAAAAGTTATTAAGTATGAATCTGGGGTTCTCTACCCACGTATGCAATATTTCTAAATATCACATGATTTAATTAATAATCGAGTGCAGGGAGAGAGGAGCTTGTAGCAGCTTTGGCAAAATCTGATAAGTGGAAGCATACTGTTAATATTTCGTTTTTATTGTAATGCTTAGTTGTCCGGGGAGATTGATGCAGCTGCAGCTCTGAGTCAGACACAGTACACTGCAACAGCTCAAGTCAGGGTGGTGGGGGGAGGGAGCTTGAGAAAGATATAGTGAATTATATTGGCCCACATCGTTTAGTGTGTATGGGGGTTTACACTAATTTAAAGTCTATTTATATAAAATGTTCTATTACACTACTTCACTAATCTGATGATGCCACTATCATTTCTCACATCACACTACTTTGTTGATGAAAGCAGTAGTATAGTCACACAATTCATACACAGCAACACTGTATGACAAACACAGATATATGAATTATTAAATATAATGTTTTTATGATTAAAAAAATACAAGATAATTAAAAACACATTTGTGTAAAGTGCTGTAAAACCAGAAATGCCACACATGTTGCAGTAGGGAATTGCTTTGCTGCTATGCAAGTCAAATATTTATTTACTAGTAAGCCAACAGATGGTAGTGTTTCAGAGACACACAATCAGACACTATATATATATATATATATATATATATATATATATATATATATATATATATATATATATATATATATATATATACCCATACAATTAAATCTATATACCAGGACATATCATACCTTTATCCCAGGACAGTGAGCAAAAAAGGCCTCTGGACTTTGGGAATGATAAAGTGCACCATGACCAACACAACCCCATGGTGCTCTAATGGTCAGGCTGCCACAATTGAAAAGGTCACCAGATCGATATCGATATTTTGCGGCTTCATTGACAATCTGCAAAGAACAAATGTGATACTTCTGTTATTTGTTCAAATAGTATATTATCATTAAGAAAAAAAGGAATATACAGTATATATGACAAAATAGTCGCCATTAATTAGACTTTTTCGTTGGAGAATAGACGGAACTCATATTCTGTGTATTCAAACCTTTTCATTTTTTCTGATTTGTGTAAAGCAATCTGAAAATCCCAAATTATGTGGATCCGCGAATTTCAGGGCTCAGTACGGTATTTTTATATAAAAATTGCACCGTTACACTCATTACCTACGATACATGTTGTACATCTCGCTTCCTCCTGAACCCTCCCTACCCCACCCTATTAGGATAACTATTACTGTATAACTATTTCTGTCCATTATGCAGGTTTTCTCTTACCTTTCATATATAATACAATTATGCAAGTCCCCTATGCCTTCTGTTTATTCCACTGTCTAGTTCCTTTCAGTCTCAATCGCCATTGGTCTCCAACGGGTTCACCCATCTATACTGTAACGTGGTGGGTACGTGCGCGAAGTGGTGGGCCGAGCCCTCAGCCGGGACCGCTATTTAGAACGGCCACGGCGCAACCTACACTGACCTCCTTGGGCAAATGGGCGTAGTCTGCAGATAGCTAGGCTTCACCTATAATCGCCGTGTTGGAAGGAGCGAGTTAGGCCCGCTCCGACCCCGATGCAACCAGGTCTTACGTGATTACAAAATTACGGCGATCGTCAGAGGTAGTGCCAAAAAGAGATCTAACTAATGGGCGTTAACTGTACCCTGACTGACGGCCCGAGGCCAAGGATGGGGAGCGACCTAGTCACAGACACCAGATATAGATGAACCGGGGTGCCACCAAACATAAACACGCCAAAGCAAGGACTGAAAACACAATAATGGACAGTACCCCAAAACAGGCATACACCCGCAAACGTGGGCATCTTCGAACCTAGGAGAGACGGAATTAAGACAATAAAAAGAACCAAGGACAATAGGCAGCTTGCCCAGCCTAATAAAGAAAATAATAGAACCAGGCTCCACTGGAGCACTAACGTGACCAGACTGCGAACCCCAGCAGCACAGGATGAAGTAGTGCAGGCCGGAAACGATTGGCAGGACTGGACGGCAACACTGACCGTGACTGGACCAGGACCAGGACCGGACCGAACCAGTACGGGACCGGACAGGACCGAACCAGGACCAAGACAGGACCCAGGCAAATCCAGACCGGAACAAGACAGTACTGGACCAAGACGTGACCAGACAGGACCAAGACAGCAATGCAGCCACGACACACTGCAGGAAGCAATATCACTGGCAGGGCTGTACTGGGCCTGATCCCTTAAAAGGGATACACTGGCTAATCAGCCCCCTGAATCACTCATTTTCAGGTGGCCGAGCGCGCGCCACCCAGCATCCGCTGGTTGCACAGCAGCCGGGCAACGGGGCCTGTATCCATACAGCGTCCCCCTGCCGGACAGAAGTGTCGCGACCCGGCCGGGCGGAAGTACCCGGGTCGTCCTTTTCATGGCAACAGGACCCTGCTGATGTCAGCACTGCAGATATATACCATATTTGTGGAAATTTTGTTCCATCCCTTGGACCAGGTGTAAATATTTCTCGTGCTCCCTGGTAGAATTTACCAGGGCTGACCACATGGCCACCTTTGGTCCTTCCTTCACCATCTATTTTCTGGCGATGTATATTTTAGCCAGGGAACATAAATTGATTAAGAACAGTCTAGTGCTCCTATCTAATAATGTGTACTCCACCACAGTACAAACACACACTCTTGGGATGCAACTATATTTGGGATACCCATAGATGTCATCACTTCTATCACGGATTTAAAAAATTTGGCCACTTTTGGGCGAGACCATAATAAAGGCAAAAATGATCCACTATCAGCCAAACATTTTGGGCAGCTGGTATTGGCTGTACCTCCAAATTTAAACATGCGCTCAGGCATTATATATATCCTGAGCATTATATAAAGTTGGAACGGTTTAATCCTTTCTTGATTTGTTGCGTTTCATATACAGTATTAACTAGCGCTTCTTTCCAATCATCCCCTGTTATCTCTCCCATTTCCCTTTTACATTTAGTTTTTAATCCCACTAGACCATCATTATGTCATGTCTGGATAAGAACCCCATATAAAAAGAGAATACCTCATGTCCACTTGGGGATCTTCTAAGCAGTTTTTTAGTTAAAGAATCTTTCAAATTTAGTTTTTCTTTATCAAACTGGACCTCAAGGGCACGTCTTATCTAAAGATATCTAAACAGATAACTGTTGGCAAGGAAATATCCCATCTTTAAGGATTGGAATGTTCTAAAACTCTCGTTGTTTTACAACTACCCAATCTCGACTATGCCCTTTGTCCACCAGACCTGCCCACCTTGTAGCTCTCCTAGTTTCATCAAACATGGCATGTGCAATGGTGTCTCTGGGTCAACTCCTGGACTCCGCAGTAGTCCGTAAACGAATCTGCACATGGTGACAGCCTGTTTGACTATTGGGGCCATCTACAGGACATGTTACCAGACAGCAATATATGTAGGGGGAGTAAACCCCTGTGACAGTTGTCCTACCTGTGCTTCTACCAGGTCAATCTCATTCCCCCTTTTTATCCATCAGGCAGCGCCAGGCCACCCACACCTTTGCATCTAGATAAGGTGTCCAGTTTAAATCTAGCTATCTTATTACCCCACAGCAAAGAGGAAATAAAACCCTCATGTGTGAGGAACATTAGTCGAGGGAGATAGAGTAGGGAGTGCTATAGTACATATAACAGTTTTGGTTGAATAATCATTTTCGCGAGATTAACAAGTCCTGGCAAAGATAAGGGTAACCTTCCCCATGGTCCAATTTTAGATTTAATATAAATCGATTTGGGGCATTAAATTGAGGGGTCCAAATCTAGAAATGTCCCTGGAAACCTATATTCCCAGATTCTGAACTTCTTTCACCCATTTTAAGGGGTGGGTGCATTCTGGGCGAATACTTCTTAAAGAGAGTAAAAAGGATTTCCTCCAATTAATCCAAAGGCCTGAGATCTTTTCAAAGATGTTAATTACATTCAGAACCCCAGGCATTGCCTTGGAGTAGATGTACAAAAAATAACAAAACGTCATCAGAATAGAGGGCGAGACGATCTTCCCTTTCTACAGTTCTCAAGCCTTGGATCACTAAGCTGTCTCTTATTCAGCACGCTGAGGGCTCTATTGCAATTGTGAATAGACCCAGTGACAGATCCTTGCTGTGTACCCCTCTCAAACCTGAAACCAGGGGAGATATAGTTGTTAACCAATAACCTTGCCATGGGGGTCAAATATAGTAATTTCACCCAGTTAATAAATATGGGACCAATGCCAGCCCACTCCAAGGCTTCCCATAGGAACCCCTATTCGATGGTATCGAATTCCTTGGCTGCATTGAGTGAAATTACCACTGGTTACCCCTCCTCCACCTGTTGGGTCTGAAGGTGACCATATAATCTTCTTAAATTAGATGTTGTTGACCCCCCAGGCATAATGTCTGTTTGGTCTGAGTGCATGATTTCACTTATAGCCCTATTTTGTCTAGTAGATAAGACTTTAGCCAAAATCTTGACATCATTAGGTAATAGGGAAATGGGTCTATACAAGTCCATCGACCTGGGATCTTTGTCTTTTAAAAAAATTATTATTAAAGTTTCAGATGTAGAGACTTCCAGTACATTTTTCCCATATAGCTCATTGAATAAGTCAAGTAATTTCTGGGAAAAGAAATGTGCTATGGATTTTATACATTTCCAAGGGATACCGTCCATCCCTGGTGCCTTACCCCCAGGAGCTGCCAATATCACCTCTTCTATTTCCCGAAGAGTCTGTGGTGCATCTTGAATAAAATATCAAAGTTCGTCCGCATCTCCAACATGACCATAAAGGTTTATAAATCTGTTAACACATCTTTATGTTGACAGATTTGCATGGTGCAGCTCTTTGGGGCTATAGTTGGCCCTCATTAATATCAAATATTTGGGAGTGAATTTTCTCAAATATTTACATATTTTATAGAAAGGTAATGTATAAAAATTAATTATCAAGGCAACCGATGAACTTACCCAATGGCAACATATGCTTCAATAATTCTAATAGGGCATAAATGCAGGGAGATTTGAGCAAGAGATGTGTTCTGAGCAATTTAGCATGGGAGATTTCCCACAGTCTAGATCTCCCATACACACAGAGATTTGCACAAGAGATTTGTGTTGAGCAATTTAGTATAGGTGATTCGTGTTAAGGAAATAAAATAATGGGGGGGGTAATTACTGGAGGGTGGACGTAGATCACTACTAAATACACAGGTGAAATGCAGTCTTTTGCTAAGCGATCTGACCAGATATATACTGCATGCTTGAATGATCTAGATCGACAATAGCAAGTGTGGAGCTGCGCATCGCCGTTGCTATGGGGCATACACACTGAGCGATTTGTGCTCAATATCCAAGCCAAATCCCTTAGAAATGAAGCATATATCTCCCCATGTGTATGACCCATAAATAAAGGATCAACTTACTCTAGAATATTACTTTACCTAAGACTTTCTACACCTCGCAAGCCATTCCAATTTTATTAACCTTTACAATATTATCAGACCTTCAGTAATATTATCTGAATAGGAATATTTCTAAAATCAGTTTGCCCATCTTGCGACTTTCCAAATTAGAGGGTGGGGTAAATGTCCAAGATATTAAACTCAATAAATCAGGCTAATTTTTGCTGGTATATACATGATTGAATAGAACGTTATGGCCATTAGGCGATAATGGAGCATTTTCTATGGTTCATAAGCTCCATAAAATTTATTATTAAGAAAATAATATACATATTTCTATAATATATTACATTTACCAAGTTGTGACATCGCTATTTTAATATACAACAGATATGCACACATACATCTAGCCTTCTTTCCCATTAAACAGCTCTTCTAGTTGCGACATGTCATGCCGCAACTCTGTAGCGCTGGGTATCTTTTTTGCAACTTTTGCATTACAATGTATTTTATTCACAAAATGGAGCAAAGGGAAGCACAAACAGCTTATGCTGATTAAAATGATATGTGGCTTACCTTATGTGTGCGACCACGGCTGTATCTGAATGCGAAATGCTACAGCAGTGTTTTCCTGAAAAAACAGAAACTTGCCGCTACCGAGCCACCCAGAACTCATGAGTGTAACACGACTTGTAGTACAAGGAGTATAGATGTATGAGTACACATCTGTATAGTGTTAATAGTATATAATATATTATATTAGTATGGAGGTCATGGTATCAAATGATTAAAACTGAGTGTTCAAAATACATGTGGAACAGACACCGCAATGTCAAAGAGCAGAGGGTCTATTACGATGTAAAACATATTTTTACTGATTTTTACATAAACCTTGCCTGTAATATTGAACTGTTCTGAGAAGAGATTTACGTAAAGAAATATATTGAGCTTTGTATATGCCAAATTAAACACATCAATTTAGGTTGTGTGTCACGTACACAATATTTACATCTTTAAGGCACCTAAATGAGCACTCTGTCTTAGGTTCAAAAATATGGAAACAGTATAAAAATACCAAGCATTCCTAGTTTTAAAGAAGAGACCAGCTTTTGATCTCACTTTAAGCCTATACCCAGCCTCTAGCGTCATGGTTTTAATGTGGACAGTATTCCTCACTGGCTTCCAACTTCCATATATTTTACAGTAGGGTACACATGATTCTCATTACACATAAGCCCTAATGGATTTCATGACAAACATAGCTTAGTTGCTAGGGTTGATGCTTAGCAACTTATATTTAGTGAGTTATATAAGGTGTAGCTAGATTTCATTTTTTCGATAGTTGAAGATTTTAGCTAAAAAACATGCAACTTGGTAAAACTCCACATCCAGGCAAATAATACATAATACTTTTTGCTCATCCACATTGCTATTAAAGTACTGAAAAGACTGTCATGTAATCTGTATGGCTTACATTGTACAGTGTTAATGGTAGTCAAAACAAATTACTTTCACACCTGCTTCCCATGTAACCTTTTGTATAAAACATGTACACAGTAAAAATCTACTTCCCTGTCAATTAACTTAACACTCCTTTTTCCATGCGCGCAAGAGTGGAAGCTGAAGAGCTGCAAGGACTAAATTAAGATCCAATGGATCCATGAGAGGCACATAGAGAGGTAGCATATGTAAAATTCCTTACAAGAAGATATTTATCTTTGGAATAGAGGCTAATTCCTTTGCCCCCATAAAGAGCAAAGGCTAAACCGAGAATAAATATACAATTATGTGACAGATGGAACGAATAGTAAAAACTAGAGCTCTTACACTAAACCAGAAGAATTCCAGATTCTACGGTAGGTTTGTTTAAATTAAAAAATAAATCTCTCAGCATCAGGTGCAGAAAAAGCCTAGAAATAGCAGTTCTAACTGGTGGAAAATTTCCTAAAACCTCGGTACTGCTCTACATTACTGTATATCTTTACTAAATTAGTGATTAGGATCTCCAGAATCCCTACTTACACTTTCTAAAAAAAAAAAAATTAAACTCTAAAACAGAGGGACTCAAACGCAGTTCCTAACATACTCCAACAGTCCACTTTTTAAGAATAGCCATGCTTGGGCACAGATGGTATAAGCTACTTGTCTGAAGGCTATTAAAACCATTCCTACTTAAACATGGATACGATCTAAGACTTCTATTCACTATATGGACAAAAGTATCTGGCCACACGTGCTCATTGCTGAATGTAGGCGTTTCAAGCAGACCAGTTGCCACAGTCTCCTAGCCTTGCAGTTTTCATTTGCAAACTGTTGTGATACAAAATGGGTCATTATGAAGAGCTGTTACTTAAGGCGTGGTACAATAGGTTGCGTGAAATATCATCCCTGCCGGATATTATTTGGTCAACAGTAAGTGATAATATTAGAACATGGAAGCGATTAAGAACAGCAGCAACTCAGCTAAAAAACAGAAGACCATATAAAATAACAGTGTGGTGTAAACAACTAATAAGGTGCATGGCGCCTAAAAGTTGGCAATGCTCTGGTAATTCCATAGCTGAATATCCATTGATATTTTTGTAAGTACAAAAACAGTGCGGGAGAGTCCGGGTTTGGCGGATGCCAGGAGAACATTACCTGCCTGACTACACTATGCCAAGGAGGGATAATGGCATAGGGCAGTTCCCCTTATCTCCAGGGAAGGGTAATCTTAATGCTTCAGCACACCGAGACATTCTAAACAATGTTATGCCTCAACTTAATGGCAATAGTTTGAGGAAGGCCCTTCTAAATAGTCAAACATTATTGTGCCCCAGTGCACAAAGCAAGGACTATAAAGACATGGTTTGAGGAGTTCAGTGTGGTAGAACTTGTCTGACTTCACACCCATCGAGCACCTTTGGGTTGAACTGGAACAGAGACTGGTCTTCTCGTCCAACATCAGTGCCTGACCACAAATGCTCTACAGAATAAATGGCGACAAATTCCCACAGAAACATATAGCAACTAGATTCTAGCGATTATCTTCTGGAAAATGCTAGATAAATATAATTGGATTGGTTGCTATGGGCAACATCTCCAGTTTTTGAACACGCACTTTATACCCCTTACTTCAAGACGTATTGGTCTGGAAATTCTCCAGGAAAAACTCTTGAGATCTGACTGTAATCACAGTCTAGCAGAAAACTTACCTCCTCGATATGGGGAATCATTTTAAAGGCTATTGGAAATCATACGCTGCTTTGATATGGTGAAATGGTTACCATATGCTATCCAAGTTAAAAACAATGCAATGTATGTACACAAAGAGCAGAGATTAAAAATAAACAGCAGATTTATGGGGTGTAAAGTTTTACTCCATACTTCACTTAATGATGTGCAGAATAAAGAATAATCCGCTTATATGTCCCTGGCCATGGTGACTGCCAGCTCCAGGCGGCACAGGAGAACCCGAGAGACTAGCAAGATTTCACATATGCCCCGTGGAGCCATCCGGGATGAGACAGCGCATCAGCACTAAGCTGATGCACTGTGAGGGGGTCTAGCAGCTATCACAACAAAGTGTTATACCTGTAATATATGTGCGAGTACAATAGATCTATAACCCTTTGTTCACTTGGAAGTTTCCTTTTCTTAAATGAATATGTACAATGGGCTTGACAAGTATCGAAATGCATCATGTGGGACAGTGTTTCCCAAGGAAGATCTACCATATTAAGTATTAATATTAGTTAAAGCATTTAGATTGGTATGAGAATGGAGCCTATTGATCGAAATGAGCCCATCCCCAATTGTGCATGTGGGTACAGCAAAGCAGTGTTTTTGCAGGCTGCCTGGCCCATTTACTTTTAACCATCCCAGTACAAATGGTGGATACCACCCAATGTCAAAGATGATCGCATGCACAATGCATTATCACGGATATCGATCCTAGCTCCTTGGTAGATAATTTTTTAGTGTAAAAACTTACAACTGAGTACCATACGTCAACATAGACTCTTATTTTGAACATTTCTATAAGTCAGTTTGCCCAGGAGCTGCATAATATGGACCAAGGAGTTAGGACAACTTTACTATCAAGTTTACTTCTATCTTCTAATTTAGAGCTCCTAGGGTGATTGGGTTATTGACTCTGATCCTAAACAAAATACAACTTGAATTTTCATATATAAATCACCTCATAAAAACATGAGCGAACAAACTCAATTTAGGCATAGATCAATATTTTCCTTTTTGCCCAGTTAAGAGTCTATACATTGAGAAGACAGGTCCCTGCTCATATTACTTCTATTACAATCTATTTGGTTTTGTTAGGAGCATATGTTTCCACAAATGATGCTAAGACGCATACCATAAATTGCAATACATAGAAGCACACAACCTTAATATGGTGCTGGATGTCCTTTTCTTTCCATCCTGTGTAATGCACCTTTTTCTACATACAGTATGAACACAGTACAAATGTTTGAGCCACAAAGCCTTTGTTGCTTTTAGCTTGTTTGCAGCAAATATTAACATGCATTATACATGGCCTTAATGTATTACGTGCATTGATTTTTTCTAAATTTGAACAAATTATCTTGGCCCAGCTTATTGCTTCCCCAGTATTTTTAGGATTAACTAGAGATGTGCACATTGTCAAACGGGTAATGTTTTGCTGGCAGAACATTTTTACTGCTTTTCACACCCTTAGGAGTCATTACCCTGTAATATCCATGCTTAGTGGGTGGCTGCACATAACTGACAGTTTCCAGACCACCCAGCAGGTGCACAGGCAGAGTTCACCAATGGTCACATTTTCAAAAATCTCAATGGTGATGCATTGTGATCGGCTTGCAAACGTTGTGCATAAAGGTCAGGACCGGCCACTAGAGGGCGGTACTGAGCTGCAGCCAGTGCCGCCCTTTATTTATTTACTTACAGTTTCTTATATAGCGCAGCAGATTCCGTTGCGCTTTACAATAGTAGACAGTGATAAGACAAACTGGGTAACAACAGACAGACTTGGAGGTAGGAGGGCCCTGCTGCAAGCTTACAATCTATAGGGATATAGGGGGGAAACATAAGGACAGCAGCAGGAAAGCTCCCACGAGGAGAGCAGGAGAAAGCTGCAGCAGCTGCCAAGTGTAACCCAGCTATTCATCCCAGCACTGCAGGGAGCAGTCTCTTTATTTGGTCAACGCCATTTTTTGATATATTCATTTTTAAATGTGTTCCATTTTAAATATTCATTCATTATATATTAATTTTTAAATGTGTGTGTGTAACTTCATAAAATGACAAGCTATAATGTATTCAGCACCAATACAACCAATGCCAATCAGCACCGTAAAAAAAAGCCCATACAAATGAATGGGCAGCCACTGATTGGCTGAGACTGGTCTCAGCCAATCGATGGCTTCTTATTCATTTGTATGGGCTTTTTTTTTTTTAAGTAGGGGTGAGCGGGGTGTCGGTGAAACAGGAGTGGTATCCTGTAGGTTTGAATAGGGCGCCTAGAACCAAATTGGTCACAAAAATTGTACAGTGTGTATGCACCTTTATCATTCTGAAATGAAGCAACCAGATAAGTTGTGAATTTAATTCTGCACAACAATGTACCAAGATCTTTCATTTGTTATATGATGTGACCTGTTCAGGCAACTTCATCACAGAAATAAGTCACTAATAAAAATCTGACTTACGTTAATAATATAAAAGTAATTCACTTCTAGGAGAAAAAATAATTTTGAGATAAAGTGGGATACCATCCTACAGAACACAACATTCTACAACTCCCCATATATAAAATGAGCCACAGGCAACTACGAAATTACTATGGTCATTAGAGAAATCAATAATGCGATTGACGCAAACATTCTGTTGTATTCCGAAACCAAAGCTTCAGTCAAAATAGTCTCCTGGATTTCATCACTATTCCTCAAGAACACAACTGCCATTTAGAGAAATTTCTTGGTAGAAATATTTGTTTCTAAAATTAGAAAATTAATTAGGCACATGAACACAAATCTACACAAAAATCAAGTAAATTTAATCTTGTTAGCTAAGCGTGTTGAATTACAAGTCAAAAAATGTTTTTATTGGACCATTAAGAATTGTAAAAAAAAAAAAACTCATGTTACGTTGCCACCTTATTCCAAAAAAACTGACTGTACAAACCTGATCAAATGCTGGATATATGTAGTCTGCAAACTGGATCTCAGCAATAGAGGTGGCGCCAGCAACTGCAACTCCAATGCCAAATCCAACAATCCCTTGTTCACATAATGGAGTGTTGAAAACTCTTTCTTTACCTGGAAAACAAATTGAATAATGGACTTTACCTAAGTGCATTGTTACAAATTATAGCTAAAACTTCAAATAAGAAAGGAAGAAAGTCACTACTACATATTAATCAAGACACAGAAATATCAATGGCTCATTCTATTATGTAATACACTGCAAATCTCAGCATAAAGAACCCAGATTATTACTCCCTTGGTACAAAATCAAGGACCCCATCCTGACCCAAAGCTTGTGGCAGCCACCACGCATAAAACACACATGCCATAGTTTAATACCAATTAGCTGTGCTGCATAAACTAACATTATATACTGTAATATACATATGCTAGTTGTCCGATGGCCGAGCAAATGTTTATACTTACGCAATTCTTGTTTTAACCTACCCTTCCCAACCACAGCAGGGCAAAAGCTCCTGTGGCAGCCAGAGCAGGTCCTCGACTATCCAACCACAGCAGGTCAGGTGCTGCTGCAGCAGGCACAGCATGTCTCCAACTATTCACCTTCCCAACCACAGCAGGGCAGAAGCTGCTGCAGCAGCCAGAGCAAGTCTCCAACTATCCACCTACCCTTTCCCAACCACAGTAGGGCAGAAGTTGCTGCAGCAGCCAGAGCAAGTATCCAACTATCCACCTACCAATGTTCCCTCTAATTTTACGAAGGCTGTGTGCAGCAAAAGATTTTGGCTGTGCAACTTTGGAAGGAAATTAAAAATTTTGTGCGTCACATATATATATATATATATATATATATATATATATAACTGGAAAATTACGTTCAGCATTTGTGTTAACTTTACTTCAAAATGATTTTAAACATTCAAAACACAGTACACAATGTAGTTAATGGGTGAAACACACATTAATTGAGTCCACAACTGCAAAAAGGGACCACTGCTGCTTTGTGCGCTCTGTTCTAATGTCTGTGCGAACGCTCGTCGAGTTGTGTGCGCGCGCACATGAGCACAGCTTAGAGGGAACACTGCCACCTACCCTTCCCAACCACAGCAGGGCAGAAGTTGCTGCAGCAGCGATAGCAGGCCTCCAACTATACACATTCCCTTCCCAACCACAGCAGGGCAGAAGCTGCTGCAGCAGCCAGAGCATGTGTTCAACTATCCACCTTCCCTTCCCAACCACAGCAGGCCAGAAGCTGCTGCAGCACCGAGAGCATGTGTCCTACTATTCACCTTTCCTTCCCAATCACAGCAGGGCAGAAGCAAAGCAAGTCTCCAACTATCCACCTACCCTTGCCAACCACAGCAGGGCAGGAGCTGCTGCAGCAGGTACAGAAGATCCTGAAAACCCTCAATGAATAAGCAATCAAGAGAAAAAAATAACTGACTGGAGATCAATCTCACATGGATATCACAACGATATCTACAGTGTTATGGCAGTGATAGGTGACCGGAAACATTTCTGGAGCCATGCTGAATGCTGAAACCCTCAAAAGAGCCGCCCAGTGCTCTTCATAACAGCAGAAACAAATACATTTAATCAATGAAGGATACCTTTCACTAATGGCATTTGAGCAGGACTGGTAAACAATCTAGTACTGTTTTCAGATCAAAAATGCAGGGTCGCATCGGGACTTTGAAATGGTTCAGTCCCGATGAGACCTTTCATTTGCAATCCGTTCACATTGCATCAGTGAACCGGCAATATTGGTGGTTCGCTGGCGTCATGTGGGGGCGTGGTGGAGCATCGGCGTGTCAGCACTTAGAGTTGGCGCTGCTCCAAGCACTGCCTCCTCCATAGTGTAAATGGTCGCTCGACCCGTTTAACCCATTCACAGTGCACAGCAGCATCGAACCGATAAGTACACTGCTTTTTACCCGGTTCGAACTGCCGTGTTTCTCCCGGTTAGCTGTAACCATTAACCCCTTTCACATCACACTAATTACCGGGTCGAACTGGCAAGAAACCAGCTTGTACCCGGTAATTAGGTGCGATGTGAAAGGGATATAACACACATATGATTACAAAGCAGGAAGGAGCTGGATGCAGTAAGTGAATGTGTGAAGGGACTGCCTATTGCCCATCACTGGTCTAAGGGAGTTTATTCCCAACTGGTCAGATTACATTCACAATGTGTATATATAAATCTGCAATTCAAATTTTACCCTCAGTAGGGATTAATTCCATACACATAAATCTGAAATGGAAAATCCATGTTTGCATACAGCAAGGAGAAAGTGCTATCCGAACATTAGAGGTCTAATGCGGACACTATGGGGAAGATTCAATTAAGCATGAGCTCTCTATGAGTCTTACATGAGGTGTGTGTATCAGAGTGAATTTTCAGGCATTGCCATACAGAAGACATTGATTATTGTGCTTATTGTACTTCAGTTCTTTTTTTTTTTTTTTTTTTGTATAGGACAATTTTATTAAAGAATCAAAAGCAAGAAAACATTCATCACAAACATGTCATTTCAAAAGAGAAGTTGTGATAAACAATAATCAAATAGAAGATCGAGATTAATGAAATAAAGCGAATCATATAGATATCTTGCAGAGAGGATTCCCGCACCAGAGTAAATAGATATCTACTGGACTGCCCTTGCTCTGGTTTTTTACATATTTGGGGTTAATGCCCTTTAATTATGATACAGAGGTGCTACCCTTTACTTGAAAATTAGTTAATACACACACAAGAAAAGAAAGTACTGCTGGGTGCACTGGACGTCCTATACAATTAATATAAAATATAACTTTTAATGAGTTCAAAGATAAAATGGTGAAATATAAAAATATTTTCAACAGATGTGAGAAAGAAAGAATAAGTATTAAAAGAAAAGGAACACTGTCTCTATTGAACCTTTATTTGCAGGGATCAGGGCCGGCGCTATCACTAGGCAGCATTAGGCAGCTGCCTAGGGCGCTGGCCGCTGGAGGGCGCCCTTGTTGCACCAGGTCCCTTCAGCCACCGCCACTTTCCTCTAGATTTGTTTAAAAAAACCTGTAGTTTCCAGGGGTGGGGGATTGGGGACAAGCACCCCAACAGCAATTCAAACCTCATGAGCGGTAGCGCTGACAGCGCTATGGAGCAGCTGGCGGCAGCAGCAGCAGCAGCAGCGCTTCCCTGCTAGCAGAATCAGGAAGCGCGGCGCCCCACCAGTCCAGCAGCAGCTGCCGCCCAGCCCTCACCAGCGGTAGCGCTGACGGCGCTATGGAGTTGCCGGCAGCAGCGCTTCCCCACCAGCAGAAGAGGCGGGCAACCAGGCTGATGGCATCGGGAGGTGTCAGAAGCGGGGAGCAGTATCCAGCGGGGAGCAGCTGACAGCGCTATGGAGTCGCCGGCAGCAGCGCTTCCCCACCAGCAGAAGAAGCGGGCAACCTGGCTGATGGGAGGTGTGTGCAGCGGGGAGCAGTTACCCCCCCCCCCCCCCTTCCCTCGAATCATGTTATGCCAGTGGTAGGCTACCTAAGTTACAGGTATCACGATGCGCCCTTGCTGTGTGGGGGTGGGGGTGGGGGATATATGTATAAATGGATTAATGCAGTGTATGTATGCATGTATGACTAATACATACACTCATACAGTATGAGAGAGGCATTAAAAGTATGTGGTCAGTGTATGTATTGATGTATATACTGTAAATATGTGTGTATGTATGGAAATACTGTATGTATGAGTGTGGGAGAGTGTGGATGGATGTATTTATGTACTGTATGTATGAATGAGGCAGTGTACTTACGAGGGAGGCTATGTATGTACTGTATGGAGGCAGTGTACTATGTATGAGGGAGGCAGAGTGTGGATGGATTTATTAATGTACTGTATTTGGAGTGTAACCAGCAGGTGAGGATGCCTGTGGTGTCCAGGCACAGCCACCTGCAGGGGGAAATTGCGAGGGCGGGGGGGGGGGGGGGGGGGTGTTTGGCAAAAGTTTTGCCTAGGGTGCCATGAGACCTTGCACCGGCCCTGGCAGGGATGTATGTCCCTGTGTGTTGTTGTGGATTTCTACAAATACAGAGAGCTTTTAATAAACTTATTTTCTCTATATGTATACCGTGTTCTTTTTTATTGTATATTGTTATTATGTATCAAATGTCGAAGTAATTTCTCTGTATCCAAAAGTTGTTACTTTTGTAACCTTCTTTAACAGGAAATTAATGTATTCCTTTGTGTGATTGTACACTTTGTATGATTGCACAAGTAGCCTTGGGAGATATTGCGTCTATTCAATACACACTGTGCGATTCCTATGTAGTTAATAGTGACTGATTTAATTTGTCAGTCCTATTTGCGATTTTTACACTTTATATATAATGCTTTTCAGATTACCCAGGTAGATTTACGTGTGCCTTTTCAGGGTTGCTATCACCCCCTAAATAATAATTCTCCCTGCGCTTCCCAGTCCCCTTAGTAATCGGCGGGTTTTAATTGTCGCGCAGTCCCTCAGTTTTTAATAATGCGGCTGTTAGCTATTGCGGCGTTAATCTCCACCACACCGTTTCAATCCTGCCCAGCCTATGGCTCATGTCAGCTAACACCTTCTGCGGGATCGCAGTCCTGTGGCTGCCTGTATGCCTGCGTTTGAACGCAGACACGAGCAGACTCACGGAGGGTCTGGGAGCTGGCCTGTCAGTTTGGTACTGACACCGCTCTCCACCTCCCGCTGCTTGTTCTGTGCTCACGCCGGGTAACAGAGGGGACCAGCGTCTAGGTAATCTTTAGGCTAATACAATCATACACATTTCTAAGGTTATTATATTATATTAT
This sequence comes from Crinia signifera, assembly GCF_055691185.1. Lineage (NCBI taxonomy): Eukaryota > Metazoa > Chordata > Amphibia > Anura > Myobatrachidae > Crinia > Crinia signifera. The sequence goes on from NC_139219.1 coordinate 192,268,465, forward strand.
ATTACTGCCACATTACACAATTTTTCAGAGACAGTGGCCCTTTGAGCCAACGATCGTTTCACCAAACTGCTTTATCAAGGCAATCCTTTATTTATATGGTGCTACCAGGGGATCCACAGCATCCAGTTACAGAGTACAGTATATAAAAAAACAGTGACTTACCGTTCAAGACCATGCATAAACATAGCTGCATCAACAGACAAAACTGAAATAAGTATAAGGGTGGCAGAAAAGCAAGGGATATAGTGCTCTCATAGGGATTATGGAATAGAAGATGGTTAAGAAAAGCAAGGGCACATGAGGGATGAAGGCCCTGCTCATTAGAGCTCACATTCTAATGGACTATTATTAATATTGAAATTGATAATGGGAGACAATGGATAACATAAGAAGTGGGCGACTGTATTTTACCTGTAGGGTAATGAAAATAGTTTCATTTTTTTTTCAGCCAAGTTATAAAATGTACAATGTTGAGGTCATGATAGAAAAGCAACCAGTAGCTTGTTACACACGTCAGTGTTACATCGTTAGTTGGCTCAAGGCTGTGAAGTCACTGCCAAGTGCTATACTTCTAGTCCCAGGAGCAGAACACACACCTACCATGTCTAACCTTCTAGAGTAAGACACAATGGTGGGGGCACCACTTTCAACAGTACGGAGTGTGTGTTCCAAGGTCTAGTATGGCCTTGTATTCAACGGATTCTGGTATACGAGAGGCTACCCAAAAAAAATAATAGTGTATTTATTTGTACAATTAAAACATCAGTCATCCCCCTCTTGAAACAATACATTTGAATAAATGTTTTTTTCCATTGCTCAAAACATTTTCAAACTCATAGTCGTTGAGGAGTTTTAGAACTTTTGCCCTTTTTTCCGCCTTTAACCTCTTTAATAAAAAAAAAATTGCAGAGGGGGGAAATCGGGTGAATTCGGTGGGTGAGGGAAAAGTTAAAAAAAAAAATGCTTAACACTTCGTGCTGTGTGGGCAGGTCCATTGTCATGATAAAAAAAAGAACCAGTTGCCTGTTTGCTAGAAATCTGGAATGATTTTTTCCCCTTAAATTGTGATGCAACCTTTTTTAAAACTTCCAAATACAAATTTTGGTTGACTGTTTGACAAAGGTGTACACAATGGTCTGACAGCGATCTTCCAGATGAATGTCACATTTTCATCAGTTCGGGTGGTGAAAGAACATCCAGAAAGAGGTTGATTGACAATTGACATTTCACCTCACTTGAAACAGGAGAACCATTTATAATCTTGTGTTTTAAGGCCCATACACACTGGGCGACTTTGGCGTGCTCATCATCGCCGGGAAAGCCGTTCATCAGCTGGTATTACCCGCAGATGAACGGCTTTGCATAGCTCTGCGCTATGCAAAGCCGTCCTCCCCCGCCAACGGCACGGGCAGGGTGAAAGCCGCTCATTGTGTATGCACTGAGTGGCTTTCCCCCCAGCGATGAACACAATCATCACTGTCCGTACATGCTGGGCATAGTCACCCTTATTTAAGGCAGCTTCCTTGCAAGTTGTTTATAGCTTAACAACCCCATTTTCCCCAAAAGTAAACAAAAAACTTAGCAGCGCGCTGTTTGATTGAATAACTTGTGGCGGGCATACTGACCGAAGGGTTCCGCAAACATTCACCTAGCTGTGGAAGCTAGAATTTGATTCCTGTTTCTTTCGGGTACCCAATCATATTGCTCAATGCAGATGTGTCCTCATACATCAGTGCTACAGTCATGTCAAACAGCTTATTTGATGCGCAATTTCCCATGAGGGGATTTACCAGCACCGTAGTCCTCAAAACACTATAGACTGACTCTCTGACAGATAGGTCTCTCTGCTGTGTTGCTGGAGGCATACTGTAGTTGCAGACTAACAGCCAAGAATTATTATTTGCATCAAGCTCCTCTAATATTCCACAGCTTCTCTTTGAGGGGTAAAACCATACTTACGCAGTATACATTTATAGGTATTTGGGCACATAATATGGAAATGTTATGAAATTATTTTTTGTTTTTTATTGTAGCACACAAAGAGCCAAAATATTATTACTAATTCCAAATAAAACTAGTTAGTAATGTGTAGGCTCCAACAAGATGTTAGCAGTACTAAAAAGATTTCCATACTGTAATGTCTAATCAAGGCATATCATAATAATGGTGAACAGTTTTGTTTTGCAAATATGAATTGGTTGTCCAGAGTGAGGTAATGGCTAAAAGTCTTTATTTCTCCCTATTAATTGTGTTTGACTTCTGCAAGATAAAACAGAAAAATAATGACCTTAACATATGTCACATCTTAAAGAGCCCAACCCAAAGGTTTCTACGTTTCATTTGTAGGACTTTTTTTTTTTATTTTTTAATGTAAATATTTGCTGTAGGTATGATGTATCAAAATATTCTTGTTACAGGACTTAAACTCAGTGTGGGATAAGTGTTCAGGGCTGGAACTAATGAAAATCTCAGAGATCAATTAAATTTGTAGGAAATAACTCAAACAGCCTACATGGAGGATTAACGTAAAGTTACTGTATGTCTAGTATGCTTGGAGAAACAGCAATACACTGAAATTCCCAGGAATTATTCCAGTTTGTCATTATAGATTTAAAAAACACTGCAGCCTGGCAACAAACCAAAAAACACGGATACTGTAAGTCACTTCTACGCGGAACAGATATTTTAGACCTTTTCGTTATTTACTTTACTCTTATGGGGGGAAAAAACACAACCAGGCTCAACTTTTGGAAGGCAGCAAGTTCAAGCACACATCCCCTTATGAAGTACAATATACTGTACAATGTTTCCCAGTCCAAGGTTGTCTGCTAAAAAGGCAACAGGCTCAAGACTATGGGGCAGATGTATTCAGCCTGGAGAAGTAATAAAGTGAAAGGAGATAAAGCACCAGCCAATCAACTGCCAACTGTCATTTTCAAACACAGTTCATTGGCTGGTGCTTTATCTCCTTTCACTTTATCTCAAATGTATCTCTTCTCCAGGCTTAATACAACTGCCCCAATAAAATAAAAGGGGCCAGATGCACTAAGCTTCAAAAAGTGAAAAAGTGGAAAGTGATAAACAACCAATTAATCAGCTCCTGCCTGACATTTTTCAAACACAGTCTGTGACATGGCAGGTAGGAGCTGATTGGCGGGCTGTTTATCACTCTCCATTTTATCACTTTTTGAAGCTTAGTGCATCTGACCCACGAACAATTCTAGATTAGGGTACATAATACAGGGGGTTTCATAAAGATGGATATATGAAATGAAATCATTCTCTTTCTCTCTCTGCAACTATGAACCACCAATGAATAAAACCCTACTGCTCTAGCAGTACATTAATATGAACTGTATTGGTGGGCACCTCAGTGTTTGGTGATCATGAAGATGCAAAAGCCATTGACACAATCCCTGCCCTTGTCCTGTGGATTTCCACTCCTGTGAAAGACGGAGGAGTTATAAACAGGTTGTTCCAAAGGCTCTCTGCATAATACTGTATGTCATATGATGGTGGAGGTTGTGTTAATTAAAGGGTGTTAGGTAAGTCGCATAACTCTCAGTGTAATGAATATCATTTAGGAGCTTATTTATTACATTAACAAACTCTGAAAACACCAGGTGAATACCCACAAATCCTTAGTGTCCCCTAAATAAGGGATGCTATACATCCCGGAATTTCTTGCAAACGTTCTGGATTCGGGTTGTGTGCACCTACACCCTGAAACTTGCCCAAATGTGCCACCTTCATGAGGGTCAGACAAAGTGAGCTTGCCTCTGAGCAAACCATGTGCACTGCAGGTGGGGCAGATGTAATATGGGCAAAGAGAGTTAGATTTGTGTGAGTTATTTTGTTTCTGTGCAGGGTAAATACTGACTGCATTATTTTTACACTGCAATTTAGATTTCAGTTTCAACGCGCTCCACCAAAATTTAACTCTCTCTGCACATTACATCTGCCCCACCTGCAGTGCAGCATGTTTTTTCCCATTTTGAGAACAAATTTGTACTGCGATCTGAATAAGGGCCTGAGTCTGTATAACACTAAAACAGCCGACGAGGCACTAGGACCCAGCAGCTTGCCAGTAGCACAAACTCAAGACAGAAGTACCTGAGCAGTGCAGGCACTGGGGCAGGAAGTAGCAACATGCACATAGTGGTCATGGTACAGAGTAGGGATGGCCATCGTTGCAATGGCCATCAATGGCAATTCTGCAACTGGCCATCTATAGTGCTAAACTATGCAATGGCTGACCATCAAATTTTTACATATCGATGGTCAGCCATTGTGTTTGATTGATAAAACATGGGGGTGGGGCATTGCAGGTATCGGGGGTGGAGCTATGCTCCGTGTTCCGGCACTTAAAAAAAAACAACAACAACATTGTTTTGCTGTTCCATCGATGGAGGGAAACCATCTGGTTCTCCCCCATCAATGGCAAAAGTATTCGACATCGGCCATGAACCATCGATGATTTCGAATCATCGATGGTCGATGGCCATCCCTAGTACAGAGCAAGAACCGGTAACTATTGCCTGCCAGTGTTAGGAGGTTGGGATGCTGCACTCTCAGTTTACCTATCTTCCACTGTATTATCAAGGGCTACAGAAGGACCAGTGCGTGCTGCATCTGTCACACTCTACAACGGTCATCCCGCATCATTCAACTTCGCTCCTGACAAAACTGGGCAAGTCTTCTGTTCAGATGCCACCTGAGCACCTGACAACACAAAATAAACGACACTGTCAATCTCTGCATTGTGTAGTAACAGGGAGACAATGAAGTGGTATGACATGTTCCCGGAAGTGCCACCTATTCAGCATCATGCAAATGCACCCGCCCGCCCCCCCCCCCCCCCCCGGGCAAAAAGTAAAGTCAGGGTGCGGGCCTTGCATCACCAAGGGGCGGGCCTTGCATCACCAAGGGGCAGCTGCTGCGTGAGAAAGGGGTCCTCTTCCACGAGTCTGTGAGATGTCCCAGGATTCCGGGAGTCTCACGGACATTCCGGGAGAGTCAGCAACCCTGGCAAAATCAGATCATCATAATCGGATAGTCCAAATTGTCCATTAGCCTGAATCTCATTGCGTGTACACACAGTTACTAGAACTCCATTGTACCTTTTCTGTTGATTTACTTTTGCATGCAACATGCCATATAAGCCATTAATGTCCATAGCTGTGGTTTATATGGCTGACAGATATTTATGACACTGTATTGTATACCCCTTCAGGCCGCACATGCACAGTAGTGTGCATGGGACCCAAACACATCGTAGGGATATGCTCCACTCTGAGACGCTGTCCCTTTATGTGTTTTCTCATGCATTCAGACCATAAATTCTTGTTGACACAATATGAGATTATAATCATCTGCAAAAGAACCCAGCAATTGATAAAATATGCCTTTTAATAGAAAAAAGAATAATAAAAAAAAATCTTAGTATTGCAGCTTTATAATACTATAAAGCTTGCATAGCCTTTGCTGTGTTTACATTGTTTGAGACGTACACACAGTGGCCTCTCTCCACAAAAAGCCATGGGCCTCTGCGCTCACACATTTCGCAACAGGCCACAGGTCTCTGCTACCACATTTCACAACAGGCCATTCAACCGCCCCCACCACCCAAATCCACACTAGGACACGTGCCTCTGCCCTCACCCCAGCACTCCGCCATGTGCCTCTGCACCAGCAATCCACATTCCACTGCTCTGTCACGTTTTAACCATTTAGAACGTTATAAAGAAAAAGCACACTGACAAATTAGGAAAGGAATTCGCTACCACATTTTTCTTATCTTTTAAAATGCTTTAAACCGTTTTAATTTTTTTAAAACTTTCTTTGAACTGAACCCCAACATGGTTAACATATGCGTGTCTGGTCCAAACAAGTAGCACGCTTCCAACAGGAAATTACCAGTTCAAGATTTCCAAAGTACAGTATAGTAGGGATGGCCATCGTTGCCTTTGCCATCGATGGTTGCCATCGATGGCAAAAGTGCAACTGACCATCGATAGTGTACTTCTAGTCAATGGATGACCATCGATGTTTTTACATATTGATGGTCATCCATTTTCTTTGATTGATTTGCCTGTGGGCGATCAAAATACGGGACGGGGCTTCACAGGTGTCGGAGTGTGAAGTTCTCCCCCATCGATGGCAAAACTATTCGACATCGGCCATGAACCATCAATGATTTCTAATCATCGATGGTTGATGGCCATCCCTACAGTATAGCACGAATGCAAACTTCCCATGCATTGCCTGCATTAGGATCATGCACTTGCAAACATATCACCAACAACATGACTGCTAAAATACTTTGGTAGTAGGGGAGATAAACACATTAATGTGGAGCTAGCCATTAGTCGGACCATATCTATGCATTGGGGATATGCATACAGTTGTTAATTAGAAAAAAACACAAAAAATATTTTTAAAATCAGAGATGACACAAGCAGCGCAGACATTCTGATCCATTATGCTCAGATAATAGTGCTACAGCCTGTATGCTTCTCTTGTATGCAATGTAAACTGTCCTCTAATAAGTGCAACAGCGCTATTAACTTCACTTAGGGAAAATGGCATCAAAAGCAAGAATGGGTATGTCACTTCCTAATGTTTGGAATACAAAAGCAGTCGCATATATTATAGGCAATTATGCAAGTACTAAATGTGGCAAAGGCGAATAAATATAAAGGAAAAAAAGAAACTATGCATTTTAGAAATATTTTACATATAATAATCTAGTGTTTTAAAAAACAGGGCTTGAAAATGTCCTTTTTAAAAAAGAAAAAAAAAAAAAACACTAAAATAAACAACAACTAACCAACCAACATAAAGGAGCCTAAAAAGAAACATGTCACTGTTGTAGTCATGGGAAGAAAAATGTGAATCTCTCTGCATCTGCATGTTAATAAGATTTATTATTTCCAAAGGATATTGTCTTCGTGCTTGCGTCAAAGGCACAGCTGTTATCAAGGGCAGGCATACAGGTGAAAGCACTATCCAGGTTACACAAAACTATCTGCGTCACTAGTAGGAGAAAACATTGTGATGCTGTCTGTTTCAATTAACCTATGCTTAGAAATTTCCTCAGATCTAGTAACAGAAATAGCAGCTACAGTACCCTGTCAATAAGCAGAAAGCAGTCTCGTTAACTCCTAGCTTAAGCACAAAACATATAGAATGTACACCACAGTATGGCTTTCTTACTGCTACTCACGTAACGTTGCATATTTCCCAATACACACCTAAAGGATATTACTATGTGACCAGTAAGTATGCAGCACTACACCCTAGTAATGGAAATATGGAAAGCCTAAAAGGCTGAACACAGAGCCATTGCATTTTATCGCAGTATTTACATTGTATGTAGATCGACACCTTATTAGTTCTGCACACAGTAGCAAACATTGCATATAGAGCTTGTGTTGGAAAAGTCTACAAATCGCACACAAAGAAGTTACTGTGTTTGTGCAATACTAGAAGAGGCAGTGATACATATGCACAGTATAGCAGTATAAAAGCTTGAACAGAAGCCATAAACTGGGTACTCTGGGCTGGGAACGTATTTTTCTACTTATTTATCATTTACCGACCATGTGGACTACAATTTGGTATAGTAACCTTGCCTGAAGTGTGGAGAAGGGTCCACATTTCCATAATTTTGGCTCAGATTCGGCAAAACATACAAAATGGCACCACCACAAAATTAAAAAAAACTTGTCAACCATTTTTATATTGCCATTTTAACCCCATCAACCCTATGATCTACTGAACCACACCAGGGGAGGCTCCATTAGAGGGACTTCAGCATGGTTCAAAATTCAAATAGAGAGGCCACACCAACTGCCATTCCAAAAACTGACTCACTGGAAGTTGGTGTGGATTCCCTGTTTGAATTTTGAACTGTGCTGGAGCCACCACTGAACCACGCCCAGTTAAAAGGTGGTCCAGTAAAACTAGTCAAATGGATTAAACCGTGAGAAGACATTGAAAAACACAATTTAGGCATCCATACAATAGAGAGGGACTGCTGAATGGAGATTAAAGCAAGTCAAGATATACTAATACTTGGAGGTTAGCCTGGGGAATTTACCGGCCTCTAGGGAATATTTACTGTGCACTTACAAATTAATGTGTGCAATGGCATATGTATTGGTGTACAACTTCACTATGACTTAAAAAGTCATCTGTAATCCATCTGCATTTCAGGGTGGAGACTGGGAGGCGACATACAACTATTGCAATAAGAGGTGTCTTCATGGGCACGTTTGGGCATGTGGGTGCAATAAGTTTCAAAGCACCACAGCAGCCATATTTTGAGAAAGCCTCAAGGTAGGCTGTGCTCCCACTAGCAAATCAGAGAAAAATGGCAGCCAGGCATGTTTTGCATGCACCTCTGCACCACCATTTGTATCCATTGCTCCGGCCATCTGGGATCCATCCAAATATGTGAATTAGTCTCATACCTATATTATATACAGTACTTTGGAGTCCCACCCCATTGCAGGATAGGAAAGGCAGACTCCTGCAATGGTTATTGCCGAAGTAGGTGTAGCTCAAATAATTTAGGGGGTGACCAAACCATATTCTACTAAAAATCCCTATGTCTCCATCCTTCAAACTGCCAAAGCTGAGATTCCATTACTTCTATAAGATTGGTTGTCTGGGAAAAGTGTATATATATATATATATATTTTATCAGCAGCCAGCCCAAAACATTTCAGTGCCTACTTGCAGAATTCTGGTTACCCTTACAGCTAATCCACCTGGGGGATAATTACCACACTATCTTCCCTACACTACCATCCAGCAACCTCCACAGACAGAAGGAAATGCCTTTTGTAAACTCCCAGGAAATAGCATTCCCAGGTCAAAAATCCTAAATATGATGAGAGACAGAGCTTCTTTAAGGTTTCTCTGTGCAACACCCCAATATAGAATTTCCACACACAAGTCTAATTTAGGAGAAACCTTCACCACTATATGCATACATACATTTTAAGCATTGAAGCACCTAAGCAATGGAACAATGCTCTCACCCCCAACTGAACTCCAGATCGCCCATCTAGCCTTACACACTTGAGTTGATCTAAAAGTAAAATATTTTTCCACTGACGTGAAACCCAGTTTCACTATGAGGGGTTTAGAAGCCACGTGAACCATCTGGATTTTCTTCAAAGAAACACTACAATATAAATCATTCCTGAGGGCCTCCTAATTAGAAGCAATACTCTAGCTAAATGCTTCCTACCTTATGTCATATGTTGTTCTTTCAATCTTAGACTGCCCACTATCTAGGCACTACAAACTTGCACAGCCTGCCGATTCTCTGGCCTCTATTGCAGAACACATACCACAATTACAGTCATGCCTAAGCAGACTGAATGACATTATCAATATCATCAAATAAAGTTGGGTATTTTTATAAAAGAAAGCAATGTGATAGTATAAAAAGCAGGATGTTGTAAAAACAAATTCAAAGTTAAATACATCAAAAGAAAAAAAAAAGCTAAATAAATATCCTAACAATCAAAGTTTACAACTGAACAAAAGATGTTACGTTCCACAGGATAAAAGTTTAGTGAAGATTCCATAGCATGCACCAGACAGCCTTTTAGTGATAAGTAACCCAGGTAAAACTTCATATAAAAGAAAATTGATTTCTCGGAATGTTAAAGCCAATGATAACAGCAGTGTTTACACCCACCTCTGATGAAGGTCTTTTTTCTCACGGGAATACAGTATTAAACCAATCAAACTAAAAAGGTGACAGCAAGGTTGGCGTGGTGGTGGTGGTTGGGGTGGGCAGCATGATGGGGTGTGGCAGGGGTCGGATACCACATTGGGCGGACCTGAGCATGTGACAGCGTGATTACGCCATTGTGGCCCTGCCACACAATGCAGAGTATATCAGCATGACAAGTCAGGGGAAGTGGATGAGCAACAATGACATGATTAAGTGTAAAGTGCTTTATTGGACCCTTGCCGGACCGCATTCACTTCACAGTCTAGAGGTGAGGTGTGCCCGACTTGCCAAATCTGCCAGGAGGGCTCCCAAATTTTCAGTTTCGGTATCCTTATCCGGATATCCCAAAACCGAAATAGATTATGAAAACCGCAGTAAACACTGGCAAATATAGGCAGTGTCACATGTGGCTGTTGGAGAAGAGTGAGCTCACAGCACAGTCTTCTGCTCCTGCCTGCCTCCTATATCAAGATAGCCACCAGAGTCCTTACTGCGCACATACAACACCACGTCATCATTGCGGTATCCAATTAGGCACTGTAAAACATTGGGTGCGAAAAAGGTCCCAGTTGGAAGATATGGGAAAGTTGCTTTACAAGTGGTCAGCCAATGCTCACTAAAATCCCTATTGTACAGTATGTGTAGGGTACACTCAATATCCAACTGATAGGGGGGGGGACGGTACAGATGGCGAATCAGGATCTACAAAACCGATATCACAGTGACATTGGCTACTGTCTTTTGATACTTGGAGAATTGATTTTAATCTTAAGTGACTGATCAACTATACAAAAAAGCAAGCTGTAGAGAAAAAAAGAAAATCCAATTTAAAGATCACGAGTAGCTAGATAAGTTGTGCAATAAAAGTGATTTCACAGATACAATACTTTTTATAGTATAAAAAAGCTCTCAACCAATATCTATATAATAACCAAGTATGCTCAGTTATACTCAGCAAGTAAATTCACCTATAGATGACTGGTATGTATAACGTAATGCACAGGGCACGAAAAAGCTGGAGTGAGGTGACCCCACCTAACCTGGATATACTTTACTAGTCTGCCATATAACTCTTAATAATGTTGGTGTGTTACAGGCTTGGCTTACCTATGTCTCTCCAGCTGTTGTCAAACTACACATTCCATCGTGTTGTGCCACAGTTTTGCTATTAGGCATACTTACCTTCTTTGCAATGCCACTTTCACACTGCTTGAAATAACCCAGGTTTTTGTACGGGGGAAAAAACCCAGGATTGAAGGCAGTGGAAATGCTCCCAGTTGAAATATGCTGGGTCGGGAGGCATTTCAGCACGGCAAGCATGTTTGGTTAAACATGGATTCAAACCAGCTTGCAGTGCATTGTAAACCAGTAACCTGGGTCAATGAAAACCAGGATCTGTTCGATGCAAAGAAATAGTCGGAGCTAGAAAATGATCTCATCTCCTAGTGCAGGCTCAGTACCCGCCGCTGCTGACGTAACCCATCCGGCACTATGCAGGTCTCGAAGGTTAACAAGAAGGGTTGCACCCAGGTTGGAGCAGAATACAAAATCCCAGGTGTGACTCAGCTATATTTTGTGAAAGTCTACTCACTGTCCTGCAGTGTCTCCTCCCAGAGAGGAGATGTTGCAGGGCACTATATGGTGAGCCCTATCCAGTCATTTAGCCCCATCCTATTCCCACAAATGCCAGTGAGTAACATACAAGCCCGCCCATTTAACTAGGATGCTTCCCTTTGTCCACTGTGGTGCGAATGTTATCAGACACATGCAAAGATGGACTCAGAACTATCTTTGTGATTTCTTTAGTTTCTAAATGCTTCTATGCTCCAGGGTCTTCTGGAATTGGCAGGTACAGCTGCACAATTCCCCAGCGTAGATTTTGGGACTAGGAGGTAGGCTAGGAGGTAACCTGTTGCGCCATTAGCCCTTGGAATCTAGTTTATATACTGGGAAAATGGACAAACTGAGTTTTATCACTGGTCTCCCCATACTAACCGGGCATGATGTCCTCAGGGAGGTCCGAGAGTTAGTGGTCCTGGCAAGTGGAGCAGGAGACATTGCGCATTAAACCACATTATTGTGGCACTTCTCCCGCTACACAATGTTCTATAGTGTGGAATTAAACAGTGGGGACAGCAAAACAATGATACAATTGACAGCAAATCTCAGCACCAAGCCCTCAGACCACCCACCTTACTATGGAAGTGGGCAGGATATAGAAGGCTGGTGTACTCTACCAGCAGTGTAGGGGAACTCCCTGATTACAGGAGTTTTCCAAACATTCCGAGAGAATAGACAAGTATGTGTCTCCAGCTAACAGTGTGTATGGCTACAGGCTAAAACACCTCACACAAAACAAAAATCCAGCTTTTTACAAATACAGAATGCTCATTGTCAAACTTCCACAGCAGACTGTTAATAGTCTCCCATTATTAGCCACAACTTCAAAAGAGGTCTATGGATTTCTCTGAGCCGCCAAAGGGAACATACAGTAGTACGGTCACAGAATAAAACCTAAGGATCAGGTATATATATACACAAGGAGAAGGCCCGTGTGCAGCCTCCTCCATATGGGCGGGAAACGGTCATCTGTCAGACCACACTTAGGTCGACAGTCATTAGGTCGACCCCGGAAGGTCGACTGGCCCCAAGGTCGACAGGGTTAAAGGTCGACATGACTTAAGGTCGACATGGGCCAAGGTCGACATGGGCCAAGGTCGACATGGGCCAAGGTCGACATGGGCCAAGGTCGACATGGGCCAAGGTCGACATGGGCCAAGGTCGACATGGGTTTAGGTCGACAGTCATTAGGTTAACATGAGTTTTTCACTATTTTTGCCATGTGCCGACAGGCGGTATTTCATGCCCTACCATCCACTAGGGCGTGGTGGGAGAATAAAATAGTGTGCCGAGCGTAGCGAGGCACCGTGCCCGATGCGAGGGGCTGCGGTTCAACTCCAACTGTGTCCATGTCGACTGTGTCGACATTTGGGTCAAAAAACAGTGAAAACGCATGTCGACCTAATGACTGTCGACCTAAACCCATGTCGACATTGGGGCCAGTCGACATTGGGGCCAGTCGACATTGGGGCCAGTCGACATTGGGGCCAGTCGACCTAAGTCTGGTCTGACAGATGTACCGATTCCATATGGGCCAACTCCTTTCTTCCGTCAGCAGTACAGCACTATAGAGTCTTCGCACTAGATGGCTCACACTGTAATGCACAGATCTCCATGAAAATGGTGCAGCTGCCATTTTCCCTACAATTTCTGCAGTACTGCTACAGTAGTGGCAAGAGGGATAATTACGGTATTAAAAAGGAATGGGATCATTCGTCAGACTGCATTTAGGTCTACAGTCATTAGGTCGACCCCACTAGGTCGACTGGCAGGAAGGTCGACCTGACTTAAGGTCGACATGGGCCAAGGTCGACATGACTTAAGGTCGAATTTGCATAAAGGTCGACATGAGGAAGGTCGACTGGTCATAAGGTCGACATGGCTTTTTCACTGTTTTTTGATCCGAATGTCGACACAGTCGACATGGACACAGTTGGCAATGAGAATCGGACCCTCGCATCGCTCGCTTCGCTCGCAATGCTTCGGGCACGGTGCCTCGCTGCGCTCGGCACACTATTTTATTCTCCCACCACGCCCTAGTGGATGGTAGGGCATGAAATACCGCCTGTCGGCACATGTCGGCTCAAAAAACAGTGAAAAACCCATGTCGACCTTATGACCAGTCGACCTTCCTCATGTCGACCTTTATGCAAATTCGACCTAAAGTCATGTCGACCTTGGCCCATGTCGACCTTAAGTCAGGTCGACCTTCCTGCCAGTCGACCTAGTGGGGTCGACCTAATGACTGTAGACCTAAATGCAGTCTGACGAATGACCGCATCCCATTAAAAAGATGGGTGCAGCAGCTGTGGTGTGGGTCTCCCTGGTAGCATGGGCCCGTGTGCACCGCACTCATTAGAAATACACCACTGATGGATACTTGCTTTAGCTATCCTAGAGGAATGCAAACCTCCAGTTTCTGACATCTACTTTTTATATGGCATAACTATTTTTGCAGACACGGGACTGGGGTAAAAAAGGGCCTCACTTCTGTTGGATACACAATATGCTTAGTGCATTTGTACCTGGATTATTTAGCGGCTGGTGCACACAGATGTTCGTGAGCACATGACAGCTGACACAAGTGTACTTAAACACCGTCATGGATGCTACAAATGTGTTGGCTGCACGACTTGCCAGCACATGGTTGCCACAAAGTATTTTTTTCATCTGCACACGGGCAAACGATATGCCGTTATACAGTATATGCCCTAACATGTAACAGCTCATTTGTTGTGTACATGGTTAAATGTCTGTGCGGTTTATGTTATATCGGCAAGACCATCCACTCCGACCACGCACCGATCAGCAATAAGAGCTGCTCTGAATGGCAAACCTTCTAAACAACGTTTAGCTAGACACTTTGTGGAGAAAAAGCATAATATGTCAAGTCTTAAACACATCATTATTGATCACATACCGGATGAGAAAAGACGAGACGACAGACATAAAAGTCTCCTTCGCCTTTAAGGCCCATACACACTGGGCAACTTTGTGCCGAAAGTCGCTCAAAACAGGAGGTTTGAGCGGCTTTCAGCTCAAAGCCGCCCAGTGTGTATGGCCCGGCGATGAGCGGTGCTGCACGCTCCCGCAACATCGCCGGGAAAGCCGTTCATCTGCTGGTTATACCAGCAGATGAACGGCTTTCAGGGTGGCTTCGCATAGCGCTCTGCTATGCAACGCCGTCCTCCCCCCCTCCGTCGGCGCCGGGCAGGGGGAAAGCCGCTCAGTGTGTATGCACTGAAAACTAAAACTATGGTAAGGCATGCTGGGATGTGTAGTTCCACAACAGCTGGAGGGCCATAGTTTAAACATGCCTGATATAGTCAAAATCGGAAGCTCAAAATCGCACAGTGTGTATTCAACTCCAGAAAAATACAGAAAACGGAAAAAGGGATGGGGTTTGTCTGTATAAATGCCTGCATTGGACCTGCACCAGTGGGAAGATCTGCGAACTTTAGGACACTACACAAATGGGGGAAGTGAAAGACAAATCAAATAGTACTTAATTGAGATTATTATAATCCACATTTTTTAATTTCCATACTGAAAATGACAAAATAAATGAGCAGCATTAATACATTCATTTTCCTGCTGGGTCATTTTTGACTGCACAAATATAAATCGGAACAATTAAACTAACAGGTCTGGCAAAGGAAAACACATTTTAAGTATTTTAAAAGACAACTAGAGTGGGATGCTGCTGGACGTTATATTATTTAATGGAAAAGAGAATATTAAGTGAACAGGAAAAGCCAGGAACGATCAGGGAATAGTAATTACAACATTTTGCTGAAGTTTCAAAAATTATTTTTAAAGAACAAACAAAAAAATATGAAATTATACGAATTATGAACGAAAAATTGTAGAAAATTATTATAATCAGTTTGGGGAACCAATGAAGACAGGGAAAGTGCACTCTCAGCAGCCAGGACACCAATCTGCAAATCTTTTCGAATACATATTACTTCTGAACAAAACATACTTACCATCCAGCAGCTGACATGGTTAAATAGGAAAGGTTTGGACATAAGCCTAAGGGGAAAAGCTTAATGAAAAATGAAGCTTACAAAATGTGTATCTGAAGATAATAATAGAAGACTAGCAAATAAGTAGAAAAAACAACTGCAGAATTTAAAGAAAAAGAAAATATTTTAAATGTTCTGCATCGGACAGTCAGCAGAGGTTGCTTCACAGGTTTTCTGATTATGTAGATCATTTTGTTGGGTATTTGAGTAGTTTCACAGCGATAGTTAAGTAGTCAGCTTAGTGTCCCTGTCAGAATCAGCGTGGTCCCGCCTCCAGCGTAGGTAGCATAGTCAGCATCCCTGTCAGTATCAGCGTCGTGTTCCTGCAGCCGCAGCCAGCGTAGTCAGTATGTTCGTGGCTAACCGGAGCTTACGTAGTTAGCGTAGTCACTCAGCGTTACGCAGTTATCGTGTAGTCAGCACATTCGTGGCTAGTCAGAGCTTATGTACTTAGCACAGTTAACATGTGTCATCATTATTGTTTAAAATGGATGACATGACAGGTGTGAATGTGTTCCTGAAACACTATCCATGCCAGCCCGAAGCGTGACGAGTGCAGCGAGCCCCACGAGGGGAAGCATTACGCGTCCTCTCGACCGGGTCATACCCCCACTATCCACGTCGGTGTGCAGTTGATTTTATAAAGTGTGGCGAGCGCAGCGAGCCACCGTGTCCGAAGTGTGGTGAGCGCAGCGAGCCCCGCGAGGGGAGGCGTATTACTTGACGTGTATTCCGGGCTCGGGCTTGCTACGCTCATAAAGAGTGGGGAGCGCAGCAAGCCCCATGAGGGGAAGCGGTACGCGTCCTCCCGACCAACTATCCACGTCGGTGTGGAGTGGATTTTATAAAGTGTGGTGAGCGCAGCGAGCCCCGCGAGGGGAGGCATATTACTTGACGTGTATTCGGGCTCGGTGACTTGCTGCGCTCGCCACTCTTTATGAAATCAACTCCACACCGAAGTGGATAGTGGGAATATGAACAGGTCGGGAGGACGCGTAACGCATCCACTCGCCACGCTTCGGGTTAGCGTGGCTAATGTCGGGTTGAAAAGGAGGCATTTGCCAGTATGTAACATGGAGCACTGCCAAATGTGTCCTTTATTGTGCATGAGACGTATATGCTCCCACACCCACCTTTGTGCATGAGACGCACGTGCTACCAAACCCATAGCCCTGTCTCCCTGAAGCGGATACAAGCAGGGTTGCCGTACCCTGCCGCAAGAATTACTGAGACACACAAGCGTCTGAGACGCTCGTGCATCTCAGGCAAATGGAGCGCCTCTCCGCCGGCGTAGCCGTACCCTGCCACAAGAATTACTGAGACGCTCTTGCATTTCAGGCAAATGGAGCGCCTCTCAATCCAGCGCTTGGGATTTGTCGGTTACCGGCGCTGTGTGAGAGGAGCTCACTAGGCTTGCCAGGGAAGCCAGGAACAGAGCTGCAGCTTGCGGGGACAGTACGGTTACTACGCTGCCTGACGGGGACACTACGCAGGGCTGCCGTGGGGACACTACGCAGAACTGCCGCTGTGACACTGCGCTGACTATGATAAGCAGCTGTTGGGCTACGTTGCTGTCTGCTGACTACACGTGTGTCGACCAATTTGCTTGCTTGAGTCCTGTAATTATTCTTGTGAGGTTACCAGTTCCTCAATCACTCAGACACCGAGCAGATGGACAGCTGAAGCTGGGAGGGGGGATATACCGGACTCTTGAATCCACCAATCGAGACCCAGTGCAAGCCCACTTTTGGTATGTGCACCGTGGGAATTTAGAAGGTTTTAAAATGACTTGTACACATGCCGGCTCCTCATGTTAGTCGCAATCCTGGCTCAGGGGTCATACCCTCCACTGGATCTTGTGGAACACATCGTTTGCCCGGGGGGGCATTCTACTAAGCTCTGGTGTGGAGCGTCCGGTACTGTGTGGATTTACACAGGTTTCTGCTATCACTGCTGTGTGGAATAAGTGATAGTTTTGTGATTTGGAACGGTGATGCTACAAGGACTTGAACTGCTACCTGGATGTTTCTATGCTACATTTTGCCTCTTGTTCCTGTCTTTATCTACTTGTGTGTGCTGTGATAAAAATAAACCATATTTTGGTTTCATCTGCTCGGTGTCTGAGTGATTGAAGAACTCGTATCCTCACATTTGGCGGCAGCGACAGTGGGATCATTCAGACACCAACCATCGAGCACAGAAAGCACAGAAAACAGAGGATCAGACCATATGTAAGGAAACGGAAAATGCAATAAGGTGAAGTTCAGCAAGTGAGCAGGTGTCAGTCCTGTGAAAGGGAAAATGTTTCCAAGGAAAGAAAATCGATGCCTCAAGACCCCTGGAGCAGAGGACCTCGGGTACGGATGTTCTTCAGTGTATTGGCAGGCTGGGAAGCCGGATCTGTTATTTATTGTCAGAAAAATGCAGTATATCTGGGAGTACTGGGAAGAAGCTCAGCAGATGATCAGCGGGTGGAGAGTATCCAGCATACAGGACAAGTTGTGTTACCTAGGGGATGCATTCCTGCACTGTAAAGGTGAGGCCACCTCGTGGAATCTGCTGGGGGAGCCAGAGTTTGTAGAATTTACAGAGGAAGTGATTGCTACAGTGACCCAAATGCTACAGAGGACAATATTCTGAGGCTGAAGGACAAGTCCAGAATAAATTGATGTCCCAGATAGAGCCAGAGGAAAGGTCCAGAAGGGGGCTACTGCAATCTGGGCAGACAACCGAGGGGTCTGCCACAGAATTATTTGTTACCACAAGAGAAGGGTCGTTTTCAGGGGGGCCCCTAACTGCCCTTGAAGAAATGAATATGGAGGAGTTGATCTCAGAATGGCAGCTGCAAGGTATACCCGTCCAATCCTGCACGCGCAGGGAAATCATCCAGCAGATCCTTCAAGATCAGGGGGATCCTACAAAAGCATTTACCGATTATCAGGCATTGATTCTCCATTTCGGTGCATAGCTGAGTGTGTGGGAACAATTGGAGTGTCTGGAGGAGTGCTTTATTGTGGCAGAGGAAGAGGCGATTGATCACGGGCTCCTGGACACCCCAGCATGGCGAGACCAGTGTCGCAGGGTGGCTGATGAAAGGCACCACCTGCAACAGCTTCTCCCACAGACTAGGGAAGAAGCTGGTCAGTGTTCTCTACTGGGGGAGGTTATCCCCAAAGTAAAGGAAGTGGGGCCCGTTAGCCAGGCACCCCAGGAGGAGCTGCACTACAGCTTCCCTTTTGCTGAGGTGGAAGATGGAGAATTATTAACCTGCTGCCAGGGGATCTATGAGGACTGCGTCCAAGAGGAGATCACCGTGGTTAGAGGAGTATTCGCCAACATCCAGGCCACAAGCATACCAGTCACAGATGACGTCTTGTTTCAGGCTGCCCGGCATATTCAGCTGGGGAAGGAGGTTATCCAGGAGGAGGAGGTGTGCGCAGAAGTAGCTGCAGGTCAGAGACTGGCTTTTGAGGGGACAGAGCTGATACGGCCTGTCCTGCAGCCACCAGCGGAATTGTTCCTGATGGAGGGTCCCTCCTCAGCCCTGGGCATTGAGACCAAATGCTGTACTGAAATTTGCCATGCCCCTAGTTTGGGTTTGAGGGAGGAAAGATGTGACAGAGTGGCGGAAGTGCCAGGGCCAGAGTCCATATATTGGCATGCTGTTAGGCAGCTGTTCCTTGTGCAAGAGGGGGAGGTGGAAAGTGCTCCCTGCCCCATTATGCCAGAGGCACAAGTATTAGTACACCCTATAGGTGTGCCCAGTGTAAAAGGTTACAATGTTGCAGAGGGGGGGGTACCCAGCTTCTGAAGAAGAGGAATTGCTAAATCCCTTGTTAGTTCAGATGTATAACTTAGATTGTAATATAGCCCTTGCTGGTTCTGCAAACCAGCCGCCATTTACAAGATGGGTTTGGTATGATGTCACACTGTGGGACTCAGGTGGTACATCCAAACCCCAGATTCTCTGCTCTGAATCCCACTGCCCCAGGTTGTTAT